>NC_052023.1:5491196-5791196 GCF_015832195.1 Motacilla alba alba | reverse complement strand
CAGTGCTACTTTTTGAGACTCCTGAAATGCAGCTGGTGATCAAGGTGGGCAGCTTTTCCATTGCTTATGTTATGATCTGTGCACAGTAAATGATATGGCAAATCATCTGTTTTCCTTGCAGAAGAAGTTAATCTAAAATCCCAGATCAGAGGACAAATCTAGGAGTGTGTCACATGACAAGTCTATTTTATCTTATAATTATTTTGCAAATGGTCTTTTTTCTGTTGATGCATGTTAGATTAATGTTCTTTAAAACTAGCTTCTGTGTATATCTTTAACACATGCCGTAGTCTAATTATATTAAATAGCAATGTATTTATGTTGTATGCTGATTACCTTTCAAAAGAACCATGTATCAAATTTAAGTTGACCTTGAAAGTTTGAACTCTGCATTTTGTGATATTTTAATGCACAGTCCTTTCCTATCAATAGCCTAACTGCAGCTGTTGCCCATAAGAAATGCAAAACTGTTGCACCGTAAATATTTATAATTCATGAATTTGTAAATACAAAATGTTGTAGTAATGGAAATAAAGGTGGTTGAGGTTTTCCTCAAATCCAGATACTGTGGGGATTATGGTAAAGTATTGTTTTAAATTGGAGACTTCTCTAATGTCTTGTATCTCTGGTGGAAAAAATCAGGTTTTTAATTGAGCTGTCAGGTCTAACACTGCTTCATGCTGCAAACAAGGTTCTCACCCTCTCCTCCTCCATTGCCTTATTTCACAACAGTGAAAGCCAACTCTGAAGAGAATAAAGCTGTTTTGGATGATGTTCAGAGAGCAGATCAAGTCAAGGTCTCTGTGGTTTATAGGTTATGGCACACATTTCCCACCGAAAATGTCTCTGCTGGTAGTGAATGTTTGGAAAAAATAAATCAGGATGTCTTGTTGCTACAAGACTTTGGTAGTGAGGCATCCATGTTACTGCTGTTAGGGCAAAATCTTACTTATTATGTGAAGATAGTTATGTAAGGATTCAGGGCTGGGTTTTTTGCTTTGGTTTTGGTTTTTTTTCCCCTCATTTCTCTCTTGTCATCTTCTTTTCTAGCCTGAGAGCATTATCTCTTGATGAGACTATTTACTTCTGTGCATTTTGCTGGATTTCCAGTGGCTGCCTTTCAGGGAAACAAGGATTATTAAAGTAGACATTTTAAGAGGTAGCACAATTCAAGTAACACCCATTAAGTCCCTTAACAACTTTTACAAGTATGAATCTTTGAAGCTCTCAAGAGGAATGAGGACTGACACAGAGTACTGCTAGCCTACGGTACATTAAAAAATCAGAAGCACAGGGAGTTTAAACTCCTTGTTCAAAGCCACGTGAAGTAATTGGTGGTAGCACAGATCTGAAAGTCAGGTCTTCAGATTTTTTAGTTGGCCTTTCTGGTTTCTCTAGGCTGTTTTGTTTTGTTTTGTTTTTTTTTTTTCTTTCTGTTTTAGACTGGTGTCACAGCAGTTTTGCTCTTACCATTATGGTGATCCTGATAGCCAGACATATTAATGTGAGAGACTGGAGGTAATAAAAAGCAAGTTTGGAAAAGTTGTTAATCTGAATGAAGCAAGTTTAAACACACAAATGATTTTTATTCCTGGAAAATACTTTTGATTTATGTCTGTGATGTATGTAAAATTTGATTTACAAAGGACTTTACCTCTTAAATCAGGACAATATGTAAGGGAACACTGCTGACTGAAGGTTAAGCATCTGATTGTAATTTGTTCTCTGGCAGGTTTAGACAAGGATCTGGTGGTTGTTCCCTGACAAATGGAGAACTATTTCCAAGCAGAGGCATATAACCTCGATAAGGTTTTAGATGAATTTGAGCAAAACGAAGGTGAGTCATTTTGAAGAGGGTTGTAGATGCACATCAGATGTCTTCTACAGAGGACAGTATAGAAGAGGGGGAGATCTGTGATACCCTTTAAGGGTTTGAATTGCAAATTAATCTCAGAACTTAAAAAAACCATCTTTTAATTTTGCATGGTATGTCTTCAGCATTTCTTAGTGGCATTCTCTTCTGCTTCCATTCATTTTGTTTACCTTTTTGTTCCTCTTGTAATAGCAAATGTGCCATACACTTTTAAAGAAAGGTTTTGTGAAGCTTAATCTCAGTAGCAATATTTAAATAATTTATTTTAAACAAATCAAGCAAAACTTATTTTAAGCTTCTTTTGCAGAAATGTTTTATTAGGTCACATAAATCATGTAATGAAGGTTATCATGTTCAAAGGACTAAATCTTTTGCTTAGTCTAATGGGTAATTCTTTGCTGTCAAGGAAGTCGAACTGTTCATTTTATGGGGGTGAGAATCTTTCCAGGCACTTCTAGCTGTCTAAAATATATTAATCAATACTTTAAAGCTGCTTTTGCAAATTCAACCTGATACTAATTGGGGTACCTCTAAACTTCTTGAGTTCCAGTAACATTATGGAATTACACTACTAATGGTTGACCAAGGATATTGGTTATGACAGGTGAGCTTCATTTTTGTGCCCATATTTGAACTTCTACATTTCTATTTGGGACATTCTAATGCAGCAGGATTAATAGAAGTTGTGGCTTTAATAAGGCAGTAAGTTTTCTTGTTTAAACCCTTTTTCAGATGCCGCTGTTTCACCTACTCTGCTGGGTGCAAAGTGGAATCAGATTCTAGATCCGCCTTCCCGTCGTCTGTCATTCAACTCGGCTGTGGCCACCGTGAATGAAGCCACAACTCCTAATGAATGTCAGCAGAGATTAAAGTCTTTCTCCTTGTCCCACTCAGTGACTACACCAACAGGAGGAGGGGATCACTGTGCTAATGGAAAGGATTTTTGCATAAGCCCAGAGACCCCAGTCATGTGGATTGATGATCAGGCAGCAGCAGATGATCAGTTGATTAAAAGAAATAGTAATCGGGATGATCAGTGTAACTCTATGGAAGCAGGAGAAAAGAAATGTGGAAATGCAGCTTGCGTGCCCGAGGAGAAAAATGTGCTAGTGGTGGCAGTCATGCACAACTGTGACAGAGGAGCACTACAAAGTGGTGATGTGGTGGATTGTACAAATTACAACAGTCAGTCCCTAATGGACTCTATTAGCTTTACACTGGATAATGAAAACCGACAGAGTGACCAGTTCAGTGTTACTGTAAATGGATCCACAGAAAAAGATACTGATACAGAAAAGCAGGTAAACAGGCTGTGCACTGAAGATGACTCTGTAAGTCATTTGATTAATGCTTCATCTGAAAGCCTGACCGCTGCATGCCCCTCCTCTCGATTAAAGGAGGATTTTAATATGAATAAAGATTTGCTGTTTTCAGAAGCTACAACTGCAGGGATCAATGCAGTGACTCTCTTACAGAGACCAGTTGATGGTACTGCTAAAATGCAAGAAAATTGTGCATCAGTTGAAAATTTCACTAGTAAAGCCATTCCTCAGCAAAAAGATCTAGAAGCTAAAAACTCTTCTGGTTCCAGTAGTGGAAGCTTAATTGTAGAACAGGAAACAACCCAGCAGTTGCAGTCTAGGCTATCTGGGCTCACCGAGACCTGTCAACCTAACGTGGCTGGAAGTGGCAATTACAAGGAATGTGTTGCAGAGGATGTTAGTGCCACTGAAGGCTTTGAATGTGATAAAAATCTCAGCACAACGGAATTGCACAGCATGGCAGAATGTTACCCTGAATCTCAGGAGATGACTAATTGGGAGCTGACGAAGTTGAATGAGATGAATAATAAGCAAACTCAAGGAGAGAATGAAAGACTTTTGCAGACCAAACAGCCTGATGATGCATGTGGGAATAGCAAAGAAGATGAAGATGGGGTATTGGAGGCAGGCGTAGACTTAAAAGGGTCTGGTACAGATGAGCTTGGAGGGTCCAGTCTCTCTGATGTGATGGCTACATCAGCAGCAAGCTCTCTGTCTAATGGTTGTGATTCCTATGGAATGCAGAACCCAGTTGTTGCTCATGTTCCAAAGACTTTACCCTCCAAGGAAGATTCGGTAACAGAGGAAAAGGAGATTGAGGAGAGCAAGTCAGAATGTTACACTAATGTTTATGAACAGAGAGGAAATGAGGCCGCAGAAGGGAGTGGTCTTATTTTAAATAGCACTGGTGATCACATAAAGAAAAATTATTTGCATAATCTTTGTAGTCAGGTTTCATCCATGCAAGGGCAGACTTCACCAAAACCAGTGACTAACCTGCAATATATCAGTGTTCCTTTTGGTGGTGCAAGACCTAAGCAACCCACAAATCTGAAACTGCAGATTCCGAAGCCATTATCGGACCACTTACAAAATGATGTTATTCCCCCAAATTGTGGAGGTAATAGTAAAAACAAAAATGTCTTTGGTAAGACACAGTTAGGGGATACAGCAGACACGTTTCCTGGTGAAACATCTTCAAATGCCTCTGGTACTGGTTCTAATGGGGAACATTTGGACGAGTATGAATCTGGAGTCTCTAACAGTTCGTGCCTTGCAGTAGCCCCAGATAGTCCAGATAATGATCTCAGAGCTGGTCAGTTTGGAGCTCCAGCCAGAAAGCCTTTTACGACTTTGGGTGAGGTGGCTCCAGTGTGGGTTCCAGACTCTCAAGCACCAAACTGTATGAAATGTGAGGCCAGATTTACATTCACCAAAAGAAGGCACCATTGCAGAGCCTGTGGGAAGGTAAGTTCATATTTTGTGAATAAGCTCAAAGCACCCTTTTTTCTTGATAACCGCACAACATCGCATCAGAGGGCTTGCTAAGCTACTGGATATAGTTACCTGTGACATCTCTTCCTAAAAAGCTGTGTCTGAGTGAAGCAAAAATGGGAAATTCTGAGCTCTGATCTATTTAGTGTGCCAATAAAGCATAACTAATTGTTATTAGGCTAAACAAGCAGTTGTATTTTTTGATTGCAATGATCATCATCCTTGAGTTTATGTCAGAACTTTTATAAAATGACTAAGTGCAGGAAACTGCTTTACAGAAATTACTGCATCAATAATCCCATTAAAGTTACTGGAACAAACTTGTGTATTGGGAGTGGGCTGCTGTGTTGCTGGCATTCCTGCTGGTTTACATGGCTGATGAACTCAGTTCTTCTCGGTCTTCCTTACTATTCTCATACTGCTTATTAAATTATTAATTTATTTTAAATTATTACTATTTTAAATAGTATTAACATATTTTTAAACATTCATTTGCTCTTGGGAAAATAAAAAAAAATGGTTAACTGTAACCTGGTGTATGTCCATATGGTGAGAAATGCTGTAATGAAGACAACTGAAGCATAATTTCTGTATCTCTTTTTGTTGTGTAAGAAATACTTTATTCTTGAGAGCTTTTAACATTTTATGTATGTGCCATTTAGGTGAACTCAAATGCTTATGTGATGATTTTATTGTAAATTATTAACCTGTAAAGTATTCAAAATAACTTTTACTGAAATATATATCAGTGTCATTAAGTACAAACTCAGGGAGAAAATAATGATGATTCAAAAGCAGTAAACTAACACTCTTGTTAATTAGGTATTAATGAATACTGTGAAAAGAAATACTAAAACCAACAAGAAGAATGAAAAAAACTTCAGTTCATTTAGGCCTCATTCAAAGGTTTTTGAAGTTGATTAAAAGACCTGGCTGCTATGGATTATAATTTTTGCTACCAGAAGAGTGCAGGGAAGGCAGAATGATGTGGATAAAGAACCTGAAAGAAGCAAATGTATCAGGAAAGCTCAAACCCTTATGCCAGCTGGTTCTGGAAGCAGCCCAGCTGAGCCCCCAGGCTTGCTCCTGTTCCCTTTAGGAATCACAGTGCACAGCACTCAGCCTCTCACTGGAGAAATGCTGAGCAGTCTTTCCCAGGGCACTTGGAAAAGCTGAGCAGGCATTCCTCGTGCACTGCTCCAGGACTTGCAGTTGGTTCAGCTCACCCTGTAGCAGCTTGGGTGCAGTGGATATCCTGATGTGGAGCCAGTAACCACCGGTGATCAATGAGCACCACATAAAGCACATGCCTGCCTTCAGTGTACTTTGGCTTTACATCAGAGGCCTCATTCTTCTCATGGCAGTTAAAGAGAATCTGTAAGGCATGGAGGTTAAAGGATTGTCCACGATTTTAGCTTTGATATGTTGACTTATACTGTTATTTAGGTTTTTTGGGGTTTTTTTAGTTGGACAAATATGATTTTGGTTTTCATGTGCAGTAAAATTTTCTACTTATTTTTGTGTTTTAAACAAGTTTACTTATTGGATTTAATTGCTTATCTGTAATGACTGAAGCCCTGAGTAGCACAAATGAATGCAGAAAATTAAAGTATCTGTAAATGGATAAAACATGCAATGATGGAACAAAGCCAAAAATTTCTATATGTTTTTTTCTTTTTACATTCTTCTGACAAACCTTGAGAAGAACCACTGGTTCCAGTGGGGTTTTTTTGATTATAAGTGGGAAATGGACAAAATAAAAAAATCCCTCTGCTCAGTAGACAAACTGACTCAGTAGACTTAGAATGGATTGTTTTTAGAAGCTTTTGTTTTGTCTGGGCCAAATTTGCACGAGTGCATCCAAAAGATGTGGCAGAAAGGACTCACTAATAAATGCTAAGGATCAGTGTAAGTCAAATAATACTTAGCACTTACTGCAAATTGCTTTACAGCCCTTAATTCCTGTAACAATTTAGGGCAGAGAGAGACCAAAGCTTTGACAGACAAGTTCTGATGAACGTGGCTGCAGTGGCTTGTGAAATCCCACTTCTCAGCTGTCTGCTCCTGCTTTCTGGTCCAGCCCCAGAGCAGTTCAGAACTTCACTAGTAAAGCCATTCCTCAGAGAACAGATCTAGAAGCTAAAAACTCTTCTGGTTCCAGCAGTGGAAGCTTAATCATAGAAACAACCCACACCATGTGTGGTGTAGGTAACTCCTGAACCGCAGGGATGCTTCCACTGTTAAATGTCTGAATCTCACTAAAAGAACTGGGGAGACAACATCTTCAGCCCTTGCAGTTGTTTGCTTCTAGGGGAAGTCATGGGATTAAATATTTTGAACACAAGCTTTAGCACAACAGTTTCTTTTTAAGCTTTATTAGCATCGTGACAAATCATCTTAGTAGGGGTGAATGTATCTCTTTCATTTGGGAATAAACACTGCATTTAAAAATAGCTAAGTGGCAACTAGGAAGTCTGGGTTTTTAATTTCAGGGTAATAATTGCAAAATTAATGGATTATATGAACCATCTGGATTGATAAAAAGTAATACACTTACAGTAAATTTTGAGTTAAAATAAAGAACCTGATGAATGCATGGACACATCCATAAATTATATGTTATGTATTTGTGTACCTTTTATTGTTAGATTAAATCATCATCCTTGATCGGAAAACCAGAAAATTTATATGCAGTCTTTTTTATTGACAATCAAAACAATATTGACAATCAAAACAATTTATATTTTTCTACTAAAATATAAAAAAAATCAGCAATTCCACTAGCAACTAATGCTTTAACAGCTCCTAGTGAACCTGAAAACCCTAATAACATAAAAACTGCTTTGACACTGCTCTGTTGTTTTTTTATAGCATGATGTGCTGAGATAATGACTTGGTGGTTGTTAATAACAAGTCTGACTTGTCAGTTGTGCTGGATTGCGTTCTCTGCATTACTGCTGCTCAAGGCTGATGCAGCCTGAGAGAGGAGGTGGGGATGTTCTGTCATTGCTTCTATTTTCTCTTTTAATACTTAAATCATTGCATTTGGGAGCTTTCATGAATGTGTTGTTTGAAAAAGGGTCCTAAATTAGATATTAATTTGTGTTGGGCCTTCATTTATGGTTGACGACATTGATTTTTCCATGTTCAATACTGAATGAACTTTTGACTGGAAGTTTTGCCCAGAGAACTGAAATGATGTCAAATGTCTCTAAAATATGCTGTGATGTTGTTTTAAATACTCCCTAGAATACATGTAAATTGGGTTAAGATGTAAGTGCAGAAATCAGATTTTTCAAATATATTTACTTTGGTTTTTTAAAGGTTTTCACATATGTGAAAGGGTGGATTTTATTTTTGCATTAAATTTCCAGTGTATGCTTAATTATATTTTGTTTTTGAAATGTTTGAGTTGTCATAGTTAGAAAACATTAAAACTGGTTCTAAGAAGACAAGGCTGAGCTTTCTGCACATTTGATTTTCAGCTCTCATGTTTAGTTCAAAACCTGTATTTGCTTATTTTGAACACTTGCCACTAAAAGTAGTCGTAATTTGATGTGATCTTTAACTTGGTTGAAATTTAATTAGGCTTAAACACATTTATGTATAACAATCCTGTGTAGCTTCTTATCTGTATTACAGAAATAATGCTGCTCGAGTGATGGAATATTTTTTTTAATTTAGAAAGCGTTATAGATCATAATAATGCATAGTGTATTGCAGAGATAATATCCACCCGTAATTAAATTTTGAAATTCTCTCTTGATGTCTGAACTCATTTGTTAGGCAGCTGCTGCTGTTTCTAGATCTCCTGTGTGACATTACCTTTCTGCAGGAAGTGGATCTTCATCAGTATCTTCACATCACCTGAAAAATAACCCAGAGGAACTACTGTTGTTTTTTTTTTTTAATAAAGACAATATAATTACTTAAAACGAATAAGAAATCTTTAAGGGCATGTGTTCTGCAGGATTTTGAGAAGGCAGTTGCTACTGTAGGATCATATCTGCGTGAAAGTGCACAAGCCATGCTCATGTTTGATGGTTTTGCTTGTCTGGAGGAAGCCTCAGGAATGTTTCCTGCCCAGGACTGAGGAGTTTTTAGAGCTGGTTCAGGGGAGAGGGACCAGCCCTGCAGCTGCATCTCCACAACTCTTTGTGTTCCCGGGACTTTGCCCCAGCGCCTTTAGCAGCCAGGGGACACAGAATGCAGTTCCTGAGTTCTCCCTGCTGTTGTGATATTGTGGTGTTTGTATTCATGTCAAAATGAGCTTTTTTTATAGAAATGGA
The DNA here is from genome assembly GCF_015832195.1 of Motacilla alba alba. Lineage (NCBI taxonomy): Eukaryota > Metazoa > Chordata > Aves > Passeriformes > Motacillidae > Motacilla > Motacilla alba. The sequence continues at coordinate 5,782,218 of NC_052023.1, read as the reverse complement.
GCAAGATTTTCTTGCAGTACTAATGTCATCCAGCTTTCTGAAATGTCTTGGTTTATGTGTTTAACACTTCAGACATTTTGATGATCACTGTTCCTCCTCAACTGAGGAATATCTTGCTAGATATGAAGAGATTAAACAGCTGGAGTTGCTGTCAGAATCGCAGAATTATTTAGGTTGAAAAAAAACTCTTGAAAAAAAAAATCAGTCAAGTCCAGTCTTGACTGAAGACTGATCACTACTTTGTCAGCCAGACCACGGCACTGAGTGCCACATCCAGTCTTTCCTTAAATAACTCCAGGGACGGTGACCGCGGCACCTCTCTGGGCAGCCCATTCCAATGTTTAATCACCCCTTCTGTGAAGAAATTCCTCCTGATGTCCAAAAATTCCTTCTAATGTCCAATTCTATGTAGATGGATTGTGCTGCTGCAAAGAATTAAATTTGAATTAATCTGTGCCATAACAGTCTCTTGTATATATATGGAATACTTGTGCATTTAATTGCTATTTAATTCTAGGAGGTACTCATGCTTTTTCTAAGACTGAAGTTAATTCCCAAATTGTTAATTCTGTGAGGGATTGTAATGTGGTAGGTATTTAATACCCCCAATGTAATTTATGCCAAACAAATTTTAACAACACCACAGTGCAGTATCAGGACAAAATGTGTTTATGTGTTCCACAAAATAATCATCAGGATTAGTAGTACAGGCACTCTGGGTAGGTATTGGTATCTGTGGCTTTAATGGGAAAATACTGAATTTTTTTTTACCTCTGTATTTTGCATTTCAAGAGCTCTGCAGACACTCAGTTGTGCAGATCCATCAGTTTGTCCCACAATTGTGCACACCCCTGAGCAGTTCCCCTGTGTTCCAGGTGTTTTGTGCCGCGTGCTGTAGCCTGAAGTGCAAGCTGCTCTACATGGACCGAAAGGAAGCCAGAGTGTGTGTGATCTGCCACTCAGTGCTGATGAATGGTGAGTGGGCAGGGAACCCGAGATGCGGCACCTCACTGGCTTTGTGTGGAGCTGCAGTGAGGGCATTTGAAAGGAAAAATATCAAAATACTTCATTTGTATGGGTAAGTATTCTGAAACAGTAAAGGTGCTTGAGGGGCTGGTGTGGAATCCCTGTGAAGGGTAGAAGAACTGGTAAGGTTGCAGTGAGTTTGAAAGCTTTCATGTGGGAGGGCTCTACCATGATTGCAAAAACTGTGACTTTGGGGTTGATTTAGAAGTGTACTCTGTATCCTTTGTTGCCTGAGTAGATAACCTGCTCCACATTTAGATGGAATGCCAAAGAGTAGAGTAATGCAGTTGTGCCTGTTCTAGATCATGCACTGTAGGAGACTGGGAAAGTAATATTTATCCACAAATTAATTCAGCTCCTCTTCTTGACTCCTTGATGGTAGACTAGGAGGTCTTGTCTAAATACAGGTCCCCAAATGTGGGCAGCTGAGCTTAGATGGTTACATTCACACATTCCTGCAGAATGTCCGCCCCAGGGTGGTGCTGTGGCTAAAAGCCTGGTGAGAACATGAGACGCAGGAGAGAGGTCACAAGTAGTTCTGAAGTTCACATGTGGAGTTGGTAGGAGTTCTGTCACCTCTGCTTGGTGTAAGGAAAAACTCTGGTTTTGACCAGCAGGCTGTGGAGTGTATTTTGTGTGTTGTTCTTTACTGTATTAGCACTTCAGAGCTGTGCTATAAATATGGGCAAACACAGAGCACTCCCTTGAGGCCTGTGAAATTCTCCAGAACTTCCCACACTGGCAGTTACCTCTGGGTGGTGATCTGTCCAGCTGAGTTATCCCCATGATGCTGGGACAGCTGCTGCTGGAAGACTCAATGTTCAATTCTGTCTTGAATTGAGAAGGCAGAGAAATTGGATTAGGTTGACAGAGGAACCATGTGGATGCTTAATTCATGAGATAACCTGTCTCATCGTGAGAAATTCCAGACATTTTGGCTTATTAGTGGGAAAGTGAATGGGTATCCTGGTCCTGGGGTATAAATATATATCTGGATCACTGAAACTTGATGCCAGAAGTGAATTCAGTGGTAGAGGAAGGTCTGACAGGTGCATTCTAACATATACAAGGTAGAATGAGAAGTCAGAGAAATTCAGGCTCTAAATGGACATTTTAACTGTTAGGATTACTGTTCAGTAATTATCAGGATGGTTTATCATGGAATATCCATTGCTGCAATTTTTTAGCTAAACTTTGGAGACTTTTAGCAGAGATTCTAACCAAGAATTAGCTAGGAAAATTGTGGTTTGTGTCAGCATCACAGAAAGTAATTTTGGCATTATCATTACATATTACTGCATAGTGGATTATTTGGGCTGTTTTCAGAAAGATCTCTTACTTTGTTGTTGGAACATCTAAACTAAACTTATGGTCATAGCTTTATTTTTTCTCCAAAGAAGTTGAGTATTGGTTCAGGTTTGGTTGATAGTAACTGAGTGCTTAGTCTGAGATGAGAATATAAAAGTAGACAGTATCTGTTATTAAACAGGAATATAATTTTCTCAGAAAAAAATTCAAAAAGATGAAATGCTTCAAAAATATTAAACATTAATTGCTGTGCAGTGGTACGTTTTAATTATTAATAATTCTTTACTCTAAGCCAAATGTGTAAGGTGACAGAAAATCATAGGTTATAATATTTAGAAATTGAAAACTAGTAATGATGTTGAAGGGGTAGTAAACTGTTACATTTTGAGATGGAGAAATGAACACATTTCAAGGTGTACAATAACAAGGAATTACAAATACACTTAGCAAAAGACAACTGGCTCTGTCGTGGTGGGTAGGATTGATTTTCATCTGGGGGAAGGGAAGAATCTGTAAATATTTTGTTGAAATCAAAGTGTTGTTTTAAAAAGACACAATAAAGCTGATCATATTATAATGATTTCATTTGAAAGCCTCTCTATCCTGTTGCCAGGGCAGATGCACATTAATGGCAGCAAACAGTGCCTGGTTCCTTCCAGGCCAGTGCTGTGCTTGCCCTGTCTCCCTCTGTTCCTGTCCCTGCTGCAGTGCTTTGTGGTGATGCTTTGGGTTAGTTCACCTGTAGCCTGATAGAAAACCACCCCTCCTGATCCTTCCAGTTTCTTTGTCAATACAGCTTTTGGGGCTTTTGTCCCTGTCAGTGCAGCAGGTTAAGCATTAATCTTTGCACAGTCTGGAAGCAGGGGTAGGAACTGTAAAAGCAGTTATTATTTCACTTGATTGCTCAGAACCTGGTTTGTGTTTGACTGGGGTGTGAGGGGAGGGTTGTGTGTTTTCTGGCACGTTTCCATGGCTAGGCTATGTGTTTCGTCAGTTTCCAATACTATTTTTAGTGTATTTTCGGTTGGTAGATGTGCTGACTTGGCAGTTTTCTCCATGTAAATGTTTTAAGAATGCTCTTTTATTTTTCTAATAAAGGAGCCCTGGACATGTAACTTTGTACATTTTCAATACTTTCTTCTTTCAGGACTTTTACTGTAACTGGTATAGAATTGCTGTTTAAAAAAGTGCTTTGGTTCAAGTAATTTTCTCAACTGGAATGCCAATACATTTTTCATTGACAAGCATTTCGCTATTGGTTTTGCAGGTTGATGGGGGGAAGCAGGAGGGTTTATGTTCTGTTGAGTTCTGTTTGGCCTTTTTTTTGGTCTTTTTCTTATTTCCACCTTGGTTTTCTAACAGTTTGCAGCTGAAGGCACCCAAGGATGTACATGCTCTGAGAGCTTAGGTGCCATGATAATTGTGCCTGGCTCATACTCAAAGAATGCATTTATTTGTAACACACATATGAATTTTCTGGCATCTTGCTACAAGCCTTCCTTAGAGGTGAAAAGAAGTAGCACTGTGGAGATAGTCTGGTTTACTCACTGGAGGAGATCTTCTTATGATAGATGTTGATGACAAAGAAGATTTATGTGTTATTTTTTGGCCAGTTGAATTAAGGCTCAAGTAATGCCTTCCAAATTAATAGCATAAGGGTTTTTTTGCAGTTAAGAATAAAAGTTGTTGATCTGTACACAACTGCCCTGGACACAAAGAAATGCAGGATGCTTTTTATCATAAATGAAAGCTAAGTCTGCTCAAGTATTCTGTGGGTTATGAAACATTTGTAGTAAAAATGTCTATTTCTCCATGCATTGTGATATATATATATACACATTTATTTATTTATGTACACATTGACTATTTTCAATTAAATCTTTGAAGAAGAAACAAAATGAAGCATGAGGAACTAAGCATCACTCAAGTCAAAGTGTATTTTAACCCTTTTCAGAAAATACTTCTTTTTGGACTGATACTTTTATTGCGTAGGGCCGGTGCAGTTTCTCCTTGTGTTTTTTTAGCTTTATTGCAGTCTCCTGGGCTGTTACACGGAGGGAATGGTCTTTGGGAGGTGGCAGGGTCAATACTGACAGCTAAAACTTAACATAGTGTTTTGGACTGTTAGATACCTTCCTCTGTGTTCATGGCTCTTGTTCTTTGTTTGCTTTAGCTCAAGCCTGGGAGAACATGATGAGTGCCTCAAGCCAGAGCCCTAACCCTAACAATCCTGCTGAATACTGTTCTACTATCCCTCCTTTGCAGCAGGCTCAGGCCTCGGGCGCCCTGAGCTCCCCGCCTCCCACTGTCATGGTACCTGTGGGAGTTCTGAAGCATCCTGGAGCAGAAGGTAAGAACCATTCCTTTTTCTTTCAGTTTACCTGTAGTAAGAATTTGGAAAGAATATCTGCACTTCATCCATTCCAAATAATGGCTAATGCCAGTGAGTTATTCCTGCCCTCAGCAGGGACATCAGGTTTTTCAGGACATGTAAACTGTTCTCAGTGGTTGTGTCTGTACATGATGCTGCCATAGGGAATGCACTAGGTGATGTCTTAAGTTCCTTCCAATCCACATTTTTATATTTATTTTTTCCGTTTTGCTGTTTTATACTCAGATTTTCCAATTTCCTAGCCAGGGTTGCTGTGAGATGTTAAATGCTGGTTTTTTTACATTCTCTCCAGTGGCTCAGCCTAGAGAACAAAGGCGTGTTTGGTTTGCTGATGGGATTTTACCCAATGGAGAAGTTGCCGATGCAGCAAAGCTGACAGTGGCTGGGACAACTTCCACGGGAACCTTAGCAGTGTCTCATGATCCATCAAAGCCCATGGCCAACAACACTTCATCAGCAGAAGTAAGGGAGTGTTTGGCATTCAAAATCCTGTGTTTGCCTTGGTTGTGAGTGGTCTGTGAGTTGCTGTGGTGACTGCAGTAAGACTGATGCAGGAAATCTGCTCAGGCTTGTCTTAGTATGTTGCATAGCAAGTGTTGTCCTTATTTGAATGTTTGCAGAGTGCTGAAACAACCATATCTTTTTAAGTGAAATGAAGAGTTTTGGGGCAAAGCATTAAGAATATTTGTTGTCTGTGTGGCTTCCAGCTATTTGGCTGTACAGCTGGTGTGTGAAGGATATTTGTGTAACACATGCTTTAAAAAAGGTGAGTCATGGTCAGTAAAGAGTTTGAAACAAGACGATTGTCAGAGTGTGGATCAGAAGAATATTCTGTCACAAAATTATGCATGCAGGAAAGTGCAGATAAAGTTAATAATGTTAAGTTCATCATACCCCATGTAAGTGGAATTGAGACTCTGCAGGAAGTTCAAATGGGCATAGATGCATTAAGATTTAGTGAAGAAATGGTATGATGTTAGAGAAGGGAGGTGCAGGCTCTGAGCAGATTTTGTAGCAATAGTTCATATACAGGAGTCATCACATGATCATCTGCTGCTACAGAGCCAAATTACTTGGTGCCTCTGTTTTTCCAGCAGACACAGACTCCTTCACCTACATCTATAATAATTTATCCAGCCAGCTCTTACGTTTTTATCATTATTACTGTTTTAATGTTGTCCTTCCTTGTTGTTTGCTTCTTGTAGACTGATAATGCCTCTGTATTCTCGGGAAATATAACTCAGGTTGGCAGTCCTGTTGGCAGTGCAATGAATCTGATTCCTGAAGATGGTCTTCCTCCAATTCTCATCTCCACTGGAGTAAAAGGAGGTGAGAGTATAATTTGGCAGCCGGCTTTTATGCTTACCAGATGCAATAACCTAGTGGCTACTGTGTTTATTTTAAAAATAAGATGCTGGCAGTGTGCTGAGTATTGGAAGGAATTCTCAGTAACCACTCATGGGTAAATGTTGGGCCACTCCTTTGCACAATTGGTCCCTATTTGCATCCAGGAAGAGCCCCACCTTGCAATGAAATTCCTGTAACAAGTAAAACACGAAGCAAAAAATTAACTACAGTCCAGAAACATGTGCTAATTTCTTTACTAATCGGACTGTGGGGAATGTTTCAAACAGAGATAGGTTTTAATTAGCCTTTTGAATATTCATGCTTCCCTTCTCTGAAATTCTGTTGGAACATGGGCTCTGTCTGAGGCATCCCCAAGCACTGCATTCAACAGCACTATTGCACATCATGGCCCACAGTGCAGCTTTTAGTCATTGTGATATCCCTTTATAAAGGATCCAAATTGAGGAAGCTTCAGAAAATTAAAAACTAATTTTGAAAATATTAGAAAATGTGTATTTGTTTATGTGAAATTGCTTTCCACAGTCTGATTCATGGCATCCTTTGATACATCCCTGGAATGAACTTATTTTCTCTTCTTTGGTTGTTTTATTCCTATTAGATATTTTGCTGACACATTGCGTTTCTAATGTTAAGTTGGAAGTAACCTTTTATTTCAGAATAGTGTCAAAACCAAAATGTGAGCAGCATTTAATTTCAGATCTGTTCCATCCTGTGTTTGCTGTTTATGGTAGTCTGGGACTGATGCCCTTCAGCCTTACTGTGATTTAAGTAACAGTTCTTCTTAGTCATTTGGGATTTCAGATGACATTGTGACACATTTTTCAATTTGATTTCAGTTTTCTCCTCTAGTTGATACTGAAAAATAGTTATTTTTCTGAAACAAGCTGCACCTTTCTAAAGAATGTACAGAGGCTATCTCAAATTCTGTTGAAGTTTGAAAATACCAGTCTAGGAAACAATCACTTAAACCAGCAATACTTAAATAAGTTTTTCTCTAAAAGGTCAAAACTGTAAAAAGAATTGGAAGTTGGGTTATCTGTTTATAATGTACAGTCTGTAGCAGCAATTTATGGATTTCATTGTGTTTGTTTCTTTTGTAGACTATGCTGTGGAAGAGAGACCTTCTCAGATCTCTGTCATGCAGCAGCTGGAGGATGGTGGCCCTGACCCTCTAGTATTTGTTTTAAATGCTAATTTGCTGTCCATGGTAAAAATAGTAAACTGTAAGTGTTTATTATTAAGTAGATCTTAGTCTAGAAGGGAAATGTTATCTAGATTATTAGTAGGAACAGCAGCATTTTTATTTGGTAGAATAGTCTCAGAAAATGTGTACAGGTTGAAAACTTCGTATTGAGCCATATTAAGTTAAATGCCAAAAGGCCCTTTTCTGGTGATGTAGGTATCAGTACAGATAATTTTATGTAGAAAATAGGAACTGGTCTGATGGAGCCTCCAGTCTGAGGTTTGGAGATCAATGTCCCCTTCAGAGCTTAGTAGGGCAGGGTATTTTATCACCCATTTTCCTTTGGTTGCTTCACTTATTCCCCTGTCATCCCATTCTGGAAAAAGCAGATGGGCTCCCATAACAGTGCAGAGGTTCCATGCCCCTGTGCACCTCTTCTGTCCCTTTCTGTCCTGTGCCTGTGTGCACCTGTGCTGAGGGAGGAGTGGGGAGGCACATGGGTGGCTTCTCATGCCAGTTCCTCAGCTGATCTCTGCTGGATAGAAACACGATGGAGAAATTGGGAAGGACAGTTTTGTGTTATGAAATTGTTTATAAACCTTTCAGCATCTCTTGGATTGCAGTACAATGTTTTACATATGTATAAAAAGATAATATATTATAGACAGAGGCTTTATTTCAACAACTTAGTATTCTCAAGAAATGAAGCTCAGAGCATGTATCGTTACTAACATCCCTGTGAAGCAGAACAACACAGTGAAATCTCCTGGAGACACCTGACATCCAGCTCTCCATATTAAGCAAGATATCACTGCTGGAAATGGTTTTAGCTGTCAGGATCATGGTACGCACAGCCAACAGCCTGGCCTGTTCCTAGGCTCCTTCAGTCCTTTCATTTGAGTACAGAAACTGCTAAAAGTCTGCTCTATGGTGTTAATCCCAAAATCTGACTGGGAGCTGTAATACTCTGGCTCTTCCTTGCTGTAAACTGGGAATTACTGAGCTGCTCTTGTTTTGGATGTGCTTGCCCTCACGGTAACAGATGTAGGACGTAATTTGTCTATGTGACAGATAACACAACAATACGTGCTGTAAAACTGCTCCTTGCAAGAGCTGTCTTCCTGCAGTGAAATTTAGGCATCCTTTTTGCAATTCTGCTCTGCTGATCCATGTTTCCATCTGTGCAGATGTGAACAGGAAGTGCTGGTGTTTCACCACGAAAGGCATGCACGCGGTGGGGCAGTCAGAGATCGTCATTCTCCTGCAGTGTTTGCCTGATGAGAAATGTTTGCCTAAGGATATCTTTAACCATTTTGTGCAACTTTACCGGGATGCCTTAGCAGGTAGGAATGCTCTCTGTTCAAAATGTTAAAAATCATACAGGGTCAGATACGTTTTTGTCACAGCAAATGGTATCTTTTGAAAAAAACAAAAATATAAAAAGAGAATAAGGCTCAGAGCTGATAAGGGGACGAGTTGTTGGTTGTTAGTACCCAGTGTTGTAGTCACGTCATCAGATAAAATGCTGCTAACCTGGGGAGCTGCTCCGAAGATCTTCCAGCCAGAAAGAAAATGTTGAGAATTCTTGTGGATAGGATGTTCAATATCTCCTGACTGGGTAGTTCGGAAGTTTGATTCTCATACTGCCTGTGTCTGTTACTACATTATGGAGATCCTATTTATATTTTAAAATAATATATGTATATGTGTGCTGAGAATGAACTGTAGAGCATTTCAGAAATTATCCCTGAATTTTGAATTTTTGTATCTTGACTGCAAGATTTTTATATAAATCATAGCAAGATTTTTATATAAATCATTGCACATTTTACATTTACTAAGTAAATAGGCTTCCACTTCTAGGTATTATTGTTGGACCTTAGAATTCAAAAATCCTTGCATAAGGAAATATGCTAGTATTTGGTTCCACTCATCAGAAGATAAAGCTTGTTTTCCAGAGGTGAAATTGGATCACATTAAGGTTATACACTGAAAATACATTTACAGAAGGTTCTGCTTATCATTTTTAATGCCTTTGGAGTGATTGAATCCAGTACTTTAATAAAATAATGAAAGATATTTGTTTCCTAAAATATCTTTGTACAATAAAGGTCAGCTTGTCCAGAGAGGTTGCCAGGTTCAGAATGTATTGTTATCTCATGCTATAATGGATCTTGTGTGCATGGCAAACAACTACTGTTCTAAACCTCAGTTCATTTTCTTTGTCTTATAATGATGTTATTCAGAGGGAGATAGATATGAAAAATGGCAAGCATGTGTATATAAATGTGTATATATGTATATTGCAGATATAAATCCAGCTTGGTGTGTATATTGCTATGAAGTTCTGTATAATTACCCTACAGAAATACATAATTTATAACTCCTACATAATGTATTTGGAATTCTTTTTTAGTACTGTAGTGGTAGTAATTTGATATCCTACAATTCCACTGGTGCAAAGAGCTACTTACTATTGTACAGTTGTTAATCAGAAACCGAATGTTGCTGTTGAAGAATTCCACTGTGTTTTTTTTTTTTGGTAGGATCTGCTGTGTGTTGTGTTTCAGGCATGAAGGATGAGTAGACAGACACCTTCAGTTACTGCATAATGCCTGCAGGTTTTGTAGACAGTGCACCTTGATGAATTCCCAAAGCACTTGGGAATGTTCTTTCAACATCCATCCTTTTTTTCTTCCAAGGCACGCGTTGTTTGAGAGGCAGAAGGATCTGTTAGCATATTTGTAACTTGGCTGCTTTAAACATTATTCAGGCAGAGAGGAGGTGATGATGCTGTAGGGGTTTCAGTTTGGTGTCTGTAATCCCTTGGAAGTGGTTAGCAGTTCTGCTCTTGTAGGTGGAGCCATGCTTTCCAAGCTGTTCATTTCAGAGGTACTGCACCTCTCCTGGCAATGAGATGATTTAGACATTTTGAGCAAACAAGAATTCCCAGTAGAATTTAGAGACTATTTAACAGCCTGCCTCACCATTTCATTTTTCATGATATAATACATTGGCTTAAATATATTCTGTATCAGGAAATGGAAGTAAATTCTGTGGATGTTTTTTATTTATTGCCTTTAGTATAAGTTTTCTTGAAAACAGTAATAAAATAAAAAGGCACATACAGTACTTTTTATTGGAATGGAAACAAGAATTACTTTTAATGTTGTTGATATTGCTTTGAAGTGATTTTAGATTTCTTGGTCTTGTTTTCAGCGGGAAAACACAGCACCCCTTTTTGTTTGTTGGATTAAAGCCCAATCCATAGCAAATGATTTCTTCATGAGTCACATGAATTTAGGAGCTTGAATTCTGTGCTCAAGCCCAGAAGCACAAAGTACTTGTATGTACTCGTGCCTCTTCCCAGATGTTTCCACTTCCCTGAAGGGATAACTTGTTCTGGAGGCAGAGTCCTGCCCTCTGTGCTGGGTGTTGTTTGCAGGCTGGCTCTGGTAGGATGGCAGCAGAGAGATTTTGAAGGAAGAAACAGTATTTTTCACTGTAGACTGTATGCATGTGAGTTATAAAAAATAAAGTCAGTTAAGGCAGGTATTTATTGCTGCTCACTTTTCATCACTTTACTTTTCCTCTGGCCCCTCTGTCATCAAGCTCCCTGCTGTGTTGCTTTTCTTGTTTTGAAATTGGAAGCTAATGATTTCTGTTGTGGTTGTAGTAGTTGCACTGCTGTAGTAGTAATCCCATGATTATCCTTGTCTGTTGGCTATAAGCCTGGCAGTGAATGGGAAAATGAGGACTTCTGTCCGTCTGAATGGGTACTTTGAGGCAGTTGCATGTGTTAATGTAGTGCTGCCAGAGATGCCCTAGTGCATCAGCTCTGTGCTGGAAGACAATAAAAGCTACTGTTACTTTTGTAGTGGAAATGTAAATCTGGCAACTGCCTGAAATGGCTCTGTGGTCACCCTGCTTTTTGGGGATATTCCTTGTGAGGGTGGGTCTACCCCAGACACAGTTTGTGCATTTTTTACTCAGCATGGTTTTAATTAAGTGTTGTGGTAGTTAATAGTAGATCTGTAAAGAAGCCCATGTAGGTGTTCTGAACAGAGAACAGGTTAACCAAGTAATTCACCCCTGAACTTGGTCTGTGGAAAGGTGGGGAGAAAATCAAACTTCATATGAGGTGGGTGAGTGACGTTAGGAAGACTGCCACAGAGTAGCCTGAGAAAGTTTTGGATGCTGGCAGCTGCTGCTCTCGATGGTAGTAAGTGAGGCATTATGGCCCTTGGCAATAGGAGTAAGTTCTTTCCAAATTGCTTTCTGATGTGTTCTAATAAAGAGATGCTGACCATGGCCAGAACTTTGAATGTGGAAATGATACAGTTTTTCTCAGTGTTGGAATCTGCTACAGATGTGTTGGGACATCAAGGTACATTCATGGTCTTGGCTCTTCTGTGGCTCTTTGTGGCTCTTGGAGTGATGGGGTTTGTGTTCCTTTTCCAAAGGAAATGTGCTCATTTGCTCTTGAAGAAAATCCATCTGGCAAGATTGTTCACAGGTGAATATTGCTTTGCATCTCCTGCTGCAGGACTGGGGTGCTGGGGTTTTCAGGATGCCAGCAGAGTTTGGAACATGGCAGTTCCTGGCTGTTCGGGATGGAATTCCCCAAGCCACAAATGAATGCCTTGCCTGAGTCTGGATGCCGTTACCTTTTTTTGACTTGGAATTAACCAAAAGATGGGAAGCATGCATTAAGAATTTAACCTCACTGTTATTTGCTAAAAGTACCTAGCTGGCTTCACTACTGATTGAGGGCAATAAACAAATGCAGGAATCTTTTTTTTTCCTCATCTACCTTTCCTGGTATAGACTGTTTTGAGGCCAGAAGGGATTGCCAAACTGCTATACAAAGCACATTGCTCATCATGGAAAGATATCTAAGTGAAGAATTCAAAACACTATGGATAAAAGCTTTTTTTTTTTTTTTCTAGACAACTTTGCAGGGATGCTTAAGATTTAAAGTCAAGGATAACCCAGTATAATTGAGAAGAGAATAAGTACTGACCTCCCGCAGAACTACTTTAGATGCATCATGCACACTTAAAGCACTTCCTAAATAATGTCAGGTGCTGGAACTTAATATATGGAAAGGCACCTTTCTGCTCACTCTGAGATTGCCTCATTAGAAAGGAAGTTGTGATATGTTTTAAATTAAATTACATGCTTTTGCAAAGGATAGTTATTTTTGAAGGTTTTTCTGACGCCTACACTTTCTCTACAAGCCTCTGAAACAGTTCTGTGCTTAAAATGTGTAATGGTGCAGTGGGTTTGGTTTGGCAATGTCAGGCTGGGAATAGCAACTTCTCAGTGGGGCCTTGGCTTGGAATCACCTTCAGAGACAGGGCAGGAAGGACTGACAGCTCCTGGTCAGGGCAGAAATGTTTGAGGGACAAGCCCAAAGAGGCTTTTTGACTTGGTTGTGCTGACTGAAAAGGGCACTAAAGTACTGTGTAGGAAAACACTTGCTTCTTCCCATGCTGTCCACATCCAGACTCTTAAGCTGTTATAAATAATGAATTGCAGCACAGCTTCCTAATCCCAGTAATTTGTCCTCTTAAAGTGGTGGCAGCCTCTTGGATCCTGCACTGTGCAAGCTGCTTGTGTCAGAAGGAGTAATTTATGATGCTGTGGGTTATGGAAGGAAAAGGCTGAACAGCTGAGTTGCAGATTCAACTCTGAGGGTTTTTTCCACGTTTCCGTTGGCTGAAAAATTATTATTAAGGCATCCCAGGCGTGTGAGCCTTGAGGCTCCGTCTCCTGAAACAGAAAAAATAAGTAGTCATCCCCTTCTGCTGCAGCACTTGGCACCAGTCTCAAGTGGAAATGTCTGGTTGCTTTGTCATTCCAGTGGGCAGTGCCACACGTCTCAGATCCATACAGGATTGTACAGCTGCACTTTGCCTGGCCTCTCGCACACAGAAAATACACGGAAAAGGGGGCAGAACTCAGTGCAGTTTGGCAGTTCATACACGTTATACACTTGAAGGGTAAAAAGGATTATTGTGATCATGTTGTTGGAACTGAGAACCTCACCAAGTAACTTTATTATCAGGCCTGTAGCTTTATTTGGGTAAGAACAGATGGGAAGGGGAAAAGGAAGTATAAATGAAGAAGAGGCGATTAGTGAGGGTAGGTGGAAACTGCAAAAGCAAACGAGTGCCAGCAGCTATTTTAGATAAGTGAAAATCTTTCTCATGAACACCAGTGGATACACTGGTTTGCACTCACTAGCAGGATGCCCACATTGGTGTTTCACTGAGCAGGCACTAGTGTCCCAGCACAGCTGACAGAGCTGCATTTGCACATGGGCAGGAGCAGGGATTCTCAGCAGCTGACATTTGATGTGGCTCTGTGATTCATGGTAGTTTGACCAGGTATGCTCAGCTGAGAAATTGTAGCCACTCTAAGAGTTCTGGAGTTTGATCTGGGTGATCATGTCAGCTTTGGACTGTGTGTATCTGTAAAATTACAGGTTGGCTTTGCAGGGCAGTGGCAACTCTGAATGAGCCTCACCCTGCTATGGGATGCTAGGCTGCCAAAGCTGTCACCTCCTAGCAGGGAATCTAACAACTTTGTGCAGCATTTGTGAGTACAGAAAAAAAAAAATATCCACAAAGGGGGCCTGAAATTTGAAAAACCAAGAACCCCTTGAGCTTATTTGTTAGTTGGAGTATAAAAGGAGCCTTTTGCTTACAGACCTGCCAGTCACTACATGTAAAGCTGGAGCACCCAAGGTAATGTGAAGGACAATACTGAGTGCTGATTGTGCCAAGGTGGCCTGGAGAGGTGCAAAGCAGCATGGCCACATCTCCAGAGGGAGGGCTGGAATAGCTGTGTTGTTATAACTTGTATTACTGAGGATGTCAAAGTATCACTTCTGTGACTCATATTTTTACTTACTTAAAACCTGGCATTTGTCTGTGTGTGTATCATGTGTATAAAAGGAAGAAACTCTCCAGGTAGCGTCCAGTGGATGTGCAGATGGCGATGTGCACATCATCGCCTTGAGTTCAGCTACAAACACTCTGTTATCAGGTGGTGAAGGAGCTGAAACTCCCACTTAGCAGTCTCTGCCTGCAGGTGGGAAAGTCCAGGATTGCTCCAGAAGCCCAGGAGGTCTGCCTGAGTACCTCAGTCCCATGCAATTCCTCATGAGTGGTGTGATCAAGCACACCACGCTTTCTGAAATTGTCTTTTTCATTGAGAGCAAATCAGCACTATTAATATTCACATCTTCCTATGGAGAATTGTGATCAGCTGTTCTGTACATTATTTGCATGCTGTTGTTGTCATTTGATAAAAGGAATCACACCATGGTTCTTTGCTTCAGTGTTAAATGCTGTGTTGGATGCTATAATAACCTAATCAACATTCAGATTCATTCAGCCATTTGAGTGTAAACATTTTTGGAAATCAGAAGCATCAAAGAGTAAAAATGTGAATAAAAATTAGTGATGTTTCTCCCCTGTGTCTCTCTCAGTTGCGTTTTACATTAAGTGTACTAATGAAATAAACAGTCTTTTGTGTAATTCTTGAAATGACCCAGATCTTCAATACATGTCTGAGCAGGCACCCCAGTGGTTTGCCAAAATGGAAGGACAACTGGGGGACACTAATTGTTTGACCAGATGCACATCCCTCCTTAAACTGCAGCTGAATCCAAAAGTTTAGTTCAAGCAACAGCAGCTTCTGCAGTGGAAGTCCCTTTAATATTTTTAATATTTAAAAAGGCTTTGTGTGGATGTGTCTGTAGTGCCAGGGGGAGGTTTCAGGTACCAGTTTAGCATCAATACTGGCCTGAACTCTCCTGTGGTATCCTGAAAGGGCAGTGACAGCCTGGCACATGTTGCCCAGAGCAGCTGTGGTTGCCCCATTATTTCAGGTGTGGTTAATACCCATTAATGTTCTGGGAAGAAAAGTGAATTTAACATGGATTTTTTTTTTTCCCTTCTGAAAAGCTCCTGACATTCTTGATACAGCTCTCAATTCAGTGAAGTAATGAAGTCTTTTTTTTTTTTCCCATAGGTAACATTGTTGGCAACCTGGGACACTCCTTTTTCAGCCAGAGCTTTCTTGGAAGCAAAGAACACGGAGGATTCTTGTATGTTGCAGCGACCTATCAGTCCCTGCAGGACCTGGTGCTCCCAACCCCACCCTACCTGTTTGGCATCCTCATCCAGAAGTGGGAGACTCCCTGGGCCAAGGTGTTCCCCATCCGGCTGATGCTGAGGCTCGGAGCTGAATACAGGCGTGAGTAGCAGGCACTGCTGGAGTAAATTCTGCAGGGGAAAGGGTGAATTCTGCTTCAGAGCACTCCCCCAGCCATGGATTGTTACCTGTCAGAGCCACCCAGGCTCAACAGGCAAGGAAGAGCTGTGTGTCAGACCCACAGTGCAGCACTGAGGTGGTGATGGGACCTACGGCCTTTTTACAACTCTGCTGGGTCATTCAGGGAGGTTTTTGTGGAGACAAATCTAGTTCTGAGCATGTTTGTATCCATTTAGTTACCTGGGAGTTACGTGCAGAACAAGTCTTATTAGCTGGTGTAGATAGCACAAGAGAGAGCTTTGAGATATGCTGAAATGAAAGACCATTTGCTTTTAGGTTTTTAAAACTGTGTTTATTTTCCAGAGAGTAACAATATGTGTGCAGGGGCAGCAAACTTGGCAGTTTGTTTCAAAAATACTGTTGGAACTAATAATAAATAGGCTGGAGAGAATGTTTCATCTGAACAAAATCTTAGCAGTTAGCATGAAATTGGCTTAAAGTTAAGTTAAAATAGTTTTCAAAAGACATTTACCATTGCTGGAGCAAAGACATTACTGGCAGTCTGTCCACCTTGATGGGCCAAAAATTGTATGTCTTACTCATCTTCAGTTTTAATTGGCATGCCTCATTAATCTGAATTACTAGGAAAATGGTCTGTTGCTCTAATTTTTCCCAGAACTCTTTCAGGACATTTTTACAAAATAAGTTTTATAATAAGCTGTGCAGAGGTTTGTCACTTTAACTTTTAAGGTTTTGACAACATTGGGAATTTTCCACAAAATATGTGTGTTGTTAGGAGGAGAAAAATAAAATCCTTAAAATCTGCCTTCTGAGGATGAGGACTGAAGGTTAAACTTGTCCAAAGAAACATTCAGGTGTGTATCTGCAGCCATTTTTAAAGTAGCGCATTTATTCCCATCAGTATTTAGAAAAACAAACAAAAATGCTCGTGTTTTGGATATAACATCTGTTTCTTAGCACAGAAAGAAGTGTTTTGATAGTGACAAAGAAAAGTACCTGGGAAGCCAGGCTTTGCATCATTCCTGCAGCTATGGTCTGGATTTAGAGGTAATCCCTTGCGCTGTGCCGATTGTGACTGCAGGACAGTGCCTCAGTTTCTCCCTGGAAGGTGCTGCTTTGTGGCCCAGGTTTCCTGGGTTTCCTTCCACCCTCCTTGCCGGTGGAGCTGTCAGAATCCAGCCATTTGTGCAGTGCTGCTGGCTGTGCAGATCAGATGCAGGAGGCCCTCGGGTTGCTGGGTGTGCAGAAAACATCTGCTGAGCATCCACAGATCAGCCCAACAGCCCAGGCTCAAGGAATTCTGTGCATCTGGGATGGAGCTTGAAACAAGTGGCAGACACAGGAAATTCAGCCCTTGCTGGTGCTTCGGGGCACTGTGCAGGGGTTGGTTGCATGTGGTGTGTGGTGCTTTCAGGTATCAAATCAGTGTGCAGAGGCTGGAGCTGATTCCCATCAGGAAATCCTCATGTTATTCACATGATGCTGAGCACTCTGCAGTCCCTTCTGATCACACTAGGAACTGGGAGTGTGGCATTTGGGGAAATCAGGCTGAGTGTTTGCCTGAGGATAGCTTAGGAATCCTCCTTCAAACATGTGTTTAGGAAACCTTGGCATTATGTACCAAAGTGTGAGTCATGTTCCAAGCATTGTGATGGCTTCTGCTGCAACATAACGTAATGCAGCCAGATCCATGCCCTGCACTCAGAATTGCATCACAGATGTTTTACAGGTATGGATGTCAGCCAAGGAATGCAGATATTTTACATCACTGACATACCATAAATGTCCTTTAAATTGTTTTTGATGTACCCCTGTACATCAAAAGGGGTAAAACTCCTCTTTGTACCCCTGTACAAAGAGGAGTTTGCCACACTCTCATGAAATAATGAAAACAAGAAATAAAATAATCTGGGTTATCACTTGAATGTCACGTGTCAGCCACAGAACTGAAAGACTGATGATGCTGTAGTGAAGAGCAGGATGGTTGTGTAAAAATAGAAGCCATTTCCAAGAAGCACTTAGAAAGATCATCTTTGCCATCAGGGCCCAGGTCACTCAGTTCAGTCCTGCAGTGTGGCACCTGTAAACTTCCCACATAATTATTCTTGTTTCTAGCATGGTAGGCAAGCAGCCATGACATGTGAGGTCATTATAAGGTTGAACCCTTCTGCCCTTTTGCTTTTTAAATTCCAGTCTTCCCAGTCTCTTCTTTAGCTGCTGCTTACAACATTCAACCGAGGACATGATATTTGAGTCTGGTTTTGCACAATCTGAGTATGTACATTTCCATCTGACCTGTTCTTTTCTGTTTCATTCCAGTTTATCCATGCCCACTTTTTAGTGTCAGATTCCGTAAGCCTTTGTTTGGAGAGACTGGACACACGATCATGAACCTCCTTGCAGTAAGTCTGTGATGGAATCTGTGCATTCCATTGGTGTGAGTGGATCTGTGTGGGGAGATGGGGCTCCAGGTGCACGTAGCAGCTGGAAGGTCCAGGAGATGCAAGAGGAAGTAGTGGGGATTTGGGTGAATTTCCCTGCTGTTCCTGAGAGTGGGTGTCAGCTTTCAGCAACACAGTGAATTGTAACAAGGAACCCAAATCAATATCCCAAACCTGTTTGCTGGAGGATGTTTAGGTTTTGAAATAGGTGCATTGTTTGCTCAGACTGCATCCTCAGAAGTGCTGGGTCATCACTGTGCAGTCACAGGTCTCTGATTACATCGTGCTCTGACTGAAGGGATGTTATTATCTCTTCCTACTCGGCAAATATTTTCAATATAGGAAATTCTCTTTGATGCATGACTTAATCTCACTGCTAGAAAAACTAATAACTCCATCTAGTAATGTAACAGAACACAGAGAGCAAATTTCTTACATACAGTGCTGATATTCAAGGTTGGAGAACATTAATTTTGATATAAGAGATATTTTTTCATTTGTGTACTGCAATTACATGGGTTACACGCTGTGGTGTCTCTGTCCCTCCCTGCCTTCCAGTCACTGATTACAGTTATTTGAATGGGCTGAGCAGTAGTCACCAGGATAGTTATGAAGCCTACAGTGTTAATGATGATCATCATGGCTGACTTGAAATCTTGTTTTAATTCTCAGGACTTCAGAAACTACCAGTACACACTGCCTGTGGTCCAAGGTTTAGTGGTTGATATGGAAGTCAGAAAAACCAGCATCAAAATACCTAGCAACAGATATAATGAGGTAATGCTTATAAAACACACACTTGTGTACAGTTTCTTTGTGACTGGAGTACCTGGGATCTAGAGGAATTTTTATTTTATTCACTACCACTAAGGAAAAATGCCTGAAAAGCAAATAGTAACTGTGTGATGCACCCAGCTTTTGGAAGTGAATGAGCCTGGCTTCACAGGAAGAATGCAGTTCCATTTACTATTAATTAAACTCTTAAACTTTTTTTCTTCAGGTTTTTGAACTGTTTACATAAAGTGTCATATGTTTGATTTGAGTAAGTAAGTTGACAAACTTTACACTCGAGGCAAACTAAGGAGAAAACATGCATTAGCGTTTCTCATTTGTTGTTTGTTCCCACTCAAAGCATTTAGTAGTATTTGTTGGATTGCTGATTATTTTATGTAAAAGTTCCCTCAACATTGAAATTTTATACTTGCTTTCTGGTGTGAGAAAATCAGTCAGCTTCTGTAGGAGTTAGTGCTGCTAACTAGAGAAAGCTGGGGGAGGAGGTATTTGAACAGTAATGAAAGGGAACAGTGGGGAAGGGGATTGGTTTCGTGTTCTGTCTGAAGAGAGGGGGGTTAACTTGGTGGTTTGAAATCTGTCAGAGTTGGGGTGAGAGCAAACCTCCTGAGCAGAATGGTATTTGTAAAAGTTCTTGTAAGATCAGAGCAGAATGCAGCTTTATCTCAAGAGGGAATTTCCCTGCAAGAAGTTGAGTAAAATAAGTGAGTAAAAAAAAAAATCCATTGAAAAAAAGTGCTCTTTTATAAAGTTTGAAAAAGATGAAATTGATGAAGATAAAGGGTCCATTAAAAGGTGTTTTAATTTTTGATGCAGTTGTGCCAGAATGGGAGAGGTCAGTGAGGTTTGAATGAAATCAGTCTGGAATGGCACAGACAATGCAGTTCAGTGTCAGCTGTGCCTGGTGTTTGCAAGGTGTCAGCTCCACTTGAGCCAGGCATGGACTGAGCAGGAATTCCTGTGTCAGGGACGTAGCAAAACTCTGCATTGTGCTTGGGTTCCCTTCCCGCTGTGATGCAAGGATTCAGCTTTTTAAATGGAGAAATTGTTACTTATTTAAAGTTATTCATTGCTTTTGATTCATTTGAAAATTTGTATTAATGGGAATTTTTCATGAGTTTACTTTGAAGTAAGAGTCACAGAATATTCTGAGTCGGAAGGGACCCACAAGGATCATCAAGTCCAACTGTTAATGGTACATACAGGGATCAAACCCATAACTTTGGTGTTACCATCACCCTCCTCTAACCAACTGAGCCAGTCTCAAGATGAATTAAATAATAAGACTTTTATTTAATTAGAAAGGACTGTTACTCAGATATTTTCAATATCTAAAAAGTGAAAAGCTAATTTGAAATCTCATGCATGTATTAAATGGGGAAAATTCAACCTGTGATTAACGAATTACACATTATTATATATAGTTTTTCTATTAAATACATATTTTTGTTTTCAAAATAATTTAAATTTTCTAAAGCTTAGAGGTCCTAGTTATCTGTTTAATCCCTCAGCAAAGGTGACTGTAATTTCTTAATCACTTGGCTTCTAAGGAAGCACAGTTGCCACATCCAGTTGTTTCTTGTTGTGCTGAAGGCAACTGCTGGGGTCCACAAATGCAGCTGTTCTAGAGCTAAAATCCAGTTTCTGGAGCGTGGCATGATCAACTGGATAATGAAAGACACTGTTGTCTGATGCAAAACCTTAATTAAGTTTCCTCCCCAAACATTACACCTGTGCACATTTGTCAATAGCGAGCATCAGTTAATGTTCCTGACTCTGTAATTAAGTTTTACGTTGGACTGAGAGAGATAAATGTGTTGTGTGTAGCCTGCATGCTTATGAGCTCCAGGAAGCAGAGGTGGGAGTGTGAGTGCTGTTAGGAGATGTCAAATAATTCAGTATTTTTCTGGGTTTTCACTGCAGGGGGATTTGTGTAATTTAATTTGACTTTTTTTTATTTTAAGCAAACATGTCATTTTCCTGTTTGAAACAAATTCCAGAGTTGGGTGACTCCCTCAGTTTTCTTTTGTATCAAAAATCACCAAGTCTGAGCCTCCACGAAGAGGAATAGTGGAGAAAAGAAACTATATAATCTACAAGAGTATTTTGTCGAGGCATCTAACTCGGTGTATGTTAGATGATAGTCAGCAGAAGGGCAAATGTGTCACAAACTTTTTTGGATGCTTTCTGGAGGCCTCCTTTGCAGAGAAAGAAAATGTGGATGTATTTTGAAAGTCTTAAATTGGGAATATTGATCCCAGTTTCACCATTTCATGCAGGTGAAGCACAGAGACACTGAAGATTTGGTGTCTGGTTGTGGCAGAACAGGATGAAATGGCCCCAGTCTGAGAGCCCATGCGGCACTGAACTGTGGAGGGGCATTTATGATTTATTAATTAACAACTGCAGTTGTGTAAACAAGCCGGGTATTTCTTCCCAGGGTTTTTCTCATGTTTTTTTTTCCCCCGTGTATTTTTAAAACCAGGTAGAGATAACAGCTTTTGCAATTTCTGTAGCTCAGCTATCCCTTATACCACTTATCTTTAATTGCACACAAAATGGCACTTTAAAGTATCCAGGCAGTAAAGGACCTGAACCCTCTTCTCAAAAGCAGTTTATGGTTCTGAGTGCTAAAACCTGACATGGAATATGAGAACTTGAGAAGCTTCTGATTAAACTGCTCCAAGAACCACCTATTTATGGAAGTGCTTGATGAGCTGGGTGGAAATGCTAAAGCTTTGTGTTTGCAGATGATGAAAGCCATGAACAAATCCAACGAGCACGTGCTGGCAGGGGGAGCGTGTTTCAACGAGAAGGCAGACTCACACCTGGTGTGTGTGCAGAACGACGACGGCAACTACCAGACACAGGCCATCAGCATCCACAACCAGCCCAGGAAAGGTGAGGGGAGCCTGGCCCTGCTGCTCTGCACGGCTGCTTGGCCCCTGTGTTGCTGCCCCAGCTTTGTGAATTGGCTACAGCTGGGTCTGGCTGCGTTTCACCCAGTTCTTGTTAGAGAAAATCAGTCTGACCACTGGAGTCCCTGACTGGGCAGCTTTGCGCTGGAACTGGCTTAGGCAACACCTCTCCATTAATAATGAGAGCTGGCTTTGGCATTATGGGATGTGCAGGTGAGGTTGGGGTTGCCTGTGCTTGACCTGCACTATGTGAAAGAAAGACTAGATTCAGTAGGACAAAGTTCACTAGGAATAACCAACCACAGCAGCACTGTAATAATGCATCTTCAAGCAGCTTCTCATTTTCACCTTAATTAGACCATCTGATTTCCAGGGTATATTTTTGTTACAGTAGGCTGAAAGGCTGCAGCAGCTGTGTGCTGAGAATTTAAATGTTGTGTGTTTGGGGACATTTCTGGCAAAGACATTTATACAATCTCCTAATGAGAACAAGACAGAGGCTGATTTGGATGGTTTGCAAGTATCACTGGTGACTCCAGCAGGTGTACTGGCATGGAATGTCACTCCAGACTGATGGTCTTGTCTGACTTCTGTTAACTTCACCTATGGAACAAGAAGAGGGATTTCCAGCAGGAATTTCATGATGCTTAGTAGTCATTGAAGATAATTTTCCTTTAAGTCAAGTGGCTTTGAGCTGTGGCCTTGCTGGTGGGTTGGTGTTAGTGTGATCCATACACAGCTCACTCACAATCTGCCACCTGTGTGGGAACATTTAGAAGTTAATTGTGTACTTGGCTGCCCAAAATTAGTAATTCTGAAACTGAGAGGTGTGTAGGGCATGGAGAGGGAGAGTGATAAAGTACAAGCATTAACTTAGACAAAAACTGTTGTCCAGTTTAGAAAATAACTGGGTGATTTGCCTTTGCATATCCAAGCTTATGATGTGCAATACAGGCACCATAATTCCAAGCAGCATTTGTCCTGATTCAGGGTAATCACCTCTGTGGCTGATAGAGCTGATAACTGATTCTTGGGTAAGGCATTGCTTTGACAAAAGCCTCACTAAATCTCTCCTGTTGTTGTTGTTGCAGTGACTGGTGCCAGCTTCTTTGTGTTCAGTGGAGCTTTAAAATCCTCTTCAGGCTACCTTGCCAAATCCAGTATAGTGGAAGGTAAGAACTGAACTGCTTGATTAAAACACACTTCTCTCTTTGCCCAGCTCAGCTCTGCAGCTGAAAGGGCTCTCTCTGTTCATATGCTTTGGGCCTTGGAATCTTGCTGCTGCTTCAGCTTTATCCTACTTGTAAGCAAAAACCACCCAGTTCCTTTAACAAGGAGGAATTTGTGCAGATGCTGCCAAACAGCGTCCCAAGAAAATGAGGGTAAGATATGAAAGACTTGGCTTGGGAGCCTGGGATCGATTCACTGGTTTGGGCTGAATGAGGAAACTGAACCTAAGAGATAGAGTGTCTAATCCACCAACCAGCAGAGGAAGCCCTGCTAAACTTCCTCTGCTACCAAATAGCTCTGCAGTGTGCTGGGGTATGAATGTGCATTGTTAATGTGCTTGTATGAGGGCAGAGACATGACTGGCTGAGAGCACCGAGCTGGTCCCTCTCAGATTTGGTTTGTTGTATCACAGAAGGAGCTGCCTCTGGGTGTTCTGGCTGGAAGCTGTTGGTTCCTGCAAGCTGAGCTGCACAAGTGTGCAGTCAGGCCCCTGCAGCTGTGACAGTGCAGGCAGGAGTGGTGTAGCAGTGCTCCTGCCCTCGGTGCTGAGGGATGCCAGGTGCCCACAGGAGCAGCCAGTTGGCAGAGCCCTGCGGGCGAGCAGGAGCTCCTCGTGCTACACCAGCTCCAGGCATGCAGCTCTGAGTGTGTGGCCATGGGTGGGGTCCCTGGGCAGCCCACTGCCACCAGAGCTTGCAGGTCACTGTGCCCTTTCCTGTGTCTGATTGGTGCTTAGGGTAAGCCAGAGGCACAGGGGGACTCAGTCTCTACATGGGGAAGTGTTTCACTCCTGCTATTTTTGCCATAACTGAGATTGAGCCAAAGGGTTAATGGCTGGGTTAGTGGATGATCCTGGAGGTCTTTTCAATCTTAATTCTTTGAATCCAAATTCTGTATCTTTTGCCACTGTCAGGCAAGCACTGACTTCTCAACCACTGTCACTGCTGGAGTGCTGTTTCCAGAGCCACAAAGGAGCTGGCTCAATGGAGCAGTGTCATGTGGCATTTCTCAGGGTGGCCTAGAGCAGGTGTCAGGTGGTGAGGCAAACTCACGGGGACTTTGCTACAGCTGACTTCACCTGGGAGCTGCCCTTCTCTTACTGTTGTGTTTTCCCTCATCAGCACTCAGCAGGTTTGCAGTTTAGGAAGGTGACTGTTCAGAAGTGGGTCTGTGGAGCACTGCTGCCCATGATTCTTAAAGTGAACATTTACCCTCTGCTGCAAACAGATGAAGGATGTTTGTTTTTCCTGTATAGGCTCTGTTTGGCATGGCTTATCTTGGCTTATGAGAATTTCTTGGTTCCCTAGATGGAGTGATGGTCCAGATAACTGCTGAGAACATGGACTCTTTAAGACAGGCTTTGAGAGAGATGAAAGACTTCACCATCACCTGTGGCAAAGTAGACGCTGAAGACCCTCAGGAACACGTTCACATTCAGTGGGTAGAAGATGATAAAAACTTTAATAAGGGGTAAGTAGAGGAGCACTTGACGTTGGTGCCTATTAAAAATTTTAATTTATATTGTAAGGCACATGAGTCTTCAAATCATTAGGAATTAAAAGTCTGCACCTCTATCTTGAGTGATAAGATGCAATTAATTGTAATGAAAATGGAATTAAGATACCAGAGCTTTGGGGCATCAATTTAGAATATTGGCAATGCTATGGATTTTTTTTTTTTTTTGTCGTTGCCAATATCCAGTTATTGGAAACCACTAATCTGTTTCCAGCTCTCAGTGCTGAACCCTGCACATTGTGGTCACTTTGCACTGTTGGTGCTTAGTTTGCATTAAGTAGAGCTGGAAACAAAATTGCTGAACGTCAACAGTATCATTGGACACTTGATAGTTACGCCAAAAGGAAGGTGGATTTGGCAGCTGAAGCATTTATGGCAGTAAAGTGCTATTGTGATGGATTCCATATTTCAGGACTCAGCACCTAGAAAGAAGGATGTTTCTGTAGTTTCAGGCTCTCCAGATCAATCTTAGGTTCTGCAGTCAAGTCCTGGGCTGTGGAAATTGTGTTTCAGGTATTGATGCCCTACACTGAGTTTACAAATGAGCAGAAATCCAACCTGTAAGAAACGCCTGGTTACTCTGTCAGAACCTTACGGGATCTCAGCTCTGCTGCAAAGCTTTGTTGGAATCCTTCAGGAAGGTCCTTCTGCACCTGCATTGTGCATGTGACCCCTTTCAGGAACTGCCCTTTGATTCCAAGGTCATTCTCTTCTGCACAGGGCTCTGTCCAGCTCAGGTCTTGTGCTGAGTCAGAGCTCACCCTCCTCCCTCCCTTTCGCAGCGTTGTGAGCCCTATTGATGGCAAATCCATGGAATCTATAACCAGTGTGAAGATATTCCACGGCTCTGAGTACAAGGCCAACGGGAAGGTGATCCGGTGGACAGAGGTGGGTCCGGCAGCCCGGCACTGCGGCTGGGGCTGCGTCCAGCTGCTGCCCCAGTCACCACAGGGAAGCAGCCTCTGCATCCCGGTGAGGCTGTGGTGCCTCTCCTGCCTGCACAGGGTGGCAGCCTGCGGGATAAAACATCCTCCCCCTGACACAGACACAGCCCGCGCCGCACCGGTGCTCACATCAGCGTGGGGGGGACCACACCACTCGCTGCCTTACACACAGGAACAGTTGGTGTCATTTGCCTTTGTGTTAAAAGCTGCCTTTCTACATGGAGACAAATCTTAATATAAATTGTTTTTTAGAAATGTTATTTCGAGCTACTGTCTCTAAAATGTTGCATGTTTAAGTGCTGTGGCATAAATCACACAGAAGCTGCTTGCGTGGCTGATGTTGCCTGTGACATTTGTGTGCTGCCTCTGCCAGCACACAAATTCTGGTGTCAAAATATTTCTGTGAGTGTTTCACTTCGCCTGCCGAGGAGGAAGCAGGTTCCTTACTCTGCAGCTCAGCCCCCGTGTGCCCTTTTTTCCCAGGTCACTTGGGCTCAACAGAAACAAGTTCAGTGACAAAAATAGCAGAGATTTCCAGGCTTGTATTAGAAGTGTAATTTTTCTGAACTTTACATCTGTTTAAAAGCAGGTTTTTATTAAAATCATGTGCAATACATAGTGAATTTCCATAGCAAGGCTTTTGACCAGATCTGAGAGGTTTCAGAGGACTATTTAAATTTAAATCTTTCTTCTGAAGTTTTTTTTTTATTTTTTCCTGCCTAAGGTGACTTGTCTTTAGGGGTTTTTGCTGGGCTTTACTGAACACTTACTTCTTAAGTCTTCATTTGTAAAAGTTTAAATGACATCCGACCTGAATTTTCTAGAAGAGCCAAATGTTATGTCTTGTGTTGACTCTTCCCTTCAGGTGTTTTTTCTAGAAAATGATGAGCAACACAATGGTCTGAGTGACCCAGCTGATCACAGCAGACTGACTGAGAATGTGGCAAAAGCTTTCTGTCTGGCTCTGTGTCCTCATCTGAAACTGCTGAAAGAAGATGGAATGACTAAGCTGGGTCTGCGTGTTACCCTGGACTCAGATCAAGTAAGTCTTCAAGAGTTTGGGTTTACTGGGGGATTGTTCTCTTGTTCATGCCCCAGAACAGGAATACACCACTCAAACAGGAGAGTTCTGAAGTCGTACAGTATCAGATGCTAATCGGGTGGTGCTGGCTGTTGTTTGGTGTTTTGGGACATCTGTTAGATCCAAGTCCCAGCCTGAATTGACACGGGCTTGACCCCCGTATGGCACGAGCAGCACCTGCTCTGTGCTCAGGGAAGACTCTTAATTGGCCTTTTTGCCAGAAGGTACTGCTGTGTGAGGGTCCTGCTCATCCCAAGGAGCTGCTTTGAGAAAACAGGAGGACAAGCTTCCTTTTGCTCAGGCAGCCACTGGGAACACAAAGAAGCACAGAGACG
This sequence comes from Motacilla alba alba, assembly GCF_015832195.1. Taxonomy (NCBI): domain Eukaryota; kingdom Metazoa; phylum Chordata; class Aves; order Passeriformes; family Motacillidae; genus Motacilla; species Motacilla alba. Next base: position 5,755,378 of record NC_052023.1, on the reverse strand, counting down.
AGTGGAAATGCTGCTTTAGTGCCTGCTCCATCCAGTTTGAGTTCTTGACTTCCCTGGGAGATACCACAGCCCCTCCTCCCTTCCTGCCCCCTGACTCACAGCCTCGTGTCCCGTTCTTAAAACCCACTCTTTGTATTTTTTAGGTTGGTTATCAAGCTGGGAGCAATGGACAGCCACTGCCCTCTCAATACATGAATGACCTGGACAGTGCCTTAGTGCCAGTGATTCATGGAGGGGCCTGTCAGTTGAGTGAGGGGCCGGTCATAATGGAGCTCATCTTTTATATTCTGGAAAACATCTCATAAGAGGACTTCATTTTCTGTTCAGACCTGTTCCAGCAGCAGTTGTATCTGAATCATTTGCACTTTAAAACTGGAAAATTAAGCTTTTGTTAACACTATTGGGGAAGGGGGGGGAGGGGGGTGGGACAGTTGTTCCATAATTCTAAATCTTCTATGCATTGTCAACAACCAGAGGATCAGGGCAGCTTCTATACTACAACATGGCTATGCTATCCTTGCAGCTAATCCACTTCTGTTACTGTTTAGAAAAATGCTCATGTTTAAAGACTTACAGTCATGTACTCTAAATGCTCAAAGGGTGCAAAGATCACTGGGGCGTAAATAAAAAGTGAAATTCCAACCTTGTACCGTCTGTAGATGGACATGTAAGAAACAATCAAGACCTCCATTCTGACCTCATCCTAATGCCATTTGTGGTTATTCTATAGACATTAAAAAGTAACGTTTACATTGTTTTGACCAGATTATTGGTTGAAATACATTTGGAGAAGCCCTTGAGAGATAGGGAAAGGTTCCCTAGCCATAACCCTGTTTGTCTGTGCATCCAGAGGAGCAGGACAAGCATCTCTCTGCAGTTGTGTGTGTAATAGGCTAGTTTCCTTTTCTCCTCTATTTACCACAAAAGTCTGTCACTTTGGGCAGGTTTCTGTGATCTCCTACAACAACTCTGCTATTCTGTACCTTGTTTACAAATCTGTCTGAAGCAGAGGAAAGATCAGCCCTAAAGTGCAGTTCCATCTTGTTCCTTGTCCCCAGTAGGTCCTGCTTTTGAGAGGCAAGTCCCACCCAGGGCAGCTCTGTCCCCTCCCTGCTGTTCGCTGTAGTGTAACGCCAGTGTCACGTAACCCAAGCCAGCTTGTACTTCATATTGCAGCCCCATGTCCAAGCTTACCTGTGATACCAGTGTAGAGTGGCTGTTCCTGCATGTTCTGCTGAAAAAGGCTTTGTGGTCAGTTCTGAACATGTGCACTCGGCCCAGTGCTCTTGGTCTCACCTGAGAGGGCTTTGGTAAGGAGAGCAGCTGCTCGTGTCTGCCAGGGCATTAAGAAGCTGGAATTGAGCATCAGCCAGAGGAAATGTGGTTCCATGTTCTTACTGTCTCCATGGAAAGCTGCTAATCAGTGGCAAGAGCTGTAAGCAGGAGAAGGGGTTTGGTTTGTTTAGCCAGTCATGCAAAGCAGCTCTTTTGAGGGTGGAAGAGGGGTGAAGGTTTCTCCTCCTGTCTAGAACTAATTAATTTGGGAAGAGAGGTGCTAATTTATGGTGAACGTTTGTGGTGTCAGACACTCCTTACTGCCGTCCATTCTGGGGCAAGCTGTAACACAGTAACACCAGTGGCCTTGCAAAGAGAAAGAGAAGTGCCAGGCCACTGTGAGACTGAGGCTCTGGTTTTTAAACAAACCAACACCATCGGCTGAGCAAGGGAAAGGTACCTGCACAGAGTGATACGTTTTATAGAAAGGTGGCCCAGTGTCTGCACAGAGTGCACTTGGGAATAAAAGGCTGCTGCTTTTCAAAAAGCAAAGTATGACAAACGCAATGTTCCAAATCACAGCTGGCACCCCCCAGCCCTTAGAGAAAACAGGCCAGGGAACTGGGGCCAACTCCACAAACAAGAGCTGGCCAGCAAGAGGGAGCACACCACCACACTTTAAAGGGTGTCAGATCCAAGTGAAGCCTTCCCTCTGGCATTTGGGAGAGGGTGGGTGACTGAACGGATCTCATTTAGTGGCGCCTGCTGGCCAGAGCAGGAGCTGTGACCCACCCCCTGCTCCTGCCGAGGTGCCTGTGCAGCCCAGCTGGACTGAGGCCACTTGATCCCCCTCTGCATCCTGGTTCTGCACTCTGGGACATAGCTCGGCACGACACGGTGTAGGCACAGCTCCACAGCTGGAAGAGCATTCCCGAAACTTGGTAATAATCTTCCTCCTAGAGCCTGCACTCTAGCTTTGCCACAGCAGCAGCTTTCCACTTACTTTAGTTGCATTGTTACGCTTAATAATGCAGTAAAAGAGGTGAAAAATGTTTATCTTCTCTTCCTTTGCCCCAGAAGTCTTTTAGGTTTGGATTCTGTTTGTGCAAAACACTATCAACTGGTGACTGACATGTCTGCTTCAACCATAGCCTTTGAAATGACCTTAATTACCATGTTGTTAAGAGATGAGTACTTGTTTAGAAAAAAATTGTACTTTTAAAATTCAGTTAGTTAACACTGCAAAAAACTGCATATTATATTTTTATTTTCAACATGTAGTTTTGTATATTAAATTTATTGAAATTAAAAACTAAACACTGTATTGTCTTCATCTGCTCAGGAAGACAGAGGCAGAGCTGCCTGACCTGTCTGGACTCTGCTCTGTCTCCCAACCTGCCCATCCCTGGCACAGGCACATCCTCCCCTTGGAGATCCCTGGTTTCTGTTAGCTCACAGAGATTTAAAAACACAAACAGATTTAGTACCCTTTCTTGTATGCTGCTGATCAAAAAGCATTCCTGAAAATAAGTCACGATCCAGTTTTCTTAAAGGACAAAGTGAGACTATTTTCCCCATTACCTGGAAGAACTGTAAAAGCCTATTTTTGTAAAAATACAAGGAACATTTGGGAAGCAGCAGAGTCTAGTACTTTCTTCTTTTTTAAATTAAAACCCCAACACCATAAAGGATGAAGGCACAGTACCCTCCTGCGCCGGACAAGCAGTGCAGCAAGCACGGCACACGACTGGGAGCCAGAACAAAAGCAGAGGTCTGTAAACACCAACCTGCTGGGGGGCCCTGGGGCCTTTCCTGCACAAAGGGACAGCCCTTGGAGCCTCGCGTGCCAAGGGTGTGCACAGAGGAGGGACTGGCACCCCTGAACTGCTGCCTGAGAGCTCTCCTCTCATTTAGGAAACAAAAAAAGACCCCAACCCCAATAGGCCTGGATAGGAGAGGACAGACAAAGCAGTAGCAGACTGTTCACTGAACCACGCCGGCTGCTCAGACACTTGGGAATAGGAATTCTGGTGAAGGTCTTACCTGTGACTTAACCAAAAAGCTCTGGCACTGCCTCAGGGAATTTTTAAAGGGCTAAACCTGTCCCACAGCACTCTGCATAGTTAATGTAACATTCATCCTGGTGCTACATCAGTAGTCCCACATTAAGGCAATTCTGTCTATTTTGGGTAGACCGGTCCCAAGCCCTGCAGCAGCGCGTTCCCAGAGCCTCCCATTTGCCTTGGAGTTATTAATAAGCACTGTGGCTGTTATCAAAATAGACATTAGGTTCAGTAGTGCATTCTTTTAACATCTTTGGTGCTTGCAGCTTAGCAGCATCTTCCTGCCTTCGCTCAGCCCACGACTTCCAACATTCCCACGGATCTGGGGAAAACAACACAAACAAACCCATCAGAATTCCTTGCTGCAGTACAGAACAGATGTTCACAGCTCAAGGAGACATTATATGGAAAATGCTGACACCAAGGTTCTGGATGGTCAACGAGGAAAATCAATGGAGCAAAATTATTAAGCTCCAGTGATGGAAGGTGCATGGGCATGAGGCCAAGCTGTTATTTCAGGTATGGTCATCAAACGTGTCCCTCAGCCTGACTGGAGCTCACGGGACCTCCTGACCTCCTTGGCTGGGAGGAAACCACTAAAACAGGCCCTTTGACACCCAAAGGGTGACTCCTGTGTTGAAATGAGACCTCAGTCTCTACAATCTGACACCATTTGCCACACCGTTGCTTCCAAACAGGTGATGTCACTGTAAAGCGGATGAGTATTTGCTTAACTGCCATTTAGAAATGTAAACTGAAACCATATGCTAAGGAAGAGGGAGCACAGAGGCTTCAGGAGATCAAGCAAAGGAAGACAGATTACTTATCACTTATTTTCTAAATAATATTCTTAGTAAAGGTGACAGCAGGAGCTGTCCATGTATTTCAAATGATCGTGAAACAGCATCTTTGAGATACACACTAACCAGAGATTCTGTAACCTCATTTATGAAATGATGTCAACTCCCCACCACAAATATAAAGAGGAATGCTGCTGAAGCCACAGCAGTGTAATTAGGTCAATGCCAACAAAACATACTATTCAAGCAGAGTTTTTCTGTAGCCCTGTCAAGTCCTGCCCAGACCCCCTCTGGACACGGTGTTCATACCTCAGACAGAACTAACGTTCAAGGACCAGCCAATTTTCTGTAACTGTTTGAAGATCTTGACCACTGAGGGGCTCCCTGAGTCTCACTTTTACCTCCAGTTTCCCTCCAGTGGGCTTTCTGCCATCAAAAATCTGAAATAACCACAAAAAGAAGAGCAGTTAGGACAAACAGGGATTATAATACTAAACTCTAGAGCCTCAGGCAACTGTGACTGTATTAGCCCGTGGCCCGAGCGTGACAGAGATCCCTGCAGGTGACTGCAGTGCTGGGAGTGTCACAGCCAAGCACTTCCTTGGACTGGAGCTCAGCAGAGCAGGTCCCCCACGACCCAGGCAGGTTATCAAATTCACCTAATACAAAACTTGACTGCACTCACATTCATGTGATCCACATACTCATTTCCCCTTTGGGTTGAAATTCCGAGCAGAAGAACACACCTCATCCCAAAAACCTACCTCGATGATCTCTCTAACTTCACATTCTGATTCCAGCTTGTCCAGCTTCAAGTGTGCTGTCCCCACGTGTTTGTCACTTCTGAAAAAGGATCTGTGCCAAAGAAGTGAAGGGGTAAATACTGTTAGAACGTTAAAGAGAAAGCAAGCCCAGAGGTCATTATTTGCTCCATCCCCACATCCAGAGAGGGCTCGTCGGGACATGCTCCTGGAACTCTGCACACCACAGTGCCAGTGGCAAACCCTTAAAAACCAGAGAACAAGATAACAAAGTGCTCATTTGTTAATTATTCTTTTGCAACCAAGGTAAAGATGAGGACAGCAGTGAAGAAAAACAACCAACTAAATCAGCACTTGGAGTGGCAGCATCTTCTGTCCCTGCCCAGGGTGACAGGGAAGGAGGTCCCAGGGGCCAGGACAGGGCCATCCTCTGCTTGGGGCTGTTTAACAGAACAGGCTGAAGGAATTCCCAAGGAAGTTGTATCTCCCAGCAAAACAAACATTTCACAGGCACCTGTTGCTTTTGGCAAACTACTTTCAGGAAAAAGTCACATGAATCATTCTGTTTTGTCTTGATAAATCAAAACAATTTGAGTAAATAAGAACATTTCAGCTATTGTTTGGATTCACCTACATACTGGTAGTTTGAACAGTCAAAACCGATAATTTTAGGATTTCCAGTCTGCTGGAATTTAGCACGGAAGCATTTTTATCCTGTGAGGAAAAGAAGCAACTTCTTGCTGTAGTCACTTGTGTTGAACAATTTGTTCAGCAATAAGGCAATCTTTACCTGCACAGGGAGAGGTGTTACAACCCTTACCCAGACAAACTCCTCCAAAAGGCAAGAGCCAGGACTAAACCACCCTAATTCCACAGAACTGTTCAGCTCAAACACAGCATTTCTTTGCCTGCATCCAAGCATGTCCCTGAACCAGTCTCCAAAAGGTTTGATAAACAACTAAACTCTAGAGAGTCTGGAGTTAAAAGAGATAACTTGGTCACACCTGCTGTGTTTTCTTGGAAATTTTCCAAGATTGCAGAAGCTTCCCTTTTTTACCCAGTCTATTTCAGAAAAAACAAGCAACCAGACCAACAAACATAAAAAACACCATCCCCCACAACCCCAAAACATCCACCCTTCTTCTTCCTATCATCATTAAGAGATACTAAGCTTTTATCAAGCAAGACTTGACATATGCAATGGGAACTCAAAGACTGTTCATGGAGCCTCGTGAGCACATCATTGGTGGCAACAGGAGACTGAGCCTCTCAGGCAGTGAGGGCACAGCACACTCACAGAATCATTTAGGAAAGTTCAGAGTTTCTTAGCTCACATGTTGGAATACTTCCTTCACAAGGACCTCAAAATAAGGGGTTATGTAATTGTACTGCAGCATGTGGGGCACTCTGTTCAAAAACTTCAGAGAATCAGCAATTCTTGCTGAATTTTCTAAAGCATTTTTCCATTTTATAACTCAAGAAACAATAAAGACTGGTTCATCCCTGCTCAGTTCCAGGGGGCTGCTGTGAAGACTGAGAACTTGCTCTAGGCTATGGCTTCAGAAACAGCTCTGGGGAAATCCCCTTTCATCTTCAGAAGCTTTTGGAAGAGGGTCAAGAAGAGATTTTTCCTTTGGAAAAATACACTGCTGAGTTTTTACTTGAAAGTGTTGTTAAACTGAAGTTTAATATGTATGACCTGAAACAAGTCTCCTTTACTCACTGAGCAAAAATAATTCTTGGGAGATGGTCAAAGAGCTATCAGAGAACCTGAAGCTACAACATCACCAAAGCATTTCTGAAAGTATTATTCATTTGTCTTAGAAAAGACAGGGAGCAGACAGTCTTTAGAAAAGAGCCTGGATCACTTCATCCTGTCCTTTCTCCCAAGGAGATGGTTGGGAAAAGATGATAAAAACCCCATCTTAAATAAATGTAAACACTTGACAGCTCTGTGCAAATGAGGGGGGATCTTGAACACAAAGCAGTGGAGCAGTCAGGATTGACAGAAAAAAAATAAGAAAATCAACTTTTGCTTCAACAGAGATGCCAGTGGATGATCTGGAGTAAAACAGGGGGACTTCAGGTCACAAACTGAAACATCTGCAACTTGAAAACCATCTCAGAAAACCTCTGACAATTTCTGCATGGCCCAGTAATATCAACAAGGAACAGGACAAAGAGCCACCAGGTTATCTGGCATCCCATCACAGTCTTGGATCACAACCAACCCAGGGATGAGGGAATAGAGGCCACTCCTATCTGAATAACTCAGTTATGAGCCTGGACTGAGGATGATCTCCCTGAACACTGTTCACATTCATCTGGTGATCCTGCTCTCTGAGATGAAGGGAGTCTGTCTCTCTCAAGGCAGCTGCCAGCAGTGCTCAGGAGGCATTGCAGGATTCAGCGAATCAAAGTACAAAAACATAACTCTAGTTCTGCCATCTCCTGTCACCTGCTTTCCTGCTCTTCATATTTTGCTGACACTTGTTTATTCTACAGAGTTATTCCACAGAGTATTAAATTTTCTAGTCCTGATGACTGAAACCAAACTGGGTGAGAATCAAAACAATTTAAAGTAAATCACTGCTTTCTCAGTCCCACCAACTCCTTTCAACGCACTAATCCTCAACTGATCTGAAGCAACTTCACTGACTTTGTGCCTTTCCTCACCCACAGGGGAAGAAGCTACAGAGCTCAGGCACATTTTGAAAGCTCTCGGACACGAATACCAGACAACTCTTCAGCGCTGGCTTAGAGACTGTGCTTCATAAACTTCAGCTCCAGCACTCTTTTCAGCTGTTGGCAGAGAAGCCAACTGTGGACTCACCCTTTGTGGAACACTTCAAATTTAATTCCTTTGGAGCGAATTGCGCGTCGGAAGCCTCGGTGGTTCCGGTTGATGTTCAGCTTGAACAGCTGGTTGTACTCTGCCAGGGAAAGAAGGACAGGGGAGAAGGCTGTGAGTCAAATGGTGTGCAAGGCTCCATTCCATGCACCTACTCAGAGCTCTTTTATCTCAGTTTGGCCCACAGGAATCCTCCTCAGAAGGGTCTTCCAGTCAGGCCCAGGGTGTGTCCCTGTGCCACAGTTCATGTCACCCTCACCTTACAGGGACAGAAACCAAACTGCAGGAAAGCCAAGCCATTGTGAGCTGAGAGCAAGGTACTGGAGAGCTAGAACTAGAGAGTTTAGGTCTTACAGCAAGTAAGCAGTGTTTGTGGCTAAGAAAAAAGATACAAAATATTAAAGAAAAAGCAGAGTAAGGCTGGAATGACTGGGAAGGGGTGTTTGGGATGATATAATTAATACTGATTCAATTCATGACATAATAGCTATCATTAATACTGGGATGAGGGGGAAGAAATTGCCAATGCAGCTGGACTTCACTCCCCAACAAACCCTTTAATAATAAAGAAGAAAAAAGGTGGTGGGAGGATCTCTGGCCTGGTTCACAGTCTGACACCAGCCTGTACTGTCCAGGGATTCCCAAGGTGCAACATTTTCCCTGCTGTTCCAGAAAAAAAGGACTCACCTGGACAATTGTTATTGTTAATTACAGGTGTTTTACTCTTTTGAGGTTGTTCCTATCAAAAAAAAAAAAAAAAAGAAAAAGAGACCTACATCACACAAAACTGTCAGGTATTGTTTGAAAACAGACTAGTGACCATTTTTATTGCCAGCTCTATTTTATGCCTATACCAGAAACATAAGGTTTTAGAGGTTATCTAAATAAGAAGAGTCATGGTATATTCAAGACTAAAATACTTGGATTGCACTGTGGTAACAAGGATAATACTGCAGAAAGCCAAAACATTACATTAAATATGAGAGCCATAGATAAGCTACATAGTCACAGTCAATTCAATCCAATCATCATAAAGTTACTGACTGGGGCTGTTAAACTCCAGGACAAACCGTGCACCTTCCACGACACAGTAATTCTGTTCCTCCTGCATTAGCTGGAATAATAAGCTACACAAGGAATTCATCACAAATCATTCAGGGAATTGCCCTACTATTATTTTCCCTGACAATCAATCTGCCACCAAAATGAATTAACTTTTAACCTAAAGCAGAGTACAAACTAAATCTCTGGGGAATGAACAAGGACAATGTGGCCTAATTATTGCAGCTACTCTGCAAAACTGATTTCAGCTGTAAAGGAGAAAGGTGGTATATTTATTTGACTGTTGGCTAAGGAGTAAAGATCTGGTTCTTCTTTAAACAAAGGAAAATAGATTAAAAGGAACTATGCTGATTCTTATTCATTCCCCAGAAAATTTTTCATACAGACCAGTTCTGGTTTCAGCCACCCTAATTGTGTTACTCCTTCATTAAGGCCTCGAGTTACTCAAACCTAAACACAAACCTGGTCTGACCATCGCCAATTTCCCACAGGTAACTGAATTAATTTTAGTGGAATTACTGCAAAATTTATTGGGAGGTAGAAACCTAGGCTCTGCACTCTCCCAGGGCTAAGCATTAGTCCTGCAAGAGCAAGGTCTGGTTTAGCCTTACAGAGAGAGCAGCAAAGCCCCAGGATTTCTACTGACAGTAAGAGACCAGTCAGTCCCTCCTCAGAAGCCCTTCTAGCTCTCAGGTTGGAGTATTTTTCAGACCAGAGACTGCTTTTAAAGGTGAAAGGAACAGGATGACACTGGGGAATTCCAAGGAAAGAAGTAATACATATGTGTATACATATTTTTATATACATACACATACATACATGCACATACACACAAGTGTTCATTAGTAAGGGCGAGAAACTTGCATGGCCCAAGTCCTAGCTCCAGATACAGATATATTTCCTAATTAAATCACCATTTATTTGATGACAAAGATTAACCCTTTCAATCAATTTTTATCATTTTAAGAGAGGCTCAAATGCAATGCCTTTAAAAGCTTGGTTTTTTAAGGGAAGAGGACTTGGGGAGATCACATCTAAGGTGGCCCTTGGCAACAAATTTGTGTGCCCTGGTGTTGGCTGTGTTTGCACGCCCAAAAGAAAGGAACTTTGACACGTGTTGCCAACATTGGAAAGAGCCTGACTGTACCTTCAGGGGGAAGAGGTGGGCATGGCTTAGCACTGAGAGTGCTGCAGACACAGACCCTGCAGACACTGCCAAGGGGAAGGTGTGGAGAGCATCGCGAGAAAGGTGCAAAGCTCAAACCTGCAGCCAACACGCCCAGCAGCTCTGCTTCTCAGAAAAATAAATCTGCTTTGAAAGCAGATCCAGGCAGGATGTCTAGAAGTGTTCTCCCTTTCCTTGGAGCCCTCACAAGCTCATGCAGTGGCAGGGGGGACAGACTGAGGGGCAGAAGAGCCACGACACACTCACCGCACTCGGGTACTGAAATTCAAACTTCACAAACGCATCCAAATCTCTTGGTGACACACCTGGGTGAGACAACAACCAGCCAATCCAAACAGCCAGTACAGACATTGTCATTGCATCTGTCATGTTGAGCAGGATTCTCAAGAGCACCCAACTGTTTTACAGTAGGACTCGTGACCTGCCTCTAGACAACTGAAAAACCCATCCATCAAACCAAAATCCAGGGAAAGTTGGCATCCAAGGGAAAACACCTGGGTTTTTTTATGTTCTTAGTCCTAAGACAGTCTAGCACAGATGGCTTACAAGCTCCCAGGAACAAGGGGTTAAAAGCAGCAACACATCCTGTCTATTGAAGGGTCAAAATACACCAAAGTGGTGCAACTCATAGGCAGGCACTTGTAGCCAAGTTAGGAGGTAAAAATGAAACCTTAACTATGACCCAGTTATGAGTGAACCCAGGAAAATGTAAAGTTCTTTTCTCTGTCCAGATGGAACCCAGATTCTCTTTATTCACCTGTCTGCTTTTTTACAAATACTCTTTAAATTTTTGGGGGGGACACGAGCCCAAAACGTGGTTACTTTGTTTTAATGAGTGCTGGCTCCTGACGTGGCCTTCAAAATAGAGAAATTTAGTTCCCCATTACTTTCCTTACCTACTCAGAGGAAAAAGCCCACGTGCCCTTTCAAGTACTCACCTGGTGGGGCTGGTAGGTTCATCCCCCTGACAATAAGAAGGTGCATTTCTGTGCTGTTGAGATCAGAAAATATCCTGTGAAAAGAGAAAGAGAAAAAATCCCATTCATCCCACCATCAGCCGAGCCACTGCCAGACCAGGATGCCATGCTATTTGTCAGAGCTTTTTCAACAGTGCACTCCTACAGAGATCATCTCCACAAAATACAGCAGAGCAAGGGAAGAGCACAAACAGAGCTAAAAATATCTCTGAGGCCAGGAACAAAGCCCAGGAGGCAACAGGATGGAGGGAGAAACACAGAGGAAGGAGGAATGGCTAAGAAACAGAATATAAGAGGGGAAGCTGGAGGCATTTTGAAAACAAAAGAATCAGCAAGAGAAGTTAGAGAACAACTTCTTTGCATTTAAGTTGTTGAGAGTATCCTTTCAGAAATGCTGAGCCTAATCCTGGATGCCACCCAAGTTTGCTGAAGCCCAGAATTCCCTAAACAAGGACAAAAGACCAGGAAAGTCATTCCAACCTGACTGAGAAATACTTTTGTTTTTGCACCTTATCATTTTAAAGGTTCTTTCCTCAAAGTGATGGCTTGGAGGATCCATTCCTTGTGCTCGTGCAAGCTGTAGGATCTCCATGTCCTTTTTACAACCTTGTGCCAGTTTCTCAAACCTATAGAAAAAGGCAAAAAAAAGAATCAGCAAAAAATCCACATGTGCCAGAAATCAAACAGAACAAAGAGTAACAGTCAGCCAGAGCTGAGAGCAATGTGGAGATGCAGGAATCAAAGTTCAACCTTTGATTCCAACCCTTTCACACAAGGATAAACTTACCAACTCAAACCCCAACATCTTTAGGGGGTGAGGCAGACTCAAACCTGAAATAGCAGCTTTGGGGGATGATTGAAAGCAGGCACTGGGTCTTACCGAGTTGTTTCTGCTACGTTTCCCAGATGCATGAATTGCTTGGAGTACTGCAAACACCTCTGTCAACACAAACAAAACCAATGATCCTCACACACAGGTTCATGACTGGCACAGTTCTGAGGTTGATGATAGTTTAAGAAACACCAGGCATTTTCCTGAGTCACTCAAGAACATTCACCACCCCATTCCTCAAGTCCAAAGCACAGCATCTGTTTGAGCTGTTCTCCCTATTCCTTTTTAATCACCTGATCTGTAGATATGATGTTCACCTTAGGCCTAGTCTTAATATTCAGGTACTTTTTTCAAACTTGAGTGCTCATATTTAAGAGTGATAATTTGCTAGTCCCAAGTCTTCAAGCACACCTCTGGCTTTAATTATCCATAGAATCCAACTCTGAAAAGTCTCCATTTTAGGACACCCAATATCAAAAGTACTTTAGAAGAAAAAAAAGACCCCACTGGAACAATGATGGGATTACAGTATTAATAAACCCCAGAGAAATGTACAAAAGAAACTCCAAAACATTTCTAAAAATATAAAATGGTCACCTCATGCTGGTCCTTCAGCAATTTTACAAGCTGTGCATAAACTTCATCTGCTTTCTGAGACAGCCTGACATCTTCATGGTGTACAAAGATAAAATCACCCTCATCATCTGTAGGAGGTGATGGCAGCTGCAACACAAGAACACCACATTTCAGAGCCCTTATAGGGAAAAGTAAGCACTTAGATGTCCAAGAAAGGAAACAAAGCAGAATATTACCAGTCCTACTAACCTTGGAAATATCAACAGTTTTGCCAGATTTTGCCTGCTCAATCTTTAGGTCAAGGCCCTTGGCTGTTCTGAGATACGTCTTCGCCTGTTCAAGGTTGTTTTCCCTCTTTGCTTTGATGGCTGCCTTCAGGTATTGCTTCTTCCTGTTCTCCAGAAATTCCAGCTGTTCCCTAACTGAAAAACAGTTGTACAGAAACACTCACTCATCTGACACTGCCAAAGCCCTGACACAGGTTTACCCTGTTCAGTTTACAGCCAGGAAAAGATCAGTGAAAGTACAGATGTCAAATCAGGAGATTTCCTTACTGCACTCAACAGTTTCTTGGGCACTTTCAAGCAATTAAAAAAGAAACAAGCTTCCTTCTGGAACAGCATCCTTCATCAAAAAAACCTCACAGCAGCTCACAAGTGTTACAAGAGTTATAGCCCCTAATTTGCAGGCTTGAGACAGATTCCAGCACAGCTGACCAGTCCAAGGCAGAAGCTGAATCCAAACTTTCAGCTCTCCATGTTAACTTCTAAAAACAGCAAATATTATGAGCATCCTCGGAGTAATTTCCTTCCTCTCCGCTGATTTGTCAGGAAAGAACCCTGATGAACCAATGTGCAGGCCCACTCAGACATATCATTTCTGCTTCTTTGTAATCCCTTGTTCTCTTAGTTTCTTATTAATGCCTGAGTCTGTTCTTTCCTTGCCAAAACACTAAGGACAACCACACCAATAAGACTGCTTTACATTGTACCAGTTAGTGCATCAGTCAGCCAGGCAGTTCTACTTCATCCTGAGGGAACTACTCAGGGCAGAAGGGAAGGAGGATGGGATTAGTTGAGGCATCAGCAAGAGCCTGAGCACTGCCAGTGTGTGCCCAAACCACACTGAGGTGGTGGCTGTCCCTTGCTATCTGTACAATTCATCTTGTACACACAACTGCTCAGTGACCTTAGCAAGGCAAGAGTAGAGATTGATGAAGCTCTGCCTGCACTGCCAGCCCGAGATCCTTGGGCAAAGCAACAGGCAGAGAACTCTGTGTGATGTAGGGAGCTCCATTAGATCAATGAATAATTCACACTGGCAACCTGTCCCCTTTAATGAGGGTATATGGAGAGTTCAGCTGTGAGCTGAGTTAGACATTATGAATCAATACACTTGTTACATCAAAATTAATTAAAAAACCTAATCAGCCTTATAATTATACATGCTGTCTCTGTGAAATAAAGCTGCACGGCTGGTCTGGGTCTACCCTCCAGCACACACATACTGAGGCTCCTGTCAGAGGAAATCTATGACACACATTCACAGGCTCACACCTAAATTGTAAAGTCTTCCCCAAACTAGAGCAAACCACTTGCATGTGGAGCAGCGGGGATGGTGATCCCTTCACTTACCAGCTGGAGGGAGATGATCCATTGACTCTGCCTTGTCCAGGGTGGAGGGTGATGCAGCTCGTTTCAGGTGCTCGGGAGAGCTCTCCTGAGCAGCAGCAGATGGAACTGGAGTTGGCTTAACAACCTGAGTTGGCTTCTTGGCAACTGGGGCCTGGGGAAGAGGCTCATTCTAGCAAAACAAAAAGAAATGCATATTAAATGCATAAAATCTATTCCAGGGTTGAGGACAGCATCTCAAGCATCAACAACCATGGTTATCATTCTATCAACCTTTGGGTATTCTTTTGAGGGGAGCATTGCATTCCAGACAGCAAATTTTAACTTCTGGAGGTTTATGAACTATGCCAGGCCAGCAGGTAGCTGGCCTATGGAAGCCATAGATGGAATAAAAGGAATGTTCAACAAGGCTGTGATTTTTAAAAAAGTAGAGGCATGCAGAAAAAATATCATCCAGGAATTCTCTCCATTAAAAGCTACTCCAGTTGAAAGCACAATCAATCAGCAAGCAAATCCAGAGGGAAATAGAAATCAAACCAAAGTCTAAATGCTGGTGCAGCCTGACAAAAAGCAGTAAGAGCTGAACATCCTGGGAAAGAACAAACATAGGAAGCTACTGGGATGCAGGATAAAAGTATGGATTTATGTACTTCAGAACAATGTAAAGGAGTGGTGAGGATCTCAAGTGTTTACTATGAAAATAAAATCTAAATACAACACAGCTATGAAAGAGCCAAACCCTGCACCCACAGACTCTGTGGTACTGACTGTAATAACATCTCACCTGTCTCTCCTAGTCTATAAAGGAAACTGGAATGACTACTGAGATCCTGTACTCCTCACACTTTTGGGAAACATATTTCAGCTCAGTACTCTTACTTGGAAACCCAAAGGCCTCATCTCTGCATGCCATAAGAGATGGCAATTGAACCAGGCAACACTAACCTCCTCCTCTTCATCATTCTCCTCCATGTTTGCCAGCTTGCTGGCACTCTCCAGGACAGCAGCGATTGTGCTGCCACCATCTGTTGCTGCAACACCAGGAAGAGGGGGAAATCCTGTGAAGGAAAGGAACACAGAGGAGAGTTACATAAGCCCTATGGTATGTCTTCCATATTGCTTGTTTACTGTAAAGCTGTTTCTATCCAAATACCTATTATCTAATGTATTTCAGTATTCAGTCTAACTAGACTGAGGCCAAGGCCAAAGAGCCTTGCTAGATAAAGTCTGAGTGGTGGCTTAAGATCAGATCTCTCACAGACACCCAGCTTAAGTGGATGATAGTAAAATGATGCAATAACTGAGCAGTTTTCCAAGCTGAGCAACTGGCAGCCAGCCAAGCAACCTCACAACCTCAAGACTTCAGTAGTAAGGATGCCCCCAGAACCAGCAGAGAATTTGGTCTCATTTTTTTTCCTCTCACTGCTGCCTCGCTTTAGCAGGCACACAGTCCAGCAGAAAACCAGTGCTACCCCCAGAGTAATAAACAATCCACTGCTGACAGCTGGGTTGTTACACTCAGCCTCTGCTGAAAAGGTACTGCAATGCAGAGGTAGCAAACTAAGGCAGAATCAGAGGAGTTAAATGAGAAGTGTATGAAGAATAATGCTCTTCATTGTTTTGTTATCCTTTTAAGTATGGGAGGAAGGCTTGATGATGGAAGATAAACTCTCAGTGCCACATGACCAGTTTAATGTCAGCTTCAGAGAACAGAGATCCAGAGCCACTACTATAAAATGTCTGTTACGACTTCTCTCATTTAATATATAGCAAGTATTCTTGCTGCCAGTCTCATGAGAAGTGCTAAGAAACAGTGACTAAACTGCTTCTAAACCTAGAGATGGCTGCTGCAGCACAAGTGTGAGGAACTCAGGCAGGCAGAACAGAGAATCCTGTGCTGCTGCCCCGTGTGACATTTGATCCATTGCTCAGCAGCATTTCTGTTTCCAGGGAGTCCAAGGCTGGTACTCATCACCAGCCAGATGCCATGAAGGGCACTGCCATCCCAGGATAAGTCACTGCTGGTTTTAGTGACTGCCTGATAATTGTCTTCAGTGTAAATCACATGGCCCCTAAATGATGGCTGAAAAACACACAGCTGATGTGCAAGGACACTGAGCAGTTCTCCATATTTCCAGAGGTATAAATATGGAGTACCTCACTCTTACAGAAAGTGGTATTTACCAAGAAAGAGACCGAATTCTGCAAAAAGGGATGCTAAACTACCTTTCAAGGACAGCTTCAAAGCAGGAAACCTTCAAAGCCACATATGACCTGACAGAGCTGGCAGTGCCTACTCTACTACCACTGCAGTGCCTGCCATTGCCATATTTGACAGCAACAAAAACACCACAAGGTCCACCTCTATCCTCTAACTTAAAATCCAGGCACTGCTTTGCAGCGCTGAGTGCATCCTTCAGGAGAACACATCAGGCCCAAGATAAAAGGAAAGAGGTTTCTAGGGGAGAAATGGTATCATGCAAATGAGAGGCAGAGCATTCACAGATGACCTTGCCCAAACTTTTCCAGACACAGCACTCAGTGTTCTGAAGAAGATAAACAGGACACAGTGTCCCAAGAAACAGGCTCAGCTGCTGCCTCTGCCACTGTCTCAGTGTGACCATGGGCATGATTTGCTTCATCTCTGCAGATGCTTTTAACAGCCAGGAGAGCTGCAGTAATGATTTGATGTTACAAGGTGTTACAGGGGGATATTAATTAGATATCAAGTTCTGAGGGTCCTGATAGGAATCAGCAGAATGGAGGACACCAGGAAAATTTTTCCACTTTTAAAAACCTCTTTCCAGCAAAATGAAGACACCAATATAAGCCAAATTTAGTCTTTCCTCTAGGAGGGCTGACACAGAGGATAGACAAGTAACATTTTTAGCACCTGCCTATGGTGAAGTTGTTGAACTTTTCATATAGTGCCAGTTTTAAGTTCCCATACTGTCAATATGCACAAATATTCACTAGTGTCAGTGATTGGGAGCATATTAATAAGAAATCTCACAATACCATCAAACAGCAAGGCCAGCTACTCACTGAGAAAAAGGAGGAGCTGTTCCACAGGATGAGCAGGCAATACCTGCACAGCCCCTCCAGAGCCTAGCAGGTGTACAAAAGTTTGGGGATGTTTTACATTCGCACTTACCAGGAGGAACAGGTAGCTCAGAAAAATTCACTTTTCTCCCTGCCTTATGGGCTCTTATGGCATCTTGGTATTGCTGCAATCAAAGGCACTCATTAAGACATAAAATAAGAGCTGACTGTGAATTAGCAATCATCTGTATTTAACCAGCATAAACACTGCACAAGACTCAGTATTTTACTACAATATGTGCATTGTCTCTATTTCTTCCTCCGAATGCTTTCCAGCTTCCCCACTGGACCTCTTTTCAAACAGACAGACAATACACAAATTATTTCAGCCTTGAAAAAGTCTTCAGCAAGAGAACTAATTCAAATGGCATTGCTGGATGCAAAGAGCCACACTCCGGTTTTACCTTGGCTATCCTGTCGTGCATCCTGCCCTTCCGATCGTCCCCGCTGGCCTTAGCCTGAGCTGCTGCTGCCCTGTACTTCTCCAGCCGCTGCTGCAGCGCTTCCAGCACCGTCCTGGGCTGCTGCAGGGACTCTGCAAACCACAAAATGCCACATCATGAAGATTTCAAAACACACAGGCTGCCTGTCTCCTGCCCTTCTTCAGAGAGCATCACTGGAAAGTTTCACTACAAACACTGCTCTTAGAAAGAAAGTTTATGAACTTTTACTTCCATCACTGGTCCAGAACAAAAGTAGATTGGATCAGCAACAAACAATACTCAGGAACATGACTCATTATCAGGTTTACTCACTTCTGCTGCAGCTCAGGGGGAGAGGTCAGACCTTAAAGAGCTTCCCAGCTGTGCTATTTTCATGACACACTAGAGAAATGCAAAAGTCCTACCTGAAGCTTCTTGGGTATGAGGTTCAGGTGTTGCAAGATCCTGGGAACTTCCCACCCGAGGTGGTACTTTTTGCTTGGATGCATCTTGTACATGTCCTAAGCTTTCAAGATCTGCAAAGCAGGGAAAGCAGGAAGTTTCACAACATGTTCCATACACAGCAATAACTGCTGCATGTCACTCAGAAAACCTTCAATTTGGTCATATCATCTTCCTGAAAGCCTTCTGGCTTCCAAACAGTATCTCCATGGCTAGCTAAGTCTAAGGTTCCCATGTTATCTACAGAACATGCTCTATAAGAGAAAATCTCAAATGCTGATTTAATTTTGGTTAGGGCTGCTTGAGGGGGGGAAAAAAAAGTAAAAGTAGTTCAAGTATTCTAAGAATTCTCTCCCCAGAATATAACTTGGTATCTTGGCAGATGGAAAGAGTGAACAAGTCTGCTAATTGACTAAAATATTCTAGTAACAAAAGATGTGCTGGAAAAGGGAAGAAACTCATATCATCTATTCAGAAACTCCAGTTTCTGGTATTGTATAACTCTTGCACTTTTTAAGGCAAGGTTATGCCCTGGGTGAAGTTCCTCTGCAATGCCATTTACTGATCAGTAACTTGAGTCACGACTCTCATGATTTACTGAAATAATCTGTCATTTATTGTCTTAGAATAAAATAATCTACTAAAGTAAGTCGTTTAAAACACTGGGCTACAAACACCAAGCATTAATTATTGGTGGGGATATTGCATCTACTTAAAAAACATCAAACTCTCTCTTACCAGGACTGAGGTTTCTTTAATATTGATAACTTTTTTTAAAAATTAGACTTTAGTGCACTGCAATCTGTTTGTTAATCTGAACATTACAAATTTTAGTAGAAGCACATAGCACCACCAAACATTACAGTAAATTTTAAGAATGTGCCATTATCCTTCTTTCCCTTCCACTTCAAATACTGGCTGCTATTATTTACACTTATAAACTCCAGAATACCAGACATCAATACTTGCTTGAACTTGTAATTCACAGAGAGTAGCTGAATATAAGTAATGATACCTCATTTCTCTTCATTGGTCTTGATTAAACTGTGAACATGCAGTGAGCCTCAGTCCTAAACAATCTCCAGTTCTTTTAATAGCTTTGCAACCAAATGCAGAATCACTCCATTACAGCACAGAGAGACTTCTGAAAAGGTTTCCTGAAGATGAGCCTTACCCTGAGGAGATGGAGGCATATTCTGGAGGTCTACTGGCTGCCCACTGTCCAAAGCTTCCAACACCACATTAAATTTCTAACACAGAAAAAACCAAAGGTTTATTCCAGTCTGTCCAAGACCTGCCAGCTGCCACAGTAAGTATGTGACATTTAATGCATGTGGGTGCAGCACAGGGTATGTTCAACATTTGGGATTTCTTGAGTGCATACCTTTCCTGTCCTCATGTATTCCTTTGCTTTCTCCAGGTCTCCTTGCTGCTTGGCTTTTAGAGCTGCTAATTTATACTCCTTCTGCCTCATAAGTAGGATTGCTCGTGTGCTGCTGTGCTGGGGATCTGGGAGAATGAGACAATGCTGAGAGTGACACAGAGCATGCAAGATTTGCATCCCTTGCCACATCCATCTATGCAAACCCATGTTTGTCCCCTTTTGCTATAAGTCACAACAGCCATCTTACAAATATCCTTTTTCCTCCAGTCTCCAGAAGTCCCATCTAACATAACATTCCACTTTTCCCAATTAAAGAAAAAATATTAGGTCTTTAAGTCAGTATCTCAAAACTCTTTAAAGGCTGGAATTCCACATGCCAAATAATGAAGGAGAAACTGGGGCACAGGAGAAGTTAAGGATACTGATCCAGTGCACAGTGTCTAAAATAATAACTGATTCCACCGCCAGAAACTCAGCATTCCATGGACAACTCTGAGACATTCAGCAGGAAGTTCCAACATAAGCGGTGCTTTGCTACACTCAACACAAACATCAGGGAAGATGCAACATCAAAATAGGGTGCAACTTCTCCTCTCAGACCACAGTACCTGTTTCCACGGTAGGATCAGCAGCAGCACGACCTTGCAGAGACTCTGATTCCAAATGCTCCCTTGCCTCAGGAGAAGCCTTCTGCTCATCATCTGCAGCAGAGTCAGCTTTATTCTCTGGTGAATCTCCTGAATTCTCTAGCTCCACTCTCATGGCTTGAGGTACATAAGAAGAACTCTTTCCTGTTGCAACAGGAGGTGGCATTTCTTCCTCATTGATTTTTTTGCCTTTCTTCACTGCAGCCAGCATGGTTTCCAGTGTCTGGCACAGAAGGAACAACAGAATCAACAGGCATTTTCATCAAACATGTTACTAGCACAAGATCATTAAAAGACAAATTCATCCCCTTACATATGACAGGCTCTGTCACACACACCACCACAGACTGCTGCCCTTCAGCTCCCTGTTCTTCTGCAAGGAGAACTTCAGTGCCAGTGAAAGGTGTCCAGATACCAGAGCAACACAGTGCAAAGGCCTTGTTACCCAAACCAGGTAACTGCAGGTACCTCAGCAGGTACCCAAACCAGGCAACTGTAGGTACCCAGAATTACTGGAGAGCTGATGTGATCCACCCAGCTTTGTCAAAGAAAGTCACCAAGGAAGCCATTTATACCAACTGTAGATGGGTTTTGAGCATCTTTAAAATGTAATAAAATATGCTATTCTGAAATGTCACTGCCTACATGGATCCAGGGAAGGAAGGGGCCTGCAAACATATTTAATGCAATGAGAAAAGCCATTAATACTAATAAAGGAAATGGAGCTTCTGCTCACCACCTCTGGTAAGGAGCTCTCACCATCTCTAACTTGGGTTAACTGCTGCTCATTTTTTTAAAACCCTTCCTCCTCCCCAAGCATTACCTTCCTCAGTATTTTTATTTTTTAAATTTAATTTGAGGTTCAGACAAAAGACCACCATGCACTTCAAGCCAAAAAAAAGTTTTACTTCTTTCATCTTCCAAAGAAACTGAAATGGAAGCACAGAAAGACAACAACAACAAAATCTCATCAGTGCCGGAATCGCTCCTATTTTTTTTTTAGCCATGGCATTGTTTGACCTATTGAGTAACAGTGGCAGAGATACTTTGAAATGACTGCATGTGAAACTGGGGTTCAGACCAGCAACCCATAGGAAACTCCCTCTTCTTCACATGGGGGTGACAGACTGAGATTAAAGTTCACAGCTCCAAAACTACAAAGAAGAGAGAACTCTACACCATTTGTTGACAAGTAATTTTGCTAATTCAGTAGCTGTGAGCTGTGAAGTGAGATCTGGTCTATTATCCTCAGTTACACTGCTTAGGCACAGGGAAACTCCCTATCCTGCAAAATAAAGGAAGTGGCACAGTGCACTCAGCTCATGGCTGGATGGAATAGCTGGTTTGCCCATTCCTGTGCCTCTCAGAAGGGCCAGGTGGTTTTGTGTACATTCCTGTCAGGGCTGGCAGGCAGTGGACACACACAGACATCTTTCTTGTGCTTCTTCTTCCCCGAGTTTGGCCTCAATTGTTCCCTTTGTACCACAAGACACCTGGTAGCCAGTGAGCCATTACATCCTGCCCAGTGCACAGCCCTGAGCTGTACAGCTTTGCTGCTGCCTGAGGTGATGGAGGAGAGCTGCTGAAAGCAACGGGGAGAGAAAGGCCCTGCCCAGCAGTAAACAAGCACTGCAGCTCACTGCAAGCACGCCACCTGCCTGGAACCACGAGAGGCTGGAGAGACTGCTCTTTGCTGCAGTTCTTAATTGCCTTCATCAAAAATCCTGCTTTATTCCTTTTCAAGCACAGCCAACACACTCAGGGAAAGGCACCACCTCCCTTTGTCTGACAGAAGTGAGTGGAAGATTAGTACCTAAGGGATAGCAGCAGTGATGAACTGCGAGGTGTACGTGCCAGGAAAACTCCTAAACTTTGCTTTAAGGTAACACTCAGCAGTCACCACAGGTCAAACTGAGATCCAGGCAGGTGGGTTTAACTTCATCATGTAGTACAAACCCTGCCTCCAGTTACCATCTGCTATATTCAACAGAAACAAAGCTCAAAAGGCAGCTGAAGCCACAGCTTATCTGTGTGTTTGCTGTATCAGGTGGGTAGTCAGTAACAACAAGTGTTTTTAAAACACTTTGCATCCCAACACCAGGCAGAAAATTTCCCTCCCCTGTCAACAAACTCACCCAGCTGGGAAGAGCACACTTCAGAGAGCTGCCTTTGCCTCACCCTCACTCACCCCCTGGTGATCCCAACTCACCTTCAGGCCTCTCTCGTACCGCCGCACTTTGGCGCTCTCCCCCGACTGCCTGGCGTTAGAAATCGCCGTGCTGTAGTCAGCAATCC
Organism: Motacilla alba alba; assembly: GCF_015832195.1. Lineage (NCBI taxonomy): Eukaryota > Metazoa > Chordata > Aves > Passeriformes > Motacillidae > Motacilla > Motacilla alba. The sequence goes on along the minus strand of NC_052023.1, from coordinate 5,733,052 downwards.
TGCCCTCGAGGGCCTGTTGTAGCTCACTGGTAACAGCAGGAAGTGAGGAGGTCTCAGAAAAAACAATAAAACAAATCAAGAAAACTTATTTCATCCAGCTAGACAAGTTTTCCCACCGCACTGAAAAGCAAACACTCCTCTTCTACACACACACACACACTGCTGTGAACTGAGTGCAGGAAGGAACAGCCCCTAAAACAGAGGAGCGTTTGTGCTGTGCTAACGGGCCCTGCATCCACCTCTGGGCTCTCTCAAAAGCCTCACAGACAAGAATGGGTGGAGAGACTTGGGAAACTCTCACTCACAGAGTAATTGGAGCCATGTGGTCGGTGAGTAGGTGAGGAGAACACTGAAGCCTCTCAAACCCCACACAACAGAGGGTGTGAAGAGGTATTTTGGCACAAATCTTGACTTATTCTTTTCTTATTTTTAAACTATGTTAGTTTGCTCCCTTCTGGGCTTCAACCTGGTTTTACAACAAGAGCTCTTTTTCCTCCTCCTACAGCCTGGAATTAGTTCAGTGACAAAAGCAGCCTAAGCAAAGTCATGAGCAGCTACTTACAAACTCTCCACAGCCACAGTGACCCTGCAGATGGCTCCTGATGTAATTATTGCCATTATCTCTATAGAAACCCTCTCAATCCCATTTACCAACAGGCCCAGTGTAGAAGGCACTGGAATCTGTGGCATACAGCAGAAACATGCAGTGACTGCATAAAGGATCTGACTGCATGAGGACTGACAAATTAAGCCGAGACAGATAATACTACTGAGAAAAACCCCAAAAGTATTGAGTTATAACATGTCTCACAATTTCAGCACACTGCTCAATACCCTTAAGGAGAAGACGAACTCTGGAAGCCTGGACTGCAGTCTGCATGCTCCTATGTATAATGAGGGACAAGACATGCTTGTCTCCAATTGTTTACCTCTTGAATTCCATGCTAACATCAGAATCCATCCTTGGAACAAAGCAAAAGGATCACCTGCACTCATACAGCACTGTTTTCCTTGGAGGAAACAGCAATAGTAAGTTTTTCTTCCTTGGAAGACAAGATTCCCCTAGATTCTTGACGATGACCCTCATAAAAGCCACGTGACAGGGATTCAGCAAAACTGTCAGAAACACGAAGCTCATTCCTACCTGTGACTGCAGTTCAGGTAGTTCAGCTTCTGGTTCAGCTGGGGATGGCTCTGTTGCTGTCATTTCATCCTCACAGCTTCCTTCCTCACCTTCTTCCCCCAGAACTTCTTGCAACTCTGCCTAAAGTAAAAGTAAGAGCCAACAAAAGGCATTTCCTCAAAATTTTCTCTGTCCTCAAAAGACAAAAATAAAATCAAGTCTAAACCATCAAAAGCTTTGGATGGATCTTGAACCCAAGTGAAGAGTCTGAAGATCTTCTATTCCAGTCTTTTTAAAATTCAATTTTATTTTTTATTATTAATTTAAACTGGTTTCAGATACCACTGAAAAGCCACACTGCATCCCTAGGATCACCACACAAGTTTGTGGCTGCAGATCTGAAGCTGGAGAAGTTCAGAGAAGTACTTTTACAAAGATTATGCAAACCTAAATTTTAAATTTCCCAAAAGCCTCTACTGGCAATGGCAGTCAAAACCACTGCTTAACACTCCTTCCCTAAACCCTGCCAGTTAGATGAGTCACTGAAACAACAAAGACTGTCTTGAGGTGTTCTCTCAGGCCAAGCACTGCTAGAAGGAGTAGCAAAATGGTGGCAGACATCACTTTAAGGAGACAGTCTCTGGCTGTCCTTCCTCAGATGACATGGAATGGGATTCCTGCTCTTCCCTCAATTCTCTAAGACCCCCACACATATAAATGTGAGGAAACTCTTTTTACTTTGCTGTGCAGGGGGATGGATTCTGCAAAGACTTGCATCTAATGGTGCTTTTGCAATATTTTAGCTTCTCACCAGAAAGCTAACAGACATTTTTGCTAAATGCAATTCTGTTAAAAAAAAATACAAAAATTACATACTAAAACTCTCTGGTAATAGTTATGCATACCAGCAGGTCTGTATCTTTCTCCAAGTCCTCATCATCTGCATCTTCCTCTTCATTCAGGTCCTTCATACACTCTGCAGCCATCTTTTCAATATGATCCATGGGCAGAGGAGCTGTAAAAGGAAATCCCAAGGAGCCATAAATCCTAAGGAACAGTTATACCCAGTTAACACTGGGTATAAATCCTGAAGGAGCTGCTACAGCTGAAAGAGAGCAGTGCCCTCCCCTCTTGTGCCCCCTTTATTGCACAGTGTTGTAAGTAACTGAGAGTATATTGATGGATAAAGGGCAAAGACTGGGAAGTGAGCACCCAGGAAAAGCAGCACTGGTGTTTCTGCTTTGACAGTCGAGGCAGGCAGTAAGCCACTTGCACATTTTCTGCACTGCTGTCTTGTGATGATGAGATTCAGCCTTTTCCAAATTTTTCTTGGCTCCTTCATTTTGCAATTTTGCTTCTGGTCGTCATCCTGAAAACTCTACTCAACTCCTCATTGCTGAGTTCTCATCTGTGCTTCAACCTATGCCAACCACATCTTCCTAAACTATCAACTTCCTCCACATGCTCTCCAAGGTGAGGTTGTTTGCCCACAAATCCCAACGGTCCACGTAAATGCCTCTGATACTTCCCTATGCAGACACATGACTGTGACTCATCAGTGGCAGTAAAAGCTGCAGAAAAGACAGATCTCCAGGACAGACCTTTACAGTCAATTAAATGGATCCCATTCACTCCCTGCATTTGCTGAATCAGCTGAAAATTAACCCAGGTACAAAACTGTTTCTGTTCAAGTAATCTAATTCACCCCATGGGTGCTTCAGTATTTGTATCAAACCCACTGCTTTTAAGTTTGACCCTTAGTAAAACTTGGACTGCACGCCATATCCAAAGGCTGTGCAGAAAACTGCAGTAGAGGCAAAAAACCTAATCAAGCCTCCTCAGATGGTTTTTCAGCTCTAATCCCGTGCAGCAAGATGAGGCCACAATTTCAAACACGTGAGTGGCTGCCCAGCTGGCACTTATCAGAGACAGCAGGGATCTCTGTGCTTAAGATGTTCCAACAGCGCAGCTTTTGCTGGAGGAGGAGGCCATTCCCCCACTCCCATCAGAGCTCTAGGATGTAATCCAGGAGGGAATTACTGAACCCGGTGCTCAGCCAAGAGCCAAGCACATGAGTTGCACTGGATCCCTTTTTTCTGTCCGTTCCCAGACAGGATCTGTTTCTCCCCTGTCCTCACTGTAGCTGCTCCTTTGCTTCCTGCCCCCACCTCTGCACCGGGCCAGGTCTCAGGAGTCCCCAGTGCCAGCTGCCCAGCTGCTCATCCTCCATGAGCTTCCAACCCACACACTTCCAATTCTAACAGGAAAACAGAATAGCTGCACATTACTTTGGAAAATCCTTTTTTAACCACACATTTAGAAGGCACGGTAAATGTTAGGCATAGTAAATGTTAATTTTGCACTGCCTGAAGTTTTATTTTCCTCTTGTGAATAAAAAGACCGAAACAACAAAATAAGTGACATGAGGGTGAGAGGGATGTCACCTCTTGAAAAGCTGACAACAATTCAAGAGCTCCTGATACACAGACTCACCCTCAAAACATTATCCTGCAGGTTTTAGCCACGAGTAACCCATGTCCAATGGCAGATGGCAGAAGCTCTGCTATTATGCCTATTTGCACAATTGTGCTTATTAGCTTTAAGAGTTGACTAAAATTTTGAAATGTGGAGAGTGGAAATGATTTAGAATTTAGTTTCAGATACAAACTTGTCCTTTGTCTGTCATCAGCCACCATGTTTATAGAGCTGTCTTACCTAAACACTTCAAAATTCTTCATTTCCCGGCTACTCTGTGTGAAGCCCCTTCAAACATTACAGGGAAATGACTGCAGAGCTGCAAGTAAGGCTGTAGGTGCACCAGCCCTTCCTTCCTGCACCTGCTCACACACCTGTAGGTCCCATTTTCCTTTTCCCAGCTCAAGCACTGGCTGCCACCCCAGCTCTCAGACAGGCAGGGAGCAAACCTGGTTCAGCTGAAAAGCTCCCACAAGAAGCCAGGTTTATTTTGGCAGAGGAGCTCCTGAAGCAGCTCACCCTGCAGCTCCACAATCACGGACGTGCTCAGAGGCAGAGCACGCTCACCGAGCGTCCCTCACAGCAGCAGCAGCAGCCTTGGCTCATGGCAGATTACAGCCAGCCTGTAAACCACTGCAGAGCTGCCTGCAAACACCACCAGACAAAATTAACTTCAAGTATTAAGAATGGCAACGCTCCATTCCAAGAGACACTGTAACCTGCATAACACAAGCTACAGGATTCTCCAAGTAATTGCATCAGTATTTGCCTCTGAAAATGGGATTCAGTTTTGGTTACAGACTCCAAGTAACTAAAAATATAATGCTCCTTATGTAAATTCATTCTTCAAACAAAAACAGAAGAACAACCACATGACAAACAACCCACCCTTCACAAGAAACATAATTTCCCTTCTAAAACCATCTAGCGCCTACTACACCTTTTTCATGACTTCATATGCTAAAAAAGCATGTCTTAATTTAGTCATTAAATAGGCCAACCACCAGAGATCTTTTTCATATATCTACAAGAGCATCAACAGAAAAAAACTTTTACATTGTTTGTGGAGTAAGAAATTAAACCTTTCAAAGTAAAGAGCAATTGCAAACTCAGCTTCTACCAGTGATAGGAAAACCATTTTAGATAAAATTAAAGATTTTGTTAGATAAATAATAACTTTAACAAAGGTAAATTAAAATCAGATACTTTAACTTACTTTTCACCTTTGGTTTTGGTTTTCCTTCTTTCACTTTTCCTCCTGTGATAGCAGCAAGCTCTGCTTCAAGGTCCCCATCATCCTCACCTTCCTCTGCACCCAGCAGCATCTCTTCAGGATTGAAATCCACAAACAGCCCCAGCTGGAGCCAAGGGAAAATAACAATACAGAATAATAAAAAACTCTACAGTTAGAACAAAGATGACACTCAAAAACATCACACTGCATGGATTATTTAGACATTCTCATGCATTCTGAATTCTGGTCTTTTTTTTTTTTTTACAGCCTACTATCACACCACTCCTATTACCACAAAAATTTATAGCAGGCATCCATAACTGGTGTAAGGTACATAAATCTTAACACCCACAAGTACACCCTTTAAAACTCTACACAAGCCATTTCTTAAAATCAATCCTGTTTAATAGTCTGACATAACAAGGTCGAGTAAAATGTTTGTTTTCCTGAGCCTCATGGAGCAGATAGCATCAGGGAAGTTCAGGGCAGTGCCTCTAACAGCTAGGCTAAAAAATATTCCCTCACGGTTCACACACAACAGGTCTGACATGTGCACACTGCAGAGGCTTCACCCTTATCGACTGAGGAAGCCACATTTATAAACACAGAACTGTTCTGTCTTCTTCTTACATCAGTTTCTAAATCCCAGAAACAAACACAGCCATTAAAACCCAGCAATGCCCACACTGCACTGGAGAACACCATCAGAACTGGCTGGCACAGATCATCAGCTGAGAGATAACATCTCGGGGAACAGCATTAATAACAGTAATCAGCATATGACAGTAGGGGTTAGAACTCTCTTGTGGCAAAACATTCCAAGTTTTTTTGGGGGTCTTAGTCCAAAAGGTATTATTTTAAAATGCCATTTCATCACTGGTTTTGTGTTTCTGGTTAAGATATTAATTGCCCCAGGAAAATAAAATTATCTTAAGTATGCTAAGATTTTTTATGAACATGAATGAACAGAATTAGATTCATCCCATGAAGTAGGTGAAGCTTTCCTCAGACTTTTCCAAAGCACAAGCCCTTATTGATCCCCCCATGGCCAAGGAGGCAGCACTTCAGCTTCTCTCCAGCACAGCAGAAAACATCAGCTGTCATTATTCTGAGGGTCAGCAATCTCCTTCTGTCCTGAGGATTTGAAGTGCTGCAAGAAGCTGCCTGTCAGTTTATAAATTAATGTAACAGTTTATTTTTTAAACCCAGTAGGAATCGAAGTGCTGGTGGCTACTGCCCTGGAAGATTCTGTGCCCCTCTCTGGGCCATTTTATAATCCCAAGGGAGAATGTGAAACACACAGCTGAGAAACACTGGTTCCAAGGACCAGCAACAGCACTCAAAATCAGCAGCAGTTTATTCCCTAGCCCTGACCCTGCCCTTGACATTCCATAAGGCACTGGGCACACCAGTCAGCCACCCTCTGCTTTATCCATCTCCCAGCTGTAAAACCAAACTAAAGTACCTGCACGTTTGGCTAGAACAGAAAGAAGGTGAGGACAAGACTTAAACAGGAAATATTTACAGTGATGATGTAAAGATTCAAGTTCTATGGAAGACACAGAGGCCTTTCATCAACGTGCAGAACAGATGAGGAGCACACAGGACCTGTTCATTACCCCCCTGCAAGCGTGGACAGGGAAGCAGCTGCAGCAATCACGGAAGTCAAGAACACAACTCAGCAGTTCTAGCTCCAAGTCCCAACCCATTCAAAAAGAAACATTTTCAATAACATTAGCAGTACTGAAGCAATGTTCAATAAAACAGAAAAAAAAAGTTATAAAATGCTTGCAGTTGATACACTGCACAACAAAAAAACCATTTAAAATCGAATTAATTTGAAAGCGAACAAGCCATTTGTTTTAAGAAACATTCATCCATGCTGTAAGACAGGCTGAATAATTAACTGTATTGAATTAGAAATTAGTAAAAGATGCTAATCAGACCCTTGACCTACTCTCTGTCTTTTCAGAGTGAGGTTTCTTTTTTTTTCCCCAGAAGGAGGAAAGATATTTTCACCTTTTATCTCCCCTGCTCAGATGAACTAAGTTATACACTACCTGTCTCACTGAGAAATGCAAACTTTCACACGGGAGCCATGGTGACATTATGGATCACTAACTACAGCATTCTGCCTCCAGTATGAGAACACTGGCTCCTAAGAAATCACCAAAAGAGAACATCTTAGCTATTTTCTGTTCTAATAGCCTGTTACAATCCCTTTTCACATTCCTCTACAATCTTACCAGTTATTCCACCTGTTACTTGCCTCTATTCTACCTTCAAAGGTTTCTGAAATTCCATTCTAACATATTCTTTAACTCTAGCTCCACTGTTTTCCCCTCAGTTTTCTATCCAGAACTTTGCCTCGATTATATTTCTGATTTTGACACCGTCGCCTGACTTTCTACACCTGCCCACCATGACTAATTATTGTTTCTCTCCACTAGACTTCTGAAACTCCGTCCAAAGGTAAATAAGTATGGGAAAAAAACCTCAACACACAGACACAGCTAAACTCACTTTTATCTACAGGAAAGGGGCATATCAGCCGATCTGTTACATGAAAAAATGACTAGACAAAGGGAAATTAAAACTAACTGTCTCTTGTTTAGCACCTTAATATTCTCCCATATATGTCCCTCGATTTGTTATCTGATATTCTGCTGTTCTTATTTCTGTTTTCTTAGAGATATCAGGAAAGCCTCCACAGAGTCACTGAAGTTATTATTAAATCTCAACATAGCCGGGCTAAGAAAATACTGTAAGCATGAGTCATGAGGTCTCATGCAAAGATTACAGCATTACAACACTGTGCCTTCCCTGCAAGACCTCCACAGCTGCCTATCAGATATTTCCTTGAAGAAGAATGCATTCAAGAACGAAGGAAAACAGGCACCACACAATCTAATTTTTTTCCATGATCCCGCAATGTTATTATCACATGGGAGATTCTGCAGGAAAACAGCAGCGAGAGGTCTGAACGAGACTATCCCGAGGAGCAGTGGGAGCGGGAGGTTTCCCCGCCTGCTCTGCAACCACATCTCCCTGGCCCCTTGCCCTCCTTACCTGCTTTGCAACTGCAGCTCCCTGGCCCTTTGCCTGAGGGCTCTTTTTAGGTCTTCTGCCAAGCATGTTGGTTCATGAATTTCAGAGGGCTGTGTCTCTATAGGACTGAGAGCACACGGAACTTAAAGTCAGCGCCCTGCCCGCGCCGAAGCAAAGCCCGCCGGACGGAGGCGGGCGGCGCGACCCCGCCGCTTCCCCGGCTCTCCCTCACGGCGCTCCCCAGCGTGAGGGCGGCGGGGGCAGCGCCGCGGGACGCGCTCCGCGGGGCCCAGGGAGCCCGGCCCGGCCCGGCCGCGCTCCGCCCGGGCGGCTCGGCGGCACCCGGCGGGCAGGGCCGGCTGCGGGCGCTCCCCGGCCGGCGCAGGGAGGCACCGCGGGGGCGATGGGCCGGGAGCCGCGCGAAGAACCGCGGAGGGGCCGCCCGGAGAGCCCGGCCCCGGCTCACCTCGGCTCCCGCCCGTGCGGCCGCAGCTCCGCCCGGCGCGCTCGGCGTGGGCCCGCCCGCGGCGGCTGCGCGGCTGCGTGGAGAGGCGGGCCCGGCCCCGAGCCGCGGCCCCCGGGCTCGTCCGAGCCGTCCCTGCACACAGCCCCGGCACCGGGGCGGCTGCTGAGGGGCAGCGCTTGGTAGTGATCGATCAGAATAAGGAGTCGGGTATTTGAGTAGCATAATTCGTGTTCGCGGTTTTGTTACAGTGTCCTCCATTCCAACATCAAGCCTGCCTTGCAAACTGGAAGTTCTTTTTAATTATGTTGGATTGCAACCTGGAAGTTCCTTTTAATTATGTTAGTAAGGAAAAGTGTGTTTTAACATTGCTTTTCATTTAACATTGCCATTTTAACAATGCCTTTCATTGGATATAAAAGTCACTGAAGAAAATCATTGAATGCCAAAGACACCATGAGCCTTAAAAAGAAGTGATGCAAGTAATCTTCTTCAAATAATCCATCCCAGGTTCATATACCTCAGTTAAAAGAGGATCAGGTACCAGCACTTAAAAATACTTAAACAGTTTGAAATACTTAAAATGCTTTGAAATTAATTCTTTATTATTCAAAGAGTGCTTTCATACATCAAACAAATAAGGAAAGCCTTTAAAAAATACATTTCACTATTTCCATTGTATCAATAATTAAAAAAATTAAAATAGACTATATTTAAAATATTTATACATATTAAAAGCAATAAAATCTCTTTTGCTTTATTCCTCCCTGAGTGCATACATGACATCATCCTGGCTGAGGTTCAGTCGCACCCGCATGTGCAGATATTTACTGCTGGTCTCCACCAGCAAGAGCCTGCAGGCACCGAGTCTTGAACAAATTGCCATGATTTCTGACACCGTGGGGCTCTGCAGGCCTTCCACCCTGCACAAGGCCACGTAGTGGTGGTAGATCTGTTGAGAAAAAGGACACAGGTGATGTTTACTGCCTGCTGCAAATGAGTGACAAGGTGACATAGCGAGAAGCTGCCTTCCCCCCACATCCATGGGAGGGGAGATAAAATAGCTCCAGCCTGTTCAGATGCTGTAATTCTATATAAAATGTTTAGAACTACATCTTTCTATAAGTATTAACATTTAGCTTCCACACTACTCATGACTACTCCAGAGTCTTCACAGCTCTGCTGGCACGGAGTATTTTATGGGTCTACTGGAAAAAACAAAGCTTCCAGTGACATATCTGCTTCTATGAGGGAAAAACAGTGATGCACAACTTGGAATCAACTTCCAGTTTTCCTCCTTGGACTGCTGCCTGATAATTTCAGCTTCTCTTTGATTCTTCCTGTTATAAAGCATGTTAGGGTAAAAGCAGGAGATGTTTTAACATCCAGGCCAAAAAAAAAAAAAAAAAATAAATAAAACCACCTTGTGATCCAGATCACTGATATCAGTAACAAAAAAGCCCCATACCTGTTGAACTGTCGCCTCCTCAACTCCTGCCCTGCGAAACTCTGCCAAAATTGCTCTCAAGAAGATTTGTTCATGTAAAGAAGCATTCCTGAGTCAAAAAACAAAACAGACAAAAATCCATTTGTGAAGTTCAGAACCCATGAAACATCAGGATGACGTCTGGAAGGGGAATTGCTTGGGAGCTACATATTTAAATGCAGGCTGGACAGTTTATGTTACAAGTGGCCATTGTATCACAGCCTGCAACTCTGGCATAATTTTTGTTTGTGAAAAACTAGAGCTGTGAAAGGGACACAAAAGCAAAGGAAGTATTTTTACCTGATTGCATTGACATATGGTGATGAGAACATTTCATCTATGGCTTCAGTCACGTGGGCCATCCTGACAATCTCCGGGGCTCTCTTTTGCCTGGCGAACTCGCAGATCTCCGTGGCCCTTCTGCAGATATCCAGGCACCTTCGAGCATCCCCCGACAGCGCTGCCACCTGCAAGGAAATGTGACACATGTGTGACAACATTTCCAAACAGCTGGAGACAGAGTTTAGCAAGAATCAACAGGCAAACCAACCCTGAACACCCTGAGCACCTAGTGGGAGAGCAATGCATCTCTGGACTGTCTTAGTACAATCCCAGAACCCAAACAACAAAGCTCAGTGACCAAAACCAACAGTAGCAACTCTCCACATCTCCCACACCCTCACCCTGATCTGGTCATCATAAATTAAAGGCTGAACTTTTTTCTGTAACACAGAAGTCAGAGGTTAAAAAAAAAAATTAAGGTGAGCAGCTCCCTTCAAAACCAAAAGCTTTCAGAAGTATCAGTTTAATTATCAGTGAAGACCTTTACCATAATCCAGACTCATGAAAAAGGATAAAAAAAAAGGGTTGGCTATGACACCAAAAAACTCATTTTTTCTACACTCATAAAAATACTGATTTTAACAGTACACTAACAATTTTAGAAGGTCTCAAAGAACTATCCAGGATAGCTGATTTACTGTTACAAGTGCCTGAAAATTTTTAGGTGTCTGAAATTTCTGGAACTCAATACTTGTTAAAACCCCAATTGTGCTTTACAGTTTTAATAAAGCTATGAACATTCAACACTTACAGTACTTGCCTAGTTTTCCCAGCAGATGCTGGTAATATACAAAAGCTCTAGAACCCAGCTGGGGCCAAGAATGAGAAACCCTGTAGAAAATCTAATTGCAAGGTATATTTCTGTATTTCTGAAGAAAACTCATACTAGAAAAACACTGCAATTATTCCCTCTACAAACCCTCACTATTATTCTTAGAGAGGCTCCTTCACAATAAAACACAGGCTTGTATTTACTTCTGACATATTTATGAGCACTCTTTTTAATCCTACAATGATGTAGGTTGTTTTGACATAATTTTAATAGATTACTTTAATATAGAGCTGCTAATTTAACACATTAGCAATGCACATATCTCAATTTGAGAAGCTACTGATCCCCAATGCATTACTTACATTTTGTACAACTGAGTATTAAGACTTGCAAACAGGAACATGTATTATCTATTATGACAGGGCACTGAACATCTTGAGAAATAAAATTTATAAGGCTATTTCCACTGCCACTGGCATGTTATCTTTTTCAGGATTCTCCAATGACTCACATTATGCTAAACAGTGGAGACAGTTGACATCTCATCATCACGACTCTTGTCATGCCTTCAGCTCCTGGAATATGCTGCTGCCTTCTCAGAGTAGGTGGAAAAAGCAAGGACACTGCTCTAGCAATGTCTTCTGAGAAAATACCCTGGATAATGCATGACCTAACTGTGCCCCAATACAGAACACAACCAGAGAACCAGGTCTAAGAGCTGTTACAAAACTCTCCCTGCTGTCCCCACACTTTTCACCCAGTGCAACCTGAAGGACATTCATCTGCTCTGTACTCACCTTTCTGGAAACCAGCTGAACTGCATCCTCTTCAAATGCCTTCAGTCCCTTCAGTCTGGATGAAACGATTTGCTGTAACTGTTTGTAGGTGTAGGGCTGAAAGGACATTCTGGTGAGGCCCTACAACAAATGACACAACACAGTGAGAAGTCTGTGGTGCTGGAAAACTTTTAACTGCTGAAGCATGTCCTGTGCGGTTACTTTTACTTTTTCTGGTAGGAGCAATTAGTTTTTCACATCCTTTCCCTCCTAGTGACACACTTTAATCAATCACATTTGTGAAACAAATGTACAAATCAATAAAACTGTGACTCAGTGAGGACCACTGGCTGGATCTCCCCAATGAAAGGCCCAAAGAGCAAGTGAAGCTGCTATCAGAATTCAGATTTCTCTTATAAAAAACTTTTAAACAAATCAGAGCTCCCCAATACAAAAACATCTGGATTACATCTGTCTACGTGTTATTTTTTAATACAATAACAGCAGCAGCTGTGGAAAAATATTAGTCTCCTATAGCTAATCTGTATATGTGTGTGTTGACTTCAAGTTAGCCATCAGCCAAGAATTAAAACCCTCTTCTGGCTCAAGCCAATAAGAACAGCCCTCAGATGAGGACAATCTATGTTACAGATGGTGCACTGCCTTTCATCCTACAGGAGACCCGAGTTTGGAATTTCTTATGCAAAACTTCTCTTGTGACTGTATGGACTCAGCTGATCTGCAGTGGGTTTAGTGGGTGAGGGAAAGCAATTCACACCCCGTGGAGCTGCTTTTGAGTCATGGAAGGATAGAGGCACAGAGCACTGTTTTTGCAAATCACTTTTCAGAGCTGTGGTGAGATGACCTAGGAAAATATATTCAAAACAAGTGGAGAGTGAATCCAACTTTCTTTGTTGGATACCTTTATATAATCTACCAAGTGATGATGGCAAACAGAGAAGTAGGTGCCTGGAATGAAAGGGGAAAGAGGAAGGGAAACCAGAAAAGAATTCTTCTGAACTCCAAAGTAAGCAGCTTAACCATGAAGCACAGCATTTGATTATCCAGATCTTAATATATTTCAAAAGGCATCCACATATTTACTTCATTCTTACAAGAACATAGTGTACATACACAGCATAACACCTGATTAGCAAACAGGCTCCTGAACTTAGATTTATATGTTCATTATCAGTCCTCAGGAAAGGGAATTATAAAAAACATCGTTCAGCTTCTCATATAACCAATCCTTTTCTTCTGGATTGCTTTTGATTGCATCCAGTATTAAATCTGTTCTCCTTTAATGGCATAGCAACAGAACTGCTAGAACATACCAGCCTGCTTGCTACTCTGTTCATCATGATCCTCTCTGGCAGGTCCATGGTGTTGGCAATGGCCAGGATGATTAGCTTGGAGTGCTTTTGGGTTGGCCAGTCAAATAAGTTGTACATCACGTTCTGCTTCCGGGTCCACAGCAGATCAAGCTGCAGAGGTAAAAAGATAAGAATCAGACTGGAAAAAGGAATGGCCTGTTATTTACAATACCTGATTGGGGTTTGAGAACCAGCTCTGCCACAGAAGATTTCTCAAGTGATTCTGAACAAGCTGTCTCTGTTGCCTTTCCTTTATCCATCTACTAATAGGACTGCATTTGCTGAATTAGGGCTCTAATTTTGAGTTTTGAAACAGTACTGTGATACTAATACATCTTACAAGATTCAAAGACGCTCCAAGTGAGAACCTGAATTAGCTTACAGCAAAAATAAAGAGTGCATATGATTATTACTGAGCACAGCACATTAAAGGTTTTTCAGAATTGGGTGCGACTTATTTCTCTGCAAGTTTTCCCACTGGAAAAGCAGCAGCTTCAGGACAAAACACAATTGAATCCCCTGGTATTTAGAACTGACAAACAACTTATTCCATGTCTTGGAATAAGAAAACATAAAAACCAGTATGAATCCAAGGCAGAGAACAACATGGCAACAGGATACTCAGCCTTTTCAGGAAACTGAATTTAAATAGGTAAGAGTACTATTTGTGTCTCCTCTCTCCTAAGCCTATTCCTGTTACATCACATGTGATACACTCAAAGCATGCATAATTTTTCATCCACCAAAAACTGACTTCTTACAATCCTTGGAGGAAAGTAAACAAAGGATTCTTTGTCTCACCTCATCCACTATCAGCACTGTGGTTTTCCTCTTTGGTCCAGGTGTACTGAACAGCTTTGCCAGCAGTACTGCAGCATGGGTTGCTGTCACCTTCTGACCTGTCAAGAACTGCACAAGGATTGAACAAATATTGCAGGTTAATTACACCAAGCCCCTGGAAATACAAAGTTTGATGCCATTCAAATTTGCCTTTCCTTAATAATCAACACCAACCACCTGGTGGTTATTTTTTCCATGGGGGAGTAAAAATACTGAGAAAAGTAGCTCATAAGACACTCTGGTCTGCCAAGAACTGCCCATGAAGGAGAAGAGAGACAAAGAAATGCACAGCTAAAAAGAAAGGCCCACAGAATTCCCTGCAATCTGTCTTAGAATCACTAAGAAATCCTGAACCCACCCAGTCTAGAGGGCTCTAAACCCAGCATATCTCTAGGGTATCTCTGAATACACACACCTACTGAAAACCTAAGTCAGCTGAGAAGAATAGCCTGACTTGAGTAATCTTGGGCTGCTATTAAAATTCTAATGAATCATCAGCAGGATCTATAATTAAATTTATTCAACTGTGAACTAAAAAAATATCTGCAATACCTTTTGCAACTATGTGACAGAACAGATCAGCTGACTGTATATTACCTCTTCTCTTGCAAGTCCAAAGATACCCAGAAATCAAAGCATGACATTTCAAAATTACACTGCAGATGCTGCATCAATTGTTCATCATAGGGCAAAGTCCAGCAATAAGCCAAGTGGAGACTGCATTTGAAAACTGTATTTCTTTTCTAAAATATCTTATAAATCTAAGATTTGATAATTACTAAAGAAGCCAGAGCGCAAGATTAATGTATAACCTCTACTTGTTTCATGTTTCCAGTTCAGTCAGGACAGTCCAAATCAGTCACAGAAAGGAGTTGAATCCCCAAGAACCCTGATTCTGCAGCTCTGGAGCTGAGTATCCAATATACCACAGAATTGAGTTGCTGTGGTGGAAATGGACTCTTATGTACCCAGGTATTTAACCTTATCCCATGTATCTGTCAGGGCTTCCAGTCCCTGTTCCATCTCTAAACCTTCCTACAGCAGTGAGGTAACTGCAGAAGGGAAGCTCCAGAATGTGCTTCAGTCACGCAAAGAAACATCAGCGAACTGGATCTCAACCTGCAGCATCAGAAAAGCAGCAGCAGCCTAGCTCTTATTAAGGGTTCTTTGACAGTAGCTGAGGCAGAAGGAATTGGAGAAGTACGTGGTTCATGTGACTTTGTACTCCCCTAAAGGATATTTCACTGGGCTGCCTTAGAGTTCAGAACTAGTAGAGGGCAACAGATTATACTTCCAAAGGCCTATTCTTTATTCATTTTCAGATTTTATGTTGAATGGGATAGGAACAAAGGATATTAAAATACACTCACACTACCATGAAATAAGGTAATTGTCAGAAAGCCTCTCACTGTGCTAAGGAATCACAGAGGCCTGGCCTCAGCAAATCCCTCAGCAAGACACTGTCTAAGCTGGTTTGAGGAAAGGATGCAAATATGCAAATTTAACTCCCAGCTATGTGGACTGGGACACTAGAACATTAATGCATGCCACTCCCTGCTCAGAAAGATGATCTCAAACTTAAATAAATGGAGCAGAAGTTTATATGAAAATGGAACAGATGCTTCAGGAAACCATTCAGTTTCCAGGTCACTGGTTTAAAGTTAGCCTAGACTGAGAAAGCTTTTGAGCAGTTACTCTCTAATGCCTACTGGGTGATCTTAATCCAGTCCTCAGAAGATTAATTCCCACTCATACAACACAAGCACAGCCAGTAGTCCCAGATGGATACTGCAACTGGTTTGTCATTGATATCAGAAATACACTTTGTTGACAGAGATGGCCTCTCTTTAGCTGAATTACTATTATGACTGACCAATTAACTATTAAGAGCTCCTCCGTAATTATTCTACTGCTACACTGACTTTCAGAGTTATCACCTTAGCAGCTATTTAAGCAGATGTGCAGAAAAAGTTACACCATAGGAAAATATAAAAAGCAGATTTAGATTTTTTTTTAGATGCAATAAACCAGGCTATTTCTCAGCCACTACCCTTATGCAGCAGAAAGCAAAACAGTTCAAGAAGTTGGCTAAGGCTTTAAGTTAATTATTTGCTAACTTGCTCTAAGATAAAAGCACACAGTCTCTTGGAGGGACTGGGAAGTACTGATAAGTGCCTTGAACACTGTAACACATTAAGGATGAGATGGGAAAGTGTAAGATCTCTTCTTTCAAACCCAGGAGCCACTGAAAACGCTTTACTTACCTCTAATATCTGCACATAGGCTTGGTGAGGGTCTGTCAGCTTCATGCCATTGATCTCCACAAACTGGAATGGTGGCAGTTCCTCATTTTCTGCAGCTTGCTGAAGACACCGAATCACTTCATGAACTGTTGCAGTTTTACCTGTTCCAGGCACTCCAGAAATGTACATGCACCTACAAAAGGAGAGCACCTCTTCAGCAGCCTGAGCAAAATGGTAACACTCTTGGGATTACTGAGCTGGAATTCCTGACCTCTGACACCAGCCTTCAATACTGACACTCAGGCAACTGCCTACATCTTTATTTGCAATCTGGAACACATAACACCTTGGAGGATCATGAGGAATCTTATTATTACTGAAGCAATTAACAACCTAAAACATTTTATAAATGTAATTTAACTTAAAAAAACCCAAAAACTTCCAGACTTCTAAAACTGACCAATTATAATTTGGTCTTTAATTTGAATCTGTAGAATAAAGAAGCCCACATTATTTTTACACACAACACTGCTTAAGGAAGAAAAATACCAGGAAAACTGAATTAGGAACTTTAAATGATGATAACTTTTTGAATTTAAGTAATAAATATAAAGTAAAAATATATAATTTGACTGCTGTTATGCCGTAAGCAAATGTGATCTTGGTCACAAGTCTTGCCAAACTCACCCTCCTGTGCCATCAATAAGTTTGCTTTCCACAAAGTTATAGATATCCTGGAATTCTTCCTCACGACAAGGCAGAGATTCTGGAATAGCAGATACATGCAGCCTTTGAATTAAAAAAGAAAAAGAAAATTAAAATTGCTGTTCTCTCTGAAGAACTGATGCAAACAAACAGGCAGGTGCTCACCTTCCTCCCGTGTGGAATTTTCCAAATCTCTCTTACATACTTTTAAGTCTGAGCATCAATGTCAAGTATCCCAAAAGAAACAGCCTGCTCTCTCTCTATGTGCTCTTAATTTATTCAGCAATAAAGATCCATCTATTTTAATTCACAAACTATTTCTAAGTCAGTGCAAAGGTAGGATAAAACAGGAGAGGCTGCTTACAGGAAACAGAACTAAAACCCAGTTTGAAAGACAGTCAGTCCTGAATGCCTTTTTTTTCCCCACTGTGAAGATCTACACTGATACCTGTAGAGCTTTTTCATGCACCAAGAGACAAATATTGTACCTTTACAATCTAAAGCTAATCAGAAAGGATCTTTGTTTTTCTTATGTTGCACAGAATAAAGATACCTAATTCTGAAGAACTTACCATGGACTGGTTAAAATAACTTGAAATGGCTGAAGTAGTATTGTAAATACTACCATTATTTGTAAATCTAATATTGTACTGTAAATTATCAAATACTCTTCTTGAATCAGAACACCGTGCATTTTTACCTATTTTATTCTAAGTGGTAAAGATGACCTTCCCCATTTCAGCACAGCCTACTGCTCTGCACACCTGATGCAAAATAAAGATGATTTTCCTGGGCACAGGTTACCTTAATCTGGCTTCTTCCAGTACATTGGCTGGTTCCTGCGCTGCCTGGACGCGCCTGGGAATTTCTGGAGTTGCGTTCCGGGGTGTCCGGGGTGTTCTGGGTGTTCCCTGTAAAGGCTGCAAAAAGAAATTACCACCTCAAGCAGATTTTCTACAAGCAGCAATGTCTGTAGGGAACAAATCATTGATGTGAGTTTCCCAAACATTATTTATGCCAGAGCAGAAGATGAACTGAGAAACAGTATTTACACAGGGAATTACCAAACAAGCCTGATGGTGTTTTCTTCCTAAGAGTAAAAGGAAACTGCAAAGGGGGTGACAATTACACCTTTTAACTGTCTGAAGAATTTTTGAGTTGTTAGTCCTTTTCTGAAGTGCTGCATAACGGAATGATCTGGCTCTTAAGAAACAGCATCCAAGCCAGTAATTTTCCCGTTTAGGCTACAGTTTTTCTGATCAATATTGTAACAATATTGACAACAAGCAAATGGTTTATATTTCCATAACCTACTCATATCAAAGATTAAATTCATCCAGATAATGCTTGACTAAAAGCTAAGGGATTCAGATACTTTACTCTGGTATACAGGGATCAAGCATTCAAAGAACTGGCTCAGAAATAATAAAAATAGCTCTTTTATGTGGAACCTTACAGTTTTCTTCAGTGTCTTTGAAGGAGTGTGAACTGTTGACTTCCTTGAAGATTTTGGGGTGCTGAATATTTTGCTAGATTTAGGTTTTTTTTCTGGTGTACAGGGCACATCATCATCCTCCTCTTCCTCACTACTTGAAGAGTAGGAACTGTCAGAGCCAGACAAAACATCTTCCTGGTTCAACATGCTATGAGAAAGAGAAATGATTTAAGCTTAAAAAAAAAATACATACAAATCTACACATAACAGAGCAACATTTGTACACTCCCAGCTTTTTCTGGAGTTCTTGTAATCAGCAAGCCAAAACATTTTCTACTTCAGCTGCTAATTTTCCATAGCTTTTTAACAGGTTTAAAGGAAGTCAGTTTTCTGAAGAGCACCATGAGTCAGCTTTATGTTTCTGAACACAAACCAGTTTTTACTCAAGCTGCAATTAAGCTGTGCTTCTAGAACCATTTGCATTTCAGTATTAAGCCAGACAAGCTCTCAAGGCTTCAAGCTCTCGAGGCCTGCAGATCTCAAGAGCAAAGTGAACAGGAGATCATGGCTGCAGGGTTTACCTCATCTGCTCTGCAATGAGAGCACTGGTTTTCTGTGCACATGTTCTGCGAGAACGAGGGGTCAGCACAGGGATCTGGCTGCTCGGTTTCTGATATCCAACTAAACTGGAAAGAGAGAAAACAAAGCTGGTTGTATTCCCTCTCTTTGTATCACACTTGTAAAGACACAGAGAAGGCCTTTCAAACTTCAGGCTCAATTGTTACCACTGTCCATCCAGCATGAATTCTTATTTGTTATTTACAGACTGGCTATGGCATGGATGCTTGCAGCACAATTTTCCCCCTCCTGCACCGTGTCTTCAGTACATCTTTGCCAAGGAAAACAAAATATTTGCTGTATTTTGCACTGCCAAACTGAAGGGACAGGGGCTCAGAACAGCAGTGGTTTTATTTTATTGAGAAGTGGGGGTTTTTGCCTATTTTTTTTCATAAGAGAAGGATAAGAAAAAATTATTTCCTTTGGGCATCTCTTAAGATTTTCCCTTTGGAATGTGTTTTTCTGTTTGTGTTTTGATATTCCTGGGTCCTTCTTCATCCCTGCCACTGAAACATTTTACTGCTACTACACAACTTCCCTACTGGTTCAAAGTACAAAATGAGATGCTTTTATGATTTGTTGACAGTTCTTGGAAGTTTTTTAAGATCTATAAATACTACTGAAATGCCACTACCTTATCAATGAAAGGCAAACATTTTTATGCTATATATAATTAGTGACAAAAAAAAAAGGTGGAAATTCCATTGTTGCATCCAAATCTTTACTCTTGGAAAGGAGGAAAAGGACTGGTTTCTGGCTTCTAGCAACATTTTGCACAAGAAAGTCTGTTCCATTTTTCTCCTCCCCCACTTTATGCCATTTTTAAAGACTGGGTGAAGATATACTTGTATAGCTGTGCTTTTTGGGCTTTGATTTCTTTCCTACATAAAAATTGGCATGGAAATATACATACAATTCTCATGAAGACTCTCCTGAGGCAAATCAAACCACTTTCTACAGTCCAGCATCCCTCAACACTTGTTGCAAGTCAGGCACATCTGAGCCTTGATAAGGGAGTGCAGGGAAACGGATTTTCATTCGTGTTGATGGGTACAATCATCACGAGAACAACCATCAACATGGCTTCAGCTTCCTTTCATATCATCCTACCATTCTCATTTCCAACATCATCTCTCTGTTCTTAGAACCATGAACTGCTTTTCCATCTGGGAAGTCGTGTCCTCTTTGGATCCCCCTGATCATTCATCCACCTCCAAGTAACATTTCCTAATGCTTCATCACAGTGCACTTTCACTGCTGAGGCTCTCCCCCTTCTCTCCTCGTTTTCAACAGGCAAAGCATGGCACGTGCAGAGACTTCACCAACTTTTCTCTCCAGAAATCTTCCACAAATGTGTTTTAAGAGAGCTTCATATGAACAGAAATCCCATACAAAAACAATGATAAAAATGCCGTCACTTACGGTAACAGAATGTCGTCCTTCTCATGAAGATTCCTGTCTTTCTCAGTGAAATCTTTCACCTTAGTGTAGGGGGACAATCGTATGGTGTCACTGGACCTCTGACGGTGCTCTGCAGTCTCAGATCTTGGCTTGGATTTCTCATTGTTGCAGGGGATCTTCGGTGGTGAGCCTAAAATTTCACTTGTGAATGTCACTTTTCTTTTAGTGGCTGATGGTTCTAGTGGTGCTATGGCATCACAGTCATCATCCAAAAGACCCAAAACTTCACATCCCAGCAGCTTGCCTTTGGATCTTGTGGGACCTGGAAATGAAAAGCAAAATGAACTTTGGTCAGGCTTCAATATGGCTGGTTGGGTAAACTTTCAGAAGACGTGGTACAGCTGGCTCAGTGACTGCTGTTTAAATGAAAGCAGATGGACATTTTACTCCAGGAACAAGGAACTGGATCACTAGAGGGCACTTCCCCTAAAAAATTACTAAACAGAAGGAAAACACACAGATTTTTTTCAGTTTTCTAACTCACCTCCATCACTTGCAAATTTTGTCAGGTTCCATGTTGAAAATACTGCATGTTACAGGATCAAACGTGCTTATTCAACCAGCTCAATGTATAAACATTTTAGTACACAATTATTCAGAAGATTAAAGAAAGTGGGACATTCTGAGGTCAAGTGAGGCTGACTGGTAGCATTTCGGTCAACAAGCACTTTCATTTAGATTTATCAGATACAAATAAAGCATTTGCAGCAGCAGTTGGATATAAGGAGTAGAGTGCTTGAAACAACAGATGAGACAAACAAGTGATGTGCCTACAAGGCTTGGGCTAATCCCAAAGCCTGAACAAGGCAGTTAAAAATTCTGAATGTTTGAACTAGCCAAAAGGGAGAAGCACAAAGCATACAGAGAACTACTGAACGGACAGAATATTGCCATATACATACTGTTTAACTCCAGCCTCTTCCTTGCTGTTGGGGTTCTGATGTCATTATTAGCCACCCTTTGAGAATGCCTCTCCTTAGCAAGGGAGGACTTGGAGGTAGAATGTTTGGATTCTATTTCCATATCAGCGTTTTTTGGTTTTGTGGCACTCCGAACAACACTCTCCGTCTCTTTTTTCACGGGTGTAAGGGTGTCTGAAGCAATAAACGCCTTGGAAGAGTTTGTGATGACACCTCTTTTCTTGTTAGCTTCTTTCAGCTTAGAGAATGTGTCTGGGGACAAAACCTTAAAGCACTTCCCATCCCAAGACTGTCTGACGTAGAAAGTTTGCTCCTTGTTTAGTGTGATAATAGGCAGCTCCTCATGCAGATGTAGTGGTAATACCTGCAAAAACAGGAAACATCAAAACACACACACATTAACGTTTACTGTTAGCTTAGAGTTCAGCTGTTTTCTATTCACAGATCTCGTTACTGCAACTCATGCAATCCTTAGTTTCTAATTTACACCACAGGGCTGTTGCTGTCTCTTTCTTCCCTCGCTGTGCAAAAGGGTTGCAGTACATACCACGATGCTTTTAATAATGGTCTCTGCAGCTATATCAGTGTCATAGCCAAGAACTTGATCAAAAAACACCTCCTGGGCAGAAATCTCTCTTTTGAGCAGCTTCCGTTTGTTCTGAGGTATCTCCTCCAAGCGACAGAACCACTGCACAACTGCACGTTTGTGCTGGGCACCTGCAACAAGGAGGGTCAGGGAACATCAGAATTTCATTGTGGATAGTGCCAGACTGTAGCTGAAATGCTAGCTAGAGTAGCAATCCTCCCTGCACACAGGTGAGAAAGCATCTGGTAAGAGATTGCAAGTCCCATTTTCTAAGCTAAATAAAATGTCAGAGTTGAGGATTTTAAGGTAACACCTGCACAGGGTCTCAATCACAAAAATACCTGGAGACCAGCTGCAGAGCAGCAGCTCCCTATCACAAACAAAGTGGTTCCTTACTGGCACAGATGTGATCTCCTCAAACCCTAGCTAAAAGCAGTGACAAAAGGAGAAGTGAGAAATTTCAGGACGTTATTTGTAGCGTCATCGTACTTTCAGAAGCCAGAAACACTTTTTTCACCAGCTGACAAACCAGGGAATTTGCTGATTAAATATCTTGTTTTTAAGGAATTTTCATGGGTTTCATTCCAGCATGAAAAGAATATTCAGTTGTGCCACAAAAAAAAAAGTGAATTAGTAAATAAATAGAATGGAATTATGTGTATTTTTGTTTTAAAAAAGGTAAAGAAGATTAAAAACCCTCAAAGTATTATTATTACAACATAAAAAAGAAAAAAAGCTGCTGAAAAGAATCAGATATAGCCAATGAGTAGCTCCCAATTCAGACTCAGACAATTTTCTATCACCCACCTCCCATGATTTATCTTTTAATATCTATCTCTGTGTAAAGAAGTAGTTCTATAAGGGACAGAAATATTACTATTCAATATACTGGATATATTATTCAGACCTGGAACTTTATTGTTAAATTGCCTGATGTCTAATGAGATGCAAATTTCAGGGCTGCAGTGCTCTTGCTCCATTTGGATTCTCCAATCTCAAAACAGAGCACGAGCTCAGACTGCCCTCCTGAAGGACCACTGTTTTTAAATTAGACAATTATGTAAAAATACTGTAAAAATTAAAATGTGCTTAAATTTCCATTTATGTATCAAATTTAACTGAAATTAGCCATCAGTCCCAAACATTTGGGGGAGCATGTGAATACAGATGCAATGATTGCCAAAAATTGATTTTCTTAATAAATTAGGCCAGTGACATACTGTTAATGATAACTATATAGTCATGAAAAAGGTAACTTTAAAACATTTTAAAATTTCTCACACAGAATGTAAGTTTCTAGCTCTCTTACCATCTTCGTATAAATCCACGAGCTGTGCCACATAAGGCTGATCTGCATTCACCCCTTCTACTAAAATAAAGTCACCAAGCTGTATGCAGGTTTCTGTTTTGCTGCTTTCTGATGTAATAAGGATCCCCCTATTAAAGTGATAGACACAAGAAGATGAACAGAATTTCACAGTCTTCATAACTCACATATCATTAAGCCTGATGTCCTGTCAACTTTACTGTTAGTTATGCCCCTTCTTGCAGTGCTTACAACTTAATTCCCTGATTAGAAGCTTTCATATGTAGTTCAGTTAGTTAAAACTTATTCACAGATTTAGTTAAATGTTTTTGTTTATACACTATACAGTTCATAATTCAAGAGCTTAATGCTTTTGTTAAATACATACAGTGTCATCACAAAATGCTCAAAACCTTACTCATATTGTCACGGACTGCCATGTTAACCTAAACGACGTCAGAAAGGTAAAGAAACATCTATTAAATTTCCCTTAACAAAACAGAAATAAATGTTGTTTACTTGTACTGGGAAGTCCTCAGCTTTCTGTCTGAACTCCAGGGTTTTCCATACCAGGAGTAGATAAGTTTGCTTTGCTGCCTGGTATTCATGATTCCCAAGGAAAAGCTGAAACAAATCGACAAATACTTTTTGATTATTATAAAAAAACCGAAACAACAAAAACACCAAAACAAAAAAAACAAAAACCAAAAAAAAAAAGAAAAAAAAAAGGAAAAGATGGGAAGATACTTTTTTGCTATCAATTCTTTCGGCGCACATTATGAACGGCGGTTGACACAAAGAAACCCACCTTCCCCAAAGCCCCAGACACCTCTCCCGGAGGTATGAGGAAAAAAGGAAGATCTTTAGTAGCGACTTGTTCTTCAATTCCTTTCCATGCCCCGCGGCTCCCCGGCCTCACCGCCATGGCGGGGCCGGCTGCCCGCCCTGGGGACACCGAACCTCGCTGCGAGCCGGCTGCGACCGCTACCGACGCTTCACTTTCGCTCAATTCTAATTCTTTTGGTTTTTAACTACTTTTTTTTTTTTCCTTTTCTCTTAAGTAAGAATTTTTGTCAGGAAAGTCGGGGGAAAGCCACACACAGCGCCCAGTGCCGTCCACCGCCCCAGCCCGGGCGGCACATGGCGGCTGAGGGGCCGGGCGGGACACGCTGCGGGACACCGAGGGGCTTCGGCGGCACCGCAGAGCCACTGACCCCGCACAGCCCCTCACACAGCCCCTGAGCGGCCCGACCCCCTCACACAGCCGGTGAGGCTGGAACAGACCACAGCGCTCTGCCCGGTCCCATCTCCCCGCTCCAGCAGGGTCGTCCCAGAGGACATCGCTACAGCATCGCGTCCGGACCGTTCTGGGATATCTCTAGCGAGGGCGAGCGCCCAGGCTCCCCGGGCAGCCCGTCCCCGTGCGCGGCCACCACTCGCACCAGCAGCGCTTTGTCCCCCGTGGCCCCTCTCGGCCCCAGCTCACCGTGTCCCCTCAGCGCCGCGATGGAACTTCGCGCCAAAGCGCGAGCGGAGCCCCGCCCCCGGCGGCGCGCGCGCGCGGGGCGGGCGGAGGCGCGGCCCCGCCGGGCTCTGCCGGGCTCCCCCGGAGGAGGCGGAAGCGGAAGGCGGCGCGGCCCTCACGGGAACGGGGCTGAGCGGGCTGAGGTCGGAGCGGCGAGCGGGGCTGCGCAGCGGCCGCCATGGCCAACCGCACGGTGAAGGACGCGCACAGCATCCACGGCACCAACCCGCAGTACCTGGTGGAGAAGATCATCCGCACGCGGATCTACGAGTCCAAGTACTGGAAGGAGGAATGCTTCGGCCTCACGGGTATGGCGGGCGGGAGGCCGGGCCGGGCCGGGCCGGGGCTGGGGGGAGCCCGCGCTGACGGCCCGGCCCGTCCCTCTCGTAGCCGAGCTGGTGGTGGACAAGGCCATGGAGCTGAAGTACGTGGGAGGCGTCTATGGAGGAAACATTAAACCCACGCCCTTCTTGTGCCTGACGCTGAAGATGCTGCAGATCCAGCCCGAGAAGGACATCATCGTGGAGTTCATTAAAAACGAAGACTTCAAGTAAGTTGTAGTGTGATTATTTTTTTTTTCGCCTTGTTGAGGTTGTTGTAGGGAGGGGAAGTGCTCAAGACAGCCAGGGAAACCTCAGTGCAGGGTTTAGCTCTCAGTGTGCCCTGATAAACTGGGCTTGCTCAAAACCAAGCTTTTCTTGCTTTTAAGACTGCTCTCCTTGTCACCTGGCCTGTTGGAAGGGCTCATCTTCGTGCCATGTGCTCTCTGTGATAATAAACCTCTGCCGGTAGTGTTTGGAATGAGCTGCATTGAGGCATTCATGTTAATCTGCTTTTTCCTCAGTATTTTTTCCACCTTTGTTAGTGATAGTGCCCCCTTACACACATTATGTATGTAAAGTATATTATGGTTTTGATAGTATAAAGGCAGTGATGGAGCAAATCTAAATGGTTGTGTATTCTGGCCAGTGTACTGATTTTCCTCAGAAACTTGTGGGAAAAAACTCTTTTTTACCCAAACTGCTAAGTGTGCAGGAAGCTGAGATCCATGGAAAGGTTTCCTTTCCAGGTATGTCCGAATGCTTGGAGCACTGTACATGAGACTGACAGGCACTGCCATCGACTGCTACAAGTACCTGGAACCGCTGTACAACGACTACCGGAAAATTAAAAGTCAGAACAGAAATGGGGGTAAACACTCTTATGTCCATTTAGCAATATAACTCCTTAAAGTTGTGGCATAACCTGTTGACTTAAGTTGTCTGAAGTGTTTCACCTTTACTTTGGCCTCTAGAGTTAATTTTGTCTTTTAAATGCTACTTTTTACCTCCAGAATTTGAGCTGATGCACGTGGATGAATTTATTGATGAGCTGCTCCATGAGGAACGTGTTTGTGACATCATCCTGCCTCGACTGCAGGTTGGGAAATAGATGGTTATGGAATTCCTAGCTCCAGCAAGTCCAGTAGCTGGACTGGCTGCTGGCTTGTTGTGTAAGCTATGGTTGCCTCCTTAGGTGTTTGTTCTCACTTGGGTTATGTTGAATAAAGTTGCAATTTCTTGTAGAAACGGTACGTTCTGGAAGAAGCTGAGCAACTTGAGCCTCGTGTTAGTGCCCTGGAGGAAGACATGGATGATGTAGAATCTAGTGAGGAGGAGGAAGAAGAAGATGAAAAGGTTGGTAAATTGTTTGATGAACTGTTTTGGAAAGGAATAGTTGAAGCTGAACCCCTTAGGACACTTCATAGCCTGTGACAGATATTTGAGGGGAGGCACCAGGAGGCTGCTGGCAACTCTTACCTCCCTGCATAATGTATTTTCATGTAAGCAGCTTGTGAGAACTTGGACCCTGAAGCAACTGTCAGGTGGCCATGTTTTCCTGTCTCTTGAATTCCACAAATCTGTGTCTGCTCTGTGTTAAGCTTATTTAGATCAGTTGGTTTATATGCATATATATGCATAATGGAGAGGACTAAAGGTAATGATAGAAGGTCCTGTGACCATCAGTCAGTGCTGCTGGATGTACTTCTTCAAAACCAACACTATGAGAAGTGGCTGTTTGATTTCCAGTTGGCAGTTTTGGGCAGCACCACTCAAGAAACACTTGGGGATGGGGAAGCTTGGCTGCCTGACTTTTACAATTTATACTCATTGTTCAGAAATCTTTACCAATAGCATAAAACCTTGCTGAAGCAGAACTTAGATCCTCCCCTACCTTGCTTACAGCTGGAGCGGATCCCGTCTCCTGACCACCGCAGAAGGGGCTACAGGGACCTGGACAAGCCCCGCAGATCTCCGGTGGTGCGGTACCGGCGGAGCCGGAGCAGGTCCCCGAGGAGGTGAGGGGGCTCCTCCTTGACCAGTGTTTTTACCTGTTGTGCTGTAGGCAGCTGGAGCACAGCAGGGAAGGTGGCAGTTCATCCAGAACCTCCCTGTTCCTTTAGCACTTCCTGAAGTGAGGAGTTGCAGTGCACAGCCACTGTCAACCCCTCTGCCTGTTTCTCCAGTCATTCTCTAACTCTTGAACTTGCTGGCCAACTTCAGCTAAATTTGACAATACAGTGAAGATGTTAAGGAGAACCAAGTGCTTTGTTTTCATGTAAGCCAGAGGCTGCAGAGAAAATTGCTCTATTAATTGCTCTTAGTGATACTAAAGTCTTGCTCACTGCATGTCCAGTCTAAGTAGGTCCATGTGTAGCAGGCCAAAAACACTCATGGGAAGTAAAAGCCCTGGTGTTGTTGCTGAAGGATGTGGGAAATGAAACAGCTGTTCTGCTGATGATTTTCATTTTCTGAAATGATTTTCTGATGATTTTTTGCTTTTCTCCCCAATTGCAGGCGCAGCCGCTCTCCAAAGAGAAGAAGGTACTCTTTAATTTGTTATTTAAGTGAGCAATGTGCATTTGTGGTACAGCTCTCTTAAAATCTGCCTGTCCCTCAGCCCCTCACCGCGCCGGGAGCGGCATCGCAGCAAGAGCCCGAGACGGCACCGGAGCAGATCCCGGGAGAGGCGCCACAGATCGAGATCTAAATCTCCAGGTACTTCTGCCACTTCCAGAATCACTCTGGCAAATCTTTATCAGCAGCACATCCACTGCAAGAAAAATCTGTCACCATATCAAGATGGTAGCACAGGTGTTAAATCTGGCTGATAAAACTGCTGCTCACATGAAAGCAGAGCTGGGGAACTCCTTTAATGGCTGCAAAATTGTCTTAAGTTTTCAGATACTTGTTAGGAAGTTAATTTGAGTGCCTGGTTAAAGCTGGGGTTGTTCTGGCAATGTCTAGCACACATGGTCACTAGAAGCAGATTGCATTAGCAAAAGAACAAATAGTTCCAGTGGCAATGGAAATAACTATTGCCTTTCTATCTCACAGGGCATCACCGTAGTCACAGACACAGAAGTCATTCCAAATCACCTGAAAGGTAAAGGCTTAGCTTATTTTTGAAGTGCAATTTGGGAATTAAAGATAGGTGTTACAGTATTGGCTTTTTGTATTTTTCTGTTTCAGATCTAAGAAAAGTCACAAAAAGAGTCGGCGAGGGAATGAATAACAAACAAAACCCAGCCCACCGTTCAAGGACCTTGAGCTGCAGTCTGATGCTGTCCTGTTTGCTCCACAGGACAGCTGGCTCTGTACTGGCTGCTTTAGCAGCCCCTTTCTTTCATCATGTTTCTCATTTTGTTGTCTTGATTTTTTTTATTACAGGTAAGCTAAGGATACTTTTTATGTACTTACTCATCCTTGTGATAGAATTTGAAGGTTGTTTTTTAATTATTTTTCTTGAAGCCTGTAAAAACTTAATGAAGAGCAATAAAAAAAGGAAGGTTTGTCTTTAAAGGCTCCTGGCAGTTTCCTTCATAATAATTTGCTGAGATGTCTCCTGGTTGAAGCTGGCTTCATTCTCAAATCAGGACCTTGTTTTGTCAAGCTGTCCCTGCAGTCAGGTGCCAAGGGAAGTCTGTATTCAGTCACAAGCACTGCAGGGCTCCCAGCTCTGGCCCCCCAGAGCTCTCCAGTACAGGAGAGGAAGCAAGGCTGTCACAACCCAGTGTGTTTACTAGATCTCACTTGACAGGGCTCTCGAGCCTGTGGTCGTCATTGGGTACTTTGTAAAAATCATCCTTCAGTGTGATCTGCTGCTTCTGCTGATGCCATCAGAGTTCAGAAGGTTAAAGCAGTACGAAGCACTACTTAATTCTTCTGGAGTAAGTTCAATATATTTAAAGACACTACACCACTACTTTGAGCACAGTTTGTGGCCTCCCTGTGAAAGGGAACAGAATTTGACACCACGATGTTCAGCTCTACCTTCTCTGAGTCAAGTTAGTTTTTTAATTTAGAATAATTAAGCTCTTACTGAAGATACAATTCTCCTCCTACATTTGAAATCAGTTGTGTAAACCCCTTGTGTACCATGTCTTTATTCATGGCCCTTCCTCAGGAGCAGGGACAGGCACGTTTATACCCGAACTCTGCATTTAGGGCTTCAGGAGTCTCATATTGTCCTGGGAGTGCTGACAACACAAAGAAGTGTGCCTAGGGAATTTATGGAAAGCCCTCTTTAACTGCCTCCCAGTACAGCCTAATTTTTCCACGGTATTTGCATATGATTTTGCAAAGCTGATCAACAGAAAAGCAGGTGTGCTCTTCCTTCAAGGATAACACACATATGGGCTGTGAACAGCACATGCAACAAGGCCAGCATGGAAAAAGCAGGTCTAGTGCTTGTATCACTTGTTAAAACTGCTCATCTTTCAAGATCTCCACATTAAAGCCATTTCTATTCTCATTAGGGCGAGCATGCATGCAAATAGAAAAGAGGAAAAAAATCTTATGTCCTTTTTCTGCAGTTTTATTTTTCTTTTTAAAAAGTTTTTTGGCACTACATAGTTCTGTAAAGAATAGAAGTGACAAATTTTTAAACACATGAAATCCCCTTCTAATTTTATCTTTTTTTTTAGAACAATATATATAAAGTCTGAAGCAACCAAAGTATGAATACAGCTAATAGAAAATAAAGAACTTAATTTTAAAAATTCTCTCTCTTTACAGTTTATCAAGATAAAACAAAACACAGTTCCCCTTAAAAATAGGGTAATAAAATAGATGAAATTTGTATCACTCAGTTTTGTGATACTAGTAAAAACTATAGTTCATATCTATGTACAAATGATACAGTTTAAAAACAGTCTTAAATAATCTTGTATCTAAACATGTTGCATTAAGATTTTAAATCAGAACCTGAATTTCTTCCTCCCCTCCCCCCACCCACCCACAATCCCATCCAATTTCACTTTTTTTGTTGAATGTAATTCAGATTCAAGTGTGGGTGTCCTTGAGACAGAAGTGAGAACCGCTGGTTACTCTGCATCAGTGGACCAGCTAAAAGAAAATGGATTACAATTACTTCAGCAAATCACATATTTAACAGTACTTGGCTACATTCAGTGTACTAATCTAACTTAGAAATAAAGCCATTTACTAGACTGACACAAATGCTATCTGTACAGCTAACCCATTTAATGGGACAATGTAGAATTACTTTAATCGTATCTCCAAAATTCCCTAACAATCACAAACACATTATTTTGTTGCATTATTTCAGCTATTTAACAAAAGTAATTTCAGGATTTTAAGTAAATTCAGTTTTCACTTGGAAACCCTGCTAGAGCCAATAGATTAGATTTTGAAAAAGGATTTGGTGGCCATATCTCTCATTTTACACCAGGTGACCCCCAGCAGCATGGAAGCTCCACATCCTCCAAGTCAAATTTGAGCACTGTTTATTTGGTAGTGGAGATCTTTTTCCTACAGCCTTTCCCCATCCTGCCACATGCTGAACACCTTCACCTTTCATCAACATCAGAGTTGAAATCAAATCAGTCTTTTCCAGTTCCCTGATGAACTGAGCCTGACCCAACTTTGCAGTCAGTGCTGCTCTGACTGGATGGGCTGGACTAAACCTCCAGAGGCCCCTTCCAACCTCAATTATTCTAAGGTCTTGCAAGTTTTTATCTATGTAAGTCATTTCACAAAGCAATGTACAAAAGCCGAATAAAATTAATTACAACAAAAATTTCTTCATTCTGAACACGCTCATGGGCCAATCATTTTAACCTCTACTGAAGCAGAGGCAGCTCTAGGTGAGCCAGCAGCAGCAAAGAGAAAGAGGCTGAAGTGCAACAGGCTGCACACTGGCTCAGATTTCAGAATTTTATTTTAACCCTTCCCTCCCACAAAGACTTTCTTCATCCACAGAGGAAGCTGAAGCGCTGATTTGACTCTGGGATTCGTTATGTTTCCAGGGAGCCTACGATTGCTTGGCTTTTAAAGCCTTTGAGACAGTACAGAGACATGGTGCATGAGCTGTTGATTCACATACTGGTTCTAGTACCTTGAGGGTAGAAAGGTTTGTTCGGTGGGTAGCTGGCATTTCCCTGCTGCATGTAGTTCTGAGGCATATTGTAAGGCCACGCTCCTCGGAGGAGAGGAAAATGGGTAGGGGTCCCATGGTCCCAAGGGACAGAAGGAGGGTTCATTTTACCAAACTGTCCTTGGAAACCCTGATCTATTTTTCAATTGAAAGGGAAAAGCACATTGCAAGTTGAAATAATTAAACAGTAAGTCACAAATACAATTTACATCTTAAATAACAGTTTGCAGGGGACTTAATGTGATCAGTCTGATGTGATACTTTTTTTTTTTTAATATACATCAGTAAATATTACCACCTAAATTACTTCCTTATTCACTATAATAGAATTATTGGGAAGAGAGAAGATGAATCAACATTAAAATCAAGAGCTATGATTTCACTATTTTTATGACTTTGTCATGATGAAAAATACAAGGACTGAACAATGTTCAGAACTACTGTCTGATCCCACACAAATATCCACTGACAGAGCTGTGACAGGAAAACTTATCCTACTGCAAGAAATAACTCTCAGATGTACACTGGAATTCCACTAATACTTACATGCTTAAGAAACTTGCTATCTAGATCACTGGACTGACTTAAAAAAATTATTTTTAGAGAGAAAAATATAAACTTTGGAAATAAATATACAAATTGTAAAGCTACTCCATTTACAATTCTGATATCACTGCAACATTAAGAATGAGAAATCAAGCATCCAAGGAGGCAGGAGCCACAACATGAGGCACAGCTCTTGAGTATGCATGAAAAAGAGTGGTCTTGATACTTCTAATGATCCTACTTCTGATCAGCTGTCTACTGAAAAGAAAATTAAAGTTGCTCCTTTCAAGTCAAGGTTATGTGAGCCAGGACAAAGTTTCCTCAAACTTACTGTTGTCAAATTGTCCTGAGGAGGTATGAAACCATGCTTCAAACAGACTGGAGACAGCTCATCTCTACTGTGCATTCACCTTAATGGCATCTAAGCCATAAGGGAAATAAAACTGATCCAATTCCAAAGTGGAAAATTACTATGACATTGAACTAGGAAAAGGGGTGATGAGGTTGGAAATTGATGGAAGATGGGGGATGGGAAAAAATACTGTGACTGACAGCACATGGAGAAGGAATTAGAATTTATGGAGCTTGTCTGAAAGAAGGCAGCTACCTTAGTAAGCTCATGTGGATTGGAAGGAGCTGCTTGAGGGAAAGACAAAGCTGGAGAAGGGGACAGATGAGAAGATCAGAAATGGAGAGGTAGGGACAGAGCACACTTGAGACACAGAAAACACATGGGCAGAAGTTCCTGTATCCTTTAAAATATATTCCCCACAAAGCTTTAAATAGAAAATTATGTATCTCCAGCACCTTATGTTTGAAGCCCACTGGTGAATTATTCCTCATCCAAAACTGTGGACTCAGCTGAAAATCTGCTGTTACTGACAATCACATTATTAGTGCAGAGAAAGGCTAGGCAGGAGATTCAGAATTTCCACCTTAGGATGAACAACTGCACCAGTATATTATATTATGCATTTATTTTTTTCAACATAGGAGGACTTACACACTCAGAATAAATCAGAAGACCACCTCCATGATTAATGATGTAAAGTTAACAGTTAAAATTTAGAGGCTGCCACAGTTCATGTTGCAGAGAAAACTGAATGGGCTTTAATCAGTATGTATTGCTTTTTCTCAGCCTCAAACATACCAATGAATTTAGCTTTGCTATGAGGCAAGAGGCTGTTGCCCACTTGTCACAGGAAAATGTAATGTCAGGAATCAACATCAAGATTATGGAAGTTAAATGTGGAAGGACAAGCCACAGGAAAAAACAGAATAGGTAAGATCATATTATATTGTACTGAAGGTGAGGAGACAACATTCAACTTGCACAACTGTAATTCTGCCAGTCTCTAAGTTCATGGTTGCAGCCTCAGCATTTGTCTAATAAATTATGTAATGATGTGTTGATCTTAGAGGTCTTTTCCAGCTTTAATGTTTCCATGATTGTCTAAGGAATCCATTATTTGTCAGCACATTCACAGAAATGTGAGTGATTCAAACAATGATGAGGAGGTTTCTCAGTTGAATGCAGGATTTCTCATTGTTGCACAGCCATTAATAGCAGACAGGACCAATGCCTAAAAGTTACGGTGATCAATTCTAATTTTTTTCCCTATGAAAATGTTAAGACAGGTGAAAGTCATGATTTGGTTTCTTAAGCATCATATTTTTATCAAACAATCGGAAAGGGTTAGCTGTTCCTGTAACACTTAACACTTGTACACAAAATGAAAGAGGTTTGATACAACAGAGAAGAGTTACCTGAATTCCCCACAGTGCCATTGTTCACCAGTGAGTTTGGAGTCACAGGATTGTGCCAGTGTCCCTCATGAGAAGTGCTGGGGATTCCCATGGGCCTGGCAGCAGGCTGTGCAAAGATGATACTGGGATCATTCAAGCTTACACTGCTCTGGTTATTTGTGGTGCTGCTGCTGCCAGATCTCATAGAAAATGGAACATTTGTAGAATGAGGAGGGTTACCCGGTGCAGAGTGAATAACAGGCCCATGAATAGGCCAAGAAGTGTTGGGAAGCTGAATTTGGTGGTGATGGTGCATCTGAAGTAGTCCCAGGTTATGCAAGGTGGAATACTGACCTGGGGGAGATTGGGGAAAGTTAAACAAAGGCAGCTGGACCTGATGGGCTGGCTGTGCACCCTGCTGTGGCTGAGGAACGTGCTTAGACTGGGATATTGATTGTGGCTGAGTCTGGTTAATGGAGGCTGGCTGAGAGGAATTCTGTGGGAATTGCTGAGGTTGTGGAGAGTAAGATGACTGATGCGAATCAGACTGGAGGAAAAAAAAAAGTTATGTATTTCTGATTAGTTCACTGGCTATTTAATGGTGTTTTCTTTAATAAGCACCCACTGTATTAGACTATTTATAAGACAGCAAAGCACTCCCCAGCAACACCCCAAGCACTGAACCCAAGCTCCTGTTGGCTTCAGTAAGTGCAGTTCAACTGACACTGACTTTCACCAACAGATAATTTGGTCTGTTAATGTGGCACATCCCACCATGAGAAACACCATTCTGAGTGAATATTAGTCCCAAGCTCTTCATTAGACTCCTCACACACTTGTTTCTGATCTTTAATCAGTGTCTTTCCTATGCTACTTATGGACAGCCCAGTATCTCATTAACTAATTGCCTTACTGCTAAAATAGAGTGGTTCTTATTACTGCACAGTTTTTTAAGTAATTCCAAAGTAAGCTCCTCATAATTCTTTAATTTAAAAAAATCTGTTAAACAAGAAATGCAAATTCCAAAAACCCAGTTTCAACCTTCATATCCTGGTGTTAGGCCATGGCTAAAGGCACAGTAATAGCAATTATTACAGCCTTTGCAGAGCTCTAACAAAGCTTTCCCTTTTACCAGCAACAGAATAGGCATGAGGCTATTTTATCTGTTTGGAATTGCAACTGAACAGAGAAACACTTCAAGAAATGGAGTGGTTGGGAAAAGAGTTACTCAGTTTATGTGCCAACACTAAATGCCAGTATCTGGATTCCCCAGTCTGGTTTTAAGCACAGAGACAAGATGCTGATGGAATAAGTGCCTCCAGAGACATTCAAATGAGACAGCTACCTAAAGCAGAGAGAAGAACCTCAATCTCAGATCACATTTTCCCCCTGAGACTGACTCCTCTCTCCACAGACTGCAGCAGCCAGCCAAGCTCCAAGAGCCTCAGCTGGTGCTGAACACCTGGAGTTAAAGGTCTCTCTAGCTTGTCACTATCCCTGACTGCTCACCTGTCCATTTAAACTGGCAGTCACTTGTCTCCAATAACCAGAGGTGTCTGCAGGACCTGCCCATGCCAGAGCATCCCTCCAGCAGCATGCTGTGTGTCTGTGCCTGGGCAAAAGCTGGAGCCCAGAAGCTGGGAATGCTCCCTGCTGCTATTCCAACTGCGCCTGTATGAGTGCCTCCTATACCTTTCTATCAAACCAGGAAGAGAAGGTAAAACCTGGGATTTGAATGATCACTAGTTTAACACTTTAAATGTTATAAAAATAAGCACATGCACTGGCTACAAACATTCCTGTAAATATTAACCCACCAGAAGCATGCATTGAATGTGCCAGCAGCAGGACAGGAGGCATCATACACTCCAGCCTCTTGATCTGCTTCCCACTCTCTCCCTCTTACTCCACCAATATTCCCCCTTCCCAATCTTCTCCACCAATTCCTGGACAGAACATATTCACCAAGAAATCCTGGCCAAATGACAACCATGCAACACATAGAGAGTCCATGACATCCAGGTGACACAAGAATGAGCACATGATGTATCTGCCTCTGAGTGCACCCACACATCCAGCTTCAATTCCTCAGGCAGAAATATAAGGCTCCCCAAAAAAATACTCCTGTGGCATGTTCAGCCCTTAATTTGGATTAGGGCTGTATCAGGCCCTCTTTAGCAGCACACTCTAAGTCATAAAATCTCCATTACCGGAGCCAGCATTCCAATAAATGCTTGCTGATCAGTTAGCAAAGTAACAAACTGAACAAAGAGCATTAGTGATCAGCAGCCTTGATTACTATATTTACTGACTTGCCAGCTTCATTAGCAGGCACGTACTTCTCAGACTAACAGCTTAAAATAAACTAATTTCTACTGTACTGTCTGCTCCAAAAATATTAAATGCCAGCAGTTGTATTTGCACAAATACCCTCTGCTCCCCATCTCCACTCAGAAGATTAAACATAATTTATGTAGCTCTATGGAGACTTGAAAAAATTCCAGGACAAAACTGTCAAAAATTTCCCTATTGTTCTGCTTGTGCTTCTAGTGTGCTCTGGCACACTTTTCATTGAAGTATGACTCAGCTGTGTGCTGTGTCTGTACATGACAGTCCCTTAAGAGAGATCTCTCAAACCACAAAAAGTCACGGTTGTCACTAACCTAAGTCTCCAGCATGTTAATAATGAGCTATGCTTTATCTCCCTTAGTAACTCCAGAACACTGCCAGAATAATGAGAATTTGAAAGGCATCCTAGCTTAATCTGCCCTTTCAAAATCACAAGGTACCTCATCTCAAACGTGACTATGAGGCTTCCATACTAGAAAACTATAAATGCTCCCCAAGACACAGTACATCATAAATCCAAGTTCCACTAACTGGCACAGTGCAATGTTGTCATTACCAAGTCCAGAATGTGTTGAACAAAACCATGCAAAGCTGTTCCCAGCATGGCAGGTTTGCTGCAGCTTTGCTCCCTGCAGTCCCCCCTCCCAGGACTTACACATTCTGATGACTGCCTGGTGCGCAGGGGTCGCTCCACCTGCTGCTGGCCCACAGCCACCAGCTGGGAATTTACCATGCTCCGGACCAGCTGCGTGCCTGATCAAGGAACACAAGTGTTAATAAAACCCACAGGGGGATGGAATAATGAGCAGAACTGGGAGTCAGCAATACCTTAACTCTCATGTGACACAGAGGAGGTAAATGACTTTCACCTTTCCTTTAAGTGGAAACTTTCCCCTCTACTGGCAGCAGACAACTTTAATAGGTATAGGAGCTAAACACAAAGTCTGTTTTTGAGTAAAACAAAGTCTAGAAGGAACAAGGCTCACCTTGCTATCAGGCTGGAGCTCTACTTTATATAAGTTTCCATATTACTGCTGTAAGCAGTGGCATTTTAAATAGCAATAGTGACAGGAGAAACTTCTGGGCAAAGAAAGTAAACCAAAAAGAAGACTCAAGGATAGCAGAACACAGAAGCATGGTTCTTCTGAAGTTCACTTATGAATGCTTTCTCTACTTTTTCAACTACCACAGGCACCCAAAGGCCTAATTTGAAAGAGTTTGCAATTAATCTTCTCTAAGTACTATCAGTAATTTGAAAGCTGGATTTAGCCTAATTCATCTGTATGCTTTTTTTGAAGTGTTGCTGAAAGAGCACTGATTTTTGCTGAAAAGACTTTTACTTACCTCTCACAGATGATGGAGGGTTAGCTAACATTTGAGAAACATTTGGAAGAGGAAATGCATTCTATTATTATTATTATTATTATTATTATTATTATTATTATTATTATTATTATTGTTACTATTACTACTTTGAAATGCACCAATTGTGAGTGGAAGACAAACAATGCAATACTCTGAAGTACACTGTGTTTTACTGTTGAGTACATTTTTACCACCCAGGCAAAGAGTGTATTTCAGGAGACATTACTCCCCTTGCAGGAAAGCAACACAGTCTAAAAGCTGTATTTTCACTGATTGAAACATTACTTGCAGGATTATTTTTTGAAGATAATTACCAAGTCTTCACAGAAACCTAGAGAAAAGGAATCTCAGAGCTTTCAAATTTTCCTAGCACATAAACTAACTTACCTGGCACACTATTATTTCTTTGACGGGTTTGTTTGAATTCAGGACAATCTCTCCTAACATGACCCACATCCCCGCAGATGAAACACCTTTTCTCTCTTGTTTCTCTGTCATCTTCTTTCACCTCTTTTTCATCATCTTTCTCATTCTCCTTTTTCTTCAACCTGAACAATAATTTTTATTAGCAATATCACAAAACCACACACAAACACATAATCTCTGTAGAGCTGTTGTACTGGGAATGGTTACATAACCAACAGCTGTACCAGAATACAAATATCTAAGGAATCCCAAATAACACTTTCAGATTCTGGGCTGGTTAACAGCCTGTATACACTTAATGAAGTTAGAAGCTCCCCAAACTTGTCCAAAAGATGTCTGACTGTATTAGCAGAACCATGCCTGCAGTTAAGCAGGCTTAGCCTGCCAGGTAGCTGGGGAGCAGTTCTATGCAGCAATGCCACAGAGTAGAATATACCCAAAGCAAGTGAGCTGCACCTGATTCATACAATCTCTCCCTCACTGGACAGGGCACATTTCTCTGTCAAGCACTCAGTTCTAAAACAGCAAGAGAACTAGTGATCAGGAACCAAGACAAGAAGTAAAGGTCTTTTTCCACAAGGTATCTGCAGGATTGCTAAATAATAATATTATTATGTGAGCTGTATATACAATCTGAGAGAGATTCTGTGTGGCTGTGCTGTAGTAGCAGTTTGTGTGAAGAGCAGATCACAACTTTTCCTGATGCAGATATAGGGAAAGAGGTGATGGAATTCCATGTGCTTGTAGTACAGAGAGCATCTGAAAGAAATAGTCCACCTGTGACCACAGGGTTCCAGTGCACTTTCATGTATCTTGAACTCTGCTGACTGAACAAGAGGCTGTAAAAAAAGATTTTGTTGCAGGAAGACACCAAGAATCCTTTGAAGAGCTATGGAGCACACAACTGAACATAAGGAGCACATGAAAGAGCCCAGATTATTTGCCTTCTAAGGGCTTCAACAGGTTTTAGGAGGAGTCAGACAACCTAGGCTGAGTGGGGCATTAAATAGCCAAAGCTGTAAAAAGTGAGGAGTGCACATTTTCTGTCAATTCCTACTAAACTCTCTGGGAAACATTGACCTGCATGTACCAGGGACTCCTTTTGCAGGAGTCCTGGACCCAAAATTCCTAAGTGAAATTAATGTACAAGTGTGAGATCACCAAGTGATATGGTGATTCTGTAACATCATGGCACTAATATGATGTTATAGAAATGACCCTCACCTATGTACATTTTAACTAATCCTGGAGTTTACTAAATGAACTCTGACCTGCCTTGCAGGTTTGTTATCAGATCTACAGAACAATTCAAACTCAACACTGTCCTCTGAACATGATCACTGGAGGAAATCTATTTTAATACATGATAAATTTTGCAGCCAGGTAATATGTTCTGCATCTAAATGTTTACACTACAAAAAAGACATTTTAGTGATGTAAGTTTTAAGTTAAGCTTAGCTACATACTAACACATCATAGAGTGCTGATATCACTCTGTGTGCTTCCATAAACACTTCAGATTTAAAGAGGTGATCAGAAACAGTTTTAAAAAAAGAGAATTTGAGGATCAGATATGAAGCTTTGATTTTCTCTGCAATTTAGCAATTTTTCATTTCCATTAAATTTTCAACTATCCAAATCCCTCATTATTTAATCTCAAAGATTTCACAATAGCTTTGTGTATTACTTACCTCCTCCTCTTTGGACAGTCTTTCATGTAGTGACCAATTTTTCCACAGACACGACAACATCTGTCATTGGGTGCCAATTCCCCATCTGTCAGCACTTTTGAGTCAAAAAAGTATTCCTATCAAAACACATCAGACAGAAAAAATACATAAACCATTCACTTACAAGACTGAGGAATGAAAGTCAAACTGTCAGCCTTCATCTCTTATTGCCTCCTGAATCTTACTACTTCTGAGGTTATACCTGGTCCTTTTCTTCCCCTAGATAATGGCAGCTTTTTCAGAGCAAAATGAGCAGTTTGGGCTAAAAAGGGCTATTTGGTCTTAGGGACAGAGGCTGAATTTGCAGAACAGCTTACCCAGGCTCCAGCTTGCTGCCCACCTTTCACCTCCCCAAAGGCTCTTCAGAGAACAATTTTTTTGCATACCATCTATTTTGGTATCTGAGTCACTGCTTGTGTGCTTTCCAAAGCAGCCAATGTCCCTTCCCAGATGACATGATTGCATCCCTTTAGACAGAACACAGCTCAGGTGGGAAACAGATGGAGCATCTGCAGACTGACCTGTATCACCCTCCTCCCCTAGAATTTGCTCAGAACAGCTGCAGTTCTGATGTGTGTCAGCACAAAGGTCCAGTTTACAGCCTCTGAGCAACAAATATTGTGAAAGTACTGAAACAGAGGTACAAACTCAGAAAAAAACCATAGATAAAGCAAGCAAATGGAAAAGAGAAGATACGGAAGGATGAAGAGAATTAAAAGCTTTCAAAAGATTTTAAAGATCCCTTAGAAACTCAAGTTCTGTTAAAAGCCAGTGGGAGAACAGTCCTACAAACTGTTTTAGAAAATGCCTTTCTAAGTTGATCTTTAAAAGACTAATTACAGTATTTTATTTGCTCATATTAAAAAAAAGCTGTTGTTACACATCAATGACTGGACCCTCTAGCACAGAGCAGTACTTTCTCCAAAATGATATTGCATGAACACACTCCTAACCTGGACTCACTATGCAAATTTTAAAGGTTAAACTTGTTAAAAAAAAATCAATCATCATGTTTTTCCTTGTTTAAGCAGCAATCCTTACTATCTCCACCAAGTGGAAAACAAAATAGAATGGTGTCGTGGTTTGAGAGGAAGTGAGTTTTTGGGAGGTGGTGGTGGTCAATGGTGGTGGACAAATGGAACATCTCTTGGATCTGTTTTCTTTAGCTACATGAAGAGCCACTAA
Source organism: Motacilla alba alba (assembly GCF_015832195.1). Classification (NCBI taxonomy): domain Eukaryota; kingdom Metazoa; phylum Chordata; class Aves; order Passeriformes; family Motacillidae; genus Motacilla; species Motacilla alba. Next base: position 5,692,536 of record NC_052023.1, on the reverse strand, counting down.
AGTTCCTAGAGCCGTTTCTGGGTTTTACAGCCAAATTTGCAGTTTTCTGCAATACTTAACATCATACAGCAGGAGGTTTTATAAAAAACAAAACATAAATTAAGCTTACTTTCCCCAAACCTGCCAGTAATACCCATAATCCATCCAACTACTCCTCTGAATTTCATATTCCAGGAGCTAAATACTAAGCTACACATCTAATGCAGATAAGGTATAATTACACACATTGTGTATACCAAATGGATAAACACATACAAGAGATTTGCATCAATTCAGTGGACAAAGAAAATGAAAAAACATATTAAAACCTCTGAGAACTTACAGCTTCTCTTCCAACAGCTGGGTAGAATGGGGTACCAAATAATTTTCTCCCATTGATAAATGCCTTCATTATGAAATTGGTCACTATTGGAGAAAGACAACGTTATTGGAAAACAACAGAAAACTCACAACTCAGCGAGCATTCATAATTAGCAGACATTTATAGCTTACTTTTCCTAGAGACTCCAGCACCCAGATTATGATTCAAGTCAAAAGGATCTGCACAAAGAAGGGAGGAAAAGATAATCAGAGTTGGAAAAAATTTGCTGCAACAGATTTTTTTATTTTAATGCAGAGAATTCCATTTTAAATACATTCACAGAGCAGATTATAGCAAAGCAATGTTTTAAAATTGTTATGTTAGTCAACCATAATAACAGTAAGAAGAACAATTCACTGACATTCAGTAAAATTTTGTGAGCTGCAGGACTTGCAAACAATGCTTGTTTTTGAAACGCTGACTGTGGTTTCCTCACATAAAGATGCTGTGCAAAGAGAACAGCCTCTCAAGCAACAGAGCTTCCTACTCCTCATGAAGGGAAACTCAATTCAGCAGAGGAGTACCTTCAATGGCAATACACTTGGACGTCCACTGCTTCTCAAAGGTGGTTAACAGCTTCTTCTGCCGGATGCTGATCACGTATTCCTTGAAGTCAAATTCCTCCGTGTAGAATCGCAGCAGCCCCAGCCAGAGCTCTCCAAGAGATTCAGTGTTCTTCCCAAGAGAAGGCAGACGCTTCTTCTGCATGCAGGTGAAGACAATTTATTCAGCTACAGTTACTGCAGCACTGCTTCTCCTGAAACACCTCTCTAATTACAAGTTTGTCTACTATGAAGGATTTCTTTTGGTTAAAGTAAGGTTAAATCACTACAGTTAAGACTAAACCTGGACTATTTTTAAGAATAAAAAGCATTTTTCCTGATTTACATTATTTAGAAATGACTTAAAATAAAGCAAGCAAAAGCAGAAACTCATTTTAGCAGAACAGTACTCATTTGGGAAGTTGCAACACTATGGATATGAAAGTTTAATTAATTAATAAAATTAATAGTTTATATATTACACTGTTAAAAATTTATTACTTTTCCTGAAAAGCAAGCTTTAAATTTTAGTTACTCTTCTGGATTTAGAATATTACCAATTCTTCCATGTCATCAAAGAAAAAAGCATTCCATCCATCCACCATTCTTTGTGGAATCTGTTTGCCATCAAATATCTGCCAGAACAGAAAGTGACAGTTACTGCTCTAATTCAAAGTCACTGTAAAATGCTTACAGTTCTTCTGGTAAAAAAATAATATAAAAATATAAATACTTTAATTTTAACAATTACTTCTTATACAGACAGCATTTCCCATTGGTAAAAAGTTTGAAAGACTTTTTGCATTGTTGCTGTACCTCTCAAATTATTTGGATGTTAAATTTTTACTTGTTCTTTGCAACTAAGAAAACATGACTGAATTACCTTGTCAAGATTCCAACATCTCTCTTGCCCACAGATTCTCTAAGGAGCCTTTATATGATTTCTATTACATTTTGACTTTAGCACAGCCAAGAGGAAATTCCACTGTTATTTAAATGCACTCTCGGGGTAGCAGTAAAATAAAAACCCCCAACCACTACTAAAGTATCAGATACTAAAGTATCAGCAAGAAAAGTCTATGAGTCTCAACTGCAGTGCTTAAGCCAATTTCCCTCTTGCACAAAGAAACCAAAAGAGGCAGAAAGGGATAATTTTCAGACGTGCTTGGGAGTTCCAGAGTGTATCCAGGAAGAGGCAGATAGCTGAATAATTATATTCTCCCCACCCATACAATGGGGGTGCAGAACATTATTTTCTTAATAGAGTTTCCTAGCACATATGAAATATTTCTTTAAAGTTGCACCAAAGCATCAATTATCTTATTTTTACCTCATCAAATAATAAAATAAACATCTTCTCTTACAGATAAAGTGTTGAGCAATAAATAATGCTTCTGACAATAACTGGCTGAAGAACTGGACTCACATTTCAAGAGCATCTGGTGCAGTCTCATAATTACAATTCCCTTCTCTCCATACCACCTGCCAATTTTTTTCTATCCTGTTCAGCATATAAATATCATCATAAGACCAAAATCCCAAAGTAAATGTAATAGCAGAACTTAGGCACAACAGACTCCCAGGTTTGATTGAATTTTCTTGGTCAGTTTTACCTACTGAAACCAAGAGGGAGTTAAGAACCTGCTGATTAGAAGGGCCCCATATTTCATTTATCCCCTCTGATCCTAAAATCCCAGACTTCTCATATTTGGCTTGAAGAAAAAGTGCATCTATTTTCATAACCTCATTTTCTGAACCTACCTCCTGAAGAACTGGAATAACTGGTGGATTTCTCTGCTGTAGAAAGTACAAAACCATAAGAATATAGGCATACGAAGACAGACTACCACGGGATGCATCACCAATATCGCAGCGCTGAAAAAACACATTTTGAACAAAATGCTGAGTATACATTTTACTGTTCAAGACTAAAACTATGTCAGAGAGCAAACAGAAACCCCATAAGTAACAGCAAATACATTCACCTCATAATTAAAAATTGTTTTATGAAGCCTGGAAAATAAATACACCCAAGAGTCAACTGCCATCTGGCAAATCCAGAGCATAATTTGTCTAACATAAAAACAGAAAAGCTTTTCATAGCCAAAATACTTTAAAAAAAATTTATAATGTGCCAAACTAAAAAAAAAAAACAACCCAAATCTAAACTCCCAAAACATAAATCCCAGGTTTCAATACCATAAAGTTTAATTTTCCTTAACTCATGCTGCAAGAGCTGTTTCTATGATTCCTTATTATTTTGGTTCCCCTTCCCCTTTTAAAGAAATAATTCATTAACGGCAAGTATTTCCATGTTGCACTGGCAGTGCAGGCCACATGTGGCATTTTGCTAGCAAACACACACATACCTAATTAAACCATGGTGCAGCCTGCACAATACAGTGCAAAACAAACACCCCTGACCAAGTCATGGAGTTGGAACCAGATGAGCTCAAGGTCCCTTCCAATCCAAGCCTTTCTGTGACTCTGATCAGTGAATTACCTTACTATGCTTGAGTATCTCATTACAGTATAACCTTTCCACAGCACCTGCTGCTAAGCTATCCTGTGTTTCGAGCCTGTGTCATATCAAACAAGGCATTTTTAACCTCCTAGGGCTGGAAAAACCAGGGATTCGTAAATTACTTTCAAATTAGCAGCAGCAGTGACAGCTGTTCCTGGGTTTTCTGCCAATGCAAACAGAGGAGGAGGCATTTTGCTTAAAAACAGAGTATTTGTATAGCTACAAAGTCACTTCCATACATTTACATTCAGGAGTGTATATCCCACAACTTGTATGTTTCATCTTTGCAGCAGTATTTTTAGAACATGCACAATAGAATGCAATGCTATCAAAAAAATGTAAGATTCATTATTATTAATACAAGGCATTTTTAATCTGGACACAGAAGAGACATGGCAATATTGTGCACTACTGTGACCACATCAAGAAAAAAAATCATTGCTGGTCTCAGCGACAGTATAATGAATGTGTCCATTCCATTCTGGCACAAAGTTATTTTATTCATCTTGATATATTTTATTACATGAACATCTGGTAGCATGATTCACCATCTCTGTAAGCCATTTTTTATTTGCCCCAGTTCCACTAAGCTATCCTTGGATATGCTGTATTTAATACTGCAGCTTGAACAAAAAGCAATGCCACGTTCCAACTACCAAAGGCTGTATGATATAAAATTTTGATAGAATATCATAACAAAAGATGCAGGAGAGCTGACATTTCCAAACTTTTAAAATCAAGTATATGTCCTAGGCACACTGAGACTCAGGCATGCATTCATCACCCCATACCTACCTATTCCTGACTTTTATACTAAGTCAAACAAGGCAAGCATGCCAGAAGAAAGCAGCAGTAATCTCTGGGCTGGTCCCAGATATGAAAACTTGGGAAGCCCATGCACATCCACGTACCCCCACATCTAACAGTTACCAATTTTTCCAGTTTTGCTTGGAGCTCAAGTGGGGTTTTTGTTATAATTGAAGCTGGTTTGAAATTGAAGAAAAAAAGGAAAGTTTTCCTCTCATCAGCTTTCTCTTACACAGAAATCTTCCAACAGATAGCAGAAGGTACCAGGATTTGATTTTGACACACACAGTCTAATGGAGCACAGTAAGCTTAAGAAAGTGCACTTCATATCAACAGCATTCTACTGTCTCCATTGCAGCTGGTATTAGCAAAAGGCAAACTCAGTGGCTGCAGCCCAAAACACTGCATTGTACAAATAGATACCTTCTTTTTTATATTACCTTTGCAAAAACTTTCATTGTGTAGCCCAGATACTGCACCCTAGGATCAATAGCTGCGTAGGTAGCCAGCATCCTTGTGTTATGCTGTGCCTGGAAAAAGGGAAAAAAAATTAAACTGGTGTCAGGGGTGAGCCAATTATGTAAGAAATTGTGTAATTTCAGTGTCAGGTGAAAGCTGGAATGAGCTGTACTACTCATGATGGCACACAGGCCATGGTGAATGCAGTGGCTTTTCAGAAGTATCCCCAAAACAAGACTTCCAGTGCTGTACCCTGCTCTGCCATCAGATCATACACAGCTACCTGGGTCGGGCTGAGGGTGTGGGCCACTGAATTTAAATAATGTAGAAGAAAAACACAAACACACAAAAGCATTTTCATTCTGGTTTCAAAATTATTCCCTCAAATGGTTATTTGGGTAAGATAGAAAGAATTAAAAGCTTTCTTTGAACACAAAAGGACACAAGCAGATGCTCACCAGCGTATTGTACAAACTGATATCTCCTTCCAAGCCACTCCGCCTGTGTTCAAACTTTACTATAGGCACTTTGGCTGTTGTTATAGGCAAGATGTTCCTCAAACCTGGGGAAGCAACACTTTAGTACATAAAACATTTCCATTAACAACATTTATAGAAAATCTAACTGCAAAACAAATAATAATTTAAAGCACCTACCTGGATGCTTCTTAAGAACTTTTGCCAAGCCTTCTATTATTTCTTTACAGTTTAATTTCTAGGAAAAACAAAGATCACAGCTTCAGATGTTAAAACATGGATCCTATTCCAACAAGCACATTTACTATCACATATATTTCATAGATGAAAAGTCTATGTACAAAAAGGAGCAAGCATTAAGCCAGCACATGAATTTACACAAACTCATATGCTCTGTGTGGACATCTATAGTATACTGTGTGTCTATAATGCATTCAAAGTAAAATAGGCTGGCTCTTGCTTCAGTTATGCAGAGTGCAACAAGCCAATGTGCAACTAGCAAATCCTACCTTTCCTGTGTACAGAAATCTTAACTGAATTAAAAATCCTTAAAGAATCTTTGAATTTACAATAGCAGATTTTATCAATTTCGAAACTCTTACCTCTGCGTTTTCATGACCTTCCAATGTCATGCAGATATCTAGATCACTGTCCCGAAATCCAAATCCATTCTTTGAGGAGCCAAATAAGCAAAGCCTAGCTTTGTCTGATCAAAAGAACAGATGAGAAAAAGGTAAATTCTTTCACAGCTGAATGTGAAGTGCTTACTATTAAATATTGCTTAACTGCAATGTGCAGGTGCCCATAAAAATGAGCTTTAAGAGAGAGCTTACACTGTCACTTCAAAGACCTCAGCTTTGATAAAGGAGGAAGCACAACACTTCAGAAATTATTTACAAAAAGGCAGGATAAAGACTGAAGTACATTATAGTTACTATAATCATTAAATGACATCTCTAAATATTGTGCAATGTTTTGTGGTATGTGACTGCATTTTCCTGCTTTTAATAAATCAAAATAACATGCAAACCCAGTCACCAGTACAGCTTTACCCCACAGATAAGACAGAGCTACTCCTAGGGTAGCCAAAGTAATATTTCTGGTTCCATTCAGAGTATATCTAGGTTGCATATTTCTCCTATGACTAGGTAAATTTGGTCAGTGAGTTTTTCTAATTATAACATTCTTCAAGAAGACACAAGCAGTATGATTACAATACTTTATGGAACATTCTTTCCCAATTGCTTTGTTTACATTTTTGTTTGAAACACGATATTACTAGGTATTTTCATTCTTGGATAGCAAAATTATGTTAAAACAAATTCTTTCCTAACTGCAAAGAATACATTGATGTGTTCAATTGAAATTAATGCTAAGAAAATAGATCTAACACCTATTCACAACTTTTTTCCCTAAACTTTAATAGAATTGGCGACCCTAAGTTTTTCAAGGCTTTGTAACAGGTCTCAATCCTCAGCTGCTGCCAGTAAGTGCAGGCACAGCCACTGGATGGAATTCCCAATTCCTTGATCACAGGTCAGCTACAGCAGAATGGCCTTCCATGGACTGGAATTCAGGAGACCTGGTTTGGTACCTGGCTCTAGCACCGTTCTACCCCTCCTAAAAAGAAATCACTCGGTGTCTCTGTGCCTTGACCTCCATCCCTGTAGTAAGACAGTTTTGCTTGTTTTATGTAAGGGATGTGAAGATAAATTCATCAGGATTTCTAAAATACTCAAGGACTGGTGACTAGGCAACAAAAGTCCTTGGCCCACAACCAAAGCTAACACTAAACCCAACCAAACTTTCTTCTTGGCCTGAATGAAGCAGCCCTGTGCTTGCATTACTACTGGCAGCTCTTCCTCCACTCTAGGGACATTTCCATGGAACAGCATGAAGGGATGTTCAGTGTTGAAGTCTGCAAGACAGCTTTACAAATGGAAGGAAAAGAGATGCCCCTGCTTCAAGCAAGGAAAATAAAATGAGACAAACCACATCTTTATGTTCTGGACAACATGACTGAAGAAAGCATTCTCAAGAATCACCACCTAAGGTTACATACCATTATACTCTTTTCGAATAAATCTCTCCAAACTTGCCAGTATTTGTTCTCTGTTTTGTTGCTCAGATAAAGGAGGGGATAATTCATCTAAGTAAAAACAAATTAAAACACAGTCAGACATGACATTCAGCATCTCAAGAATCTTTTTCAGCTAATTAAAAAATTGGATAGGGTTTTTTTGTTGTGCTTGCTTTGCTTAAATCTCAGGTTTTCTTTTTATATCATTAGAGTCTTCCAGATTTTATTTCAAGACATCCAATTTTTCAACCACAAAGTGTCCTGGTGGGCACCTGGCATCCAGCCAAGGTTAACCCACAACAGCACCCTCAAAAGATGCAATAGAATTTGATAACCACAAAAATTAGTTTTGCTCAGAGCCTGATTCCTGGGAACACCAGTAGCTTTTTACAAACCTGCTAAAAAATCCCATATTACATCAGTTTCTCAAATCTGTTATAAGTTATCACAGCCATGGATTATCTGAAAATTAAAATATTGATCCATTCATAGCCTAGGGCACATGGAAAGAGCTTCTTCCTACTGAATTGTTAATAATTGTAAACAAGCAATTTAACCCTAGACTTTATAATTCTTCCAGGTTACAGATCACAGTATATAGTGGAGTACAAACTCTTTTTGAACTTACCAAAACATCTTTTACACACTATATCAAGTATTTCCCGAAATCTGTCTGTCATTGGTGGTAGTGGTTTTAGATCAATTTTCTTGAAATCCTCTGGGCAATCATTTTTGGAATGTCCATCCCGTTTGCAGATGCTGCATACTATGGTTGGTGGCTTTTTGGGGGGGAAAAGAAAGGAAAATTCTATTTGTGCAATTAAGACAGTTCAGCAGACCTAACATTTCCAAGCAACCAAGAACATTTGACATATGAACAATAAAAGAGCCTCTACAAAGAGCAGAACACCTCTCAACGAGCTGCATTTAGTTCTCTCAGTGTCTCAAAGCTCCTGGAAATTCCACAAGAAAGTAGGAGAGGAAAGGCAGAAATAACCCACAAATAACCAGAAAGAAACCCAGATTTTTTTGTGTGGAAATCAAAAAGCTCAAGATGAGGCAAACAGACCATTTGATGCAAACATCACACTGGGTGATGTTTCCTGAATAACAGGTACTCTACAAAGGCCAGAGCTCCCACCCATACCCCAGACTGAAACAATCACTGTGGGAATCCTGCCATCCATCCACTCTTAGATTTAATGACTTCAAAGTAACAGCCCAGTGATACAAGACCAGCACTGCTTACCTTTCCTGAAGTAAAAATAAACTTATCAAACACATAATGCATTTCTTCTGTTGAGAGTCTGCCTTCCTCTTTGAGATCCTGGGTTTCCAGCACTGCTTTGCAGCTGGCCGAGGTAGCTGGGGTGCCAGTGCACTTCGTTTGCGGAGACGACTCCGCTACCAAACTCTGCCTACTTTCAGCATCAGAAAACTCATTACTGGAATTTGTGTCATCAGCCTGATGTGCACTGCAGTTACAGTGGTGGCTGAGCTCACCCTCAGTTAGACACACTGAAATTTCTAAATCATCCGTCTCTTTAGGTGATTTTTCCTTTAATTCACAGCATTCATTGGAAATAAGGGGTAAAGCTTCTTCTTTGTCTTCGTCATAGCTAGAGTCCAATGTTGAAAGTAGCAAAGGGTCCATGTTCTGGGAGGTACATCTTTTGGCTACAGCTTCTACCGCTTTATTACATTCAACTTCATTCTCTGGTATGTTACATCCACTTCCTGTAACTTCTTTATCTACAACATTTTCCTCTTGTGGAAGGCAACAGTTTGCTACAGGCTCTTCAGATCTTGTGGATTTCTTATTATTCACTTTCCCTTTTTCTTTTTTCTTGGTATCTGGCTTGGCTTTAATCCCATCTTTACTTTGTGGACATGCAAAATATTTATATGCTGTCCTAAATCGCTCCAGGATGTACTCAAATACCATCTGGCTATTTAGACTTCGTGCAACATTCCTCTTTAGTGCAAAAGGATCTGGGAAAAAAAAAAGAACAATTTAATTAGTGATCTTTAACTTCCACATTTCACAAAGCAGCTGAAATCCCTAAGTTATTACAGCGCAGTTAAGGAGATTCTTATATTATAATGCAGAATTGTATGTGGATATACTTAGAGAATGAAAGACCCACAAGTTTTTTCAGAATTCTTCCATACAAAACATACCCACATGCAGCCATGAATTGCTGACTATCATAAACAATTCTAAACAGCGGTACTCAAAAAGAAAACCATGGGTATATTGCACCATTATATTACGGCCAATTTCTAAACTAGAAATTATAATAAACATACAAAGGCAAAATAAATAGATGCCAGCCAGAACCTTTTGTCCTCCACTGAAGAAGGATTTCCCTTAAGAAATTCATTTGTCTAAAAGTAACATTGAGAATGTAAGGATTGTATGAACCAATCTCACCAGGATCCATTCTTAGTCCTTCCTAACGATTTCTAGATCAAACATGTTTTCCAAGCAAAAAGAGCTCCTGCATAGTTGCTATAAGTTTGCCTGGAAGATAGTACCAAACTGAGATTCTGTTATTTCATAACATCAGCTACAAACTTAACATTGGGGAAAAAAAGGCAAAAATGAGAAGTAAAAAAACAAAAAACAAACAACAACACAATTAGCCCAATAACAGCAAGCGTCAGAACCAGAATACAAGCTGTTTTTTTGAAATTCTTTCTCTTTTCTTCCTCAATGATTTGTCCTGTCACCTTACATCCCACATGTTGAATAAACACTTCCTTACTTTTTCTACACTCTAGCTAAAAGTGACTGAAGGAAAGAATTGGGAGAGGAAATTAAAGTCACAGGAGTGATCTCAACATCCACTACTCAACCTGTGCCTCAGAAATTCATTGCTTGTTTATCTGTTCTACTTTCCTTCTCACTCTTCTTGTACCTTATTGACTCATCCTTCAATGTACCTCTGTACCTCATTCTCTCTCTGTATGATTCTCTTTGTCCTCTCCATCGCCTCAAGTGTTACAGATAAGCCACTTCAACATCTCTAGAAAGTGTTCAAAAGTCATTATTCATGCTTTCATAAAAATATCACCTTACATGGTTTCTTAGCCTTCCTCAAATACCCAATTTCTCTATTCTTAAGGTCAATTCAGAATGCCACACATTGCTCTGTACCTCAGTGACTTTCCCTGCTTTATAGACAGAGAAACCTTGTGTTTAAAGAGACTAAGTAGCTGACAAAATGTATATTTAAAAGACTTATTGTCCAGATACTCTTGTAACAGATTTGCAAGTTAAGCAAATCAAGATGCTAAAGCAGGATGACTACAGAAGCGGGAAGGGATCAGCCTACCTTCAATGGCTATTCGCCTCTTAGGCCAGTTTTTATTCTCTCTGGTTAAGAGCTCTTGTACCCGTATGCTGATGACATATTCCTCCAAAGCAAACTCCAGTGTGTAAAACTTCAAAAGTTCCAACCACAGCTGCCCCAGTGAAACTTGGTGAGGGGTTTTGAACGCTAAGAGAGACTGAAAAACATGGACACAAGTGCTCAATAAGAAAATAACATTCCCCTTTTTTTTGGTCCTGAGTCCATCCAACACCAATGTTTAAAATTAAAAAAATCAGGATAAGATAAAGCAAATGGTTTTCAATTAAATAAAGTCAGGACTTACAATTCCATGTTTCTCTTTTGCATTGCTTTGGTTGTCCACTTCTGAGCTTGTTGCCTTCTTGCCACCACCTTTTTGTTGTTCAACTTTAGCTTTGCTTTCTGCTCCAACAGAGTTTTTTGCTGCACCATTTGTGGGTGGCTTGTACTCCCACCTTACAAATTCTTCATCCTCCACCCCTTTCAGCTGGTGGTCATCTGGCCTCTTTGAATCAAAGCCTTCAATCTAACAACAATTAAAGTGGCTCTGAAACAAGACTGTAGATAATACGTGCAACCAACAGTTTTCAGCAAATGTAACACTGACTACTGTGGTATTCATACCCCTCAAGATTAACAGATGTCAGAGACAGAAATTCAGAGAAATAAAGAAGAAAATAATTGCTTTTTCTCCAAAACACAGATGACACAACTATAGAGCCTGCTACAAGTGCCTTTTAAAAAAGTCTTCAGAATCATTAAGCATCATCTGCATGAGCATGAAGTACCAATGCCTTTCATTTATCATTTTCTATGGCAATCAAATTCTGCATTTTTATGAGGTTACAGAACACAGAAATAATGCCAACAATTTAATAATGAAGTTACAATAGTACCAAATCACTTACCCAATTGCCCAAATAGGATGGTAAAATACGTGGTTTTCTTTGTTGAAGAAAAAATATGACCATTAAGGCAAAGGAATATGAGGGAATTCCACCTTCAGCCTGACAGTCAATATGACAGAGCTGTAAGAGAAGAAATAATTACTTTTCTGATGTAACACTAGAATTTGAGTTTACAATTTATTACAAAAGGATAAATACTAAAGAAATATGAGAAACATACTAGAGTGAAATACAAAATGCTGTATGTCAAACTGCAGTGGTCATGCCACGTCATGTACAGACAGAATATAAACCAGCAATTCATACAGTGCATTAAGGAATACTATCTTATCATATATTATTCTTTTCAGTTTCACCACATTTTGTGATAGTGGGACGTATTTATGCTGCCTTCTAGAATTTCAGTCAACACTGAAATGGGCTACTGTACAGTGGCATGTCCCGTAGGGAAGTGGGGTGATACAGTGGCATGAAGTCCTTTCTACAAACATTCATGGTACATTGCACAGTCCACTGTACACAGTGCTCTAAGAGAAGTACTGAGGATAATTAAAGAACTTACTCTAGCCCAGTAGCGGAAAGCCAAAACCAAGGGGATCAGGACAGGCTCCAGTTTACCAAGTGCAGCTAGCAGGTCAGTTGTAAGGCAAGCCACGTCATTCCTAGCACTTACTTTGCATGTCAAACCACTGCAATCACAAATGCAGAACAGATCAAGGGTTATCACTTTGTGATACAGATGATGCTCGGGGCAGGGGGAGGTGGGGCATCACAGCCCCTGTAATAAAAACATCCACCAGTGTCTCCCTATATAAGAACCTGAATTTTTTAACAAAAAGCTACAGAATATAATTACATTTTCTCTACTATTAGCTTATTGACTGCATCTAGAACTTACAGAAGTTCACTACAGTGAAAAATATAAAACAGCATTAAGAATTTGCTCTTAAGTTCTGCCATTACCTAATTATGTTATCTTGCACAATTCAATTGCCAAGTATATTGTCTACATTCTAAGCACTTAAACAAACTAATAAATTAATACTCCAGACCTGCTGCACATTATGAGTTACATTAAGGTAAATCCACAAAACGGCTTCTCTAAAAACTTTCCTTTAGCTTCTCAGAACAATTATTTCTATTCTGTTACAAACATAGGAAAAGACAGGCCCACTCTTGTTGCATTTACTTCCCCAGAGTTTCAGTCCATACCTCTGGCCAGTAAAGAAATCATGTTTCATTTTGGAGGTTGCCACTTCTTAGGAATTTACTGAAACTGTCAGATGATGTGTCCTTTCTGGCAATGTGTATCTTATAAAATGTTTTTGAAGCCTTGGCTTAAAACTGCTGGCAAAAATTTTAAATAACTGAAAGCCACGCCACTTTTCCCCCAGTTAACTAAAAGGTAATGTCAGATTCCTACACCCAGTGAGTTCTGTGTAGCACAAAGACAAAAGTAGCTTTCTTTCTAGGTTACATTTCTGTGTCTGAGCAATTCCCTTTTAATACAAATGTTAGCTGAATGTTACAGTAATACTTCTTGTCAGGAGTGCAGGCAAGCAGCTAGTATGAACAAGCACAGTAGCTCATTAAAAACTTTTTTCAGTCACAAATACCTTTTAACATCTTTGCAAAAGACAACAGGAACTTTGGCATGGAAATCCGACTCCACATCTGAATAGACAGCTAAGCAATGAAGGAGAAAAAACACACTTTGTTTCAAAGTTCTCAAACTGTTTTCACAGTTTTCCCAATTCTGTCTTTAAAATTATTATATTTACATAACAACTCAAATTAAGTGCTGCATAAGTAAGCGTACCAATATTTTCTGGTTACTTTTGATGCACACCATCAGTAACAGACAGCCAGACTGTGTTCCTGACAGAACCATGAGGCTACAAGTTTTAGAAGTCTTGGAACAGCTCTCACTCATGTATATATGCAAGTGGAAAACAGCTTTTGAGTTTACTGCCTAGAATTCGTGGTACAAAAAGTTAAAACTTTTCGCTCTGGCATCTGACACTACTGCCCCAACTTCTGGCAACCTGAACTGGAGCATTCTCTTGCTGCAGCTTCTCATTTCATCTCTCATTTACATAAGCACCAGTGTTCATAAAAATCACATTCATAAGAACAGCCCAGATACTTTGGTTGAAAATCCATCAATTTTTTTAAGTTTAGAGAAAATTTAAGCATAAAAAGAACTAAGTAGCAGATGGAATGTTAAATAGAAACGAGATGCAACTAAAACTCACCACTGTTCTTCAAGATCTCAAGCACCTGGATCAGAACATCTGGTTGACTCATCTACAATGACAAAATTAGAGCACGTCGCATTACTGAGACTAATGTTTTATTTTACATTTTATTTCAAACTACCTGGGTTACACAACTAGTAACTCTCTGTTCCTCAAAAAGTGAAATAATTTGTCAGTATTAATGAAAAAGTTAACTGTGCCTGTCTACACCATGAAAACAGGTGCCAGTAAACCTCACAGCCAGCTTCCCTTCAGCCTACAGCTCTAGTGAACACTTCTGTTCTAGTTCTAACAGGATAAATAAAAGCACTTGCCATATATTTAACAATTTCATTGTCAATTAATACTACTAAAAATGGACAGCAATAAAGGATTTTATGTCAGGACTTTCCCAGGAGCTTTAAAAGATTATCATTTTGAAACATGTGCAAGTGCAGCAGTTGAGTGTCTATCAACAATGTGCTGCTAATAATCACTAAACATGAACTAACAATTTCATTACCTAAAGAATGTCACTTTTATCCCAAATTTTAAAAGTGTGGGGGGAATCAAAACCTACAAGAGTTTACAGTCTGGATCTTGAGCTCATGCAAGCACACTCAGCCAAGCCAACTATTTTCATACTGCTTCAGTGCTTACTCAAAAAAAATTTAGAAAAAGCCTAGCATAAGGTTGTCCAAACAAAATGAAAAAAATTACCCAAGAATTAAAGTTATCTAAAGAGCAACGAAAACTTCCCCCACAGCACAGATGACATCAAATCAAACATTAGATACTTTGTGTTCTTCTAACACCATGTGGCCCAAAAGAAGATGAAGGCAATAGAATAGAAATAAATGTGGATGGGCTTGATTTAAAAACCAGTCATAGTTAATACAAGATAATATTTACACACCTTAGGGGGGAATTTGATATCAATGTTAACATCGCTGGTCTTAAAAGCAAATCTAGTTAAACAGGAGCCATACATCCTCAGGGAACAGTCTGGAGAGAGAGAAACAATTATTTAACAGTCAGTAAATAAATTTCTCTTTAGTGGATGACGCATACCTTGCTTTAGATACTGCACCTCACAAGTGGCACTCCCAGATTAATGAATACTGAACCCCCTTCTCACTCTTGTGAAGGGTAGGCATTTCCATAACACAGCATCACAGGAAAACAAATAATTCAAATACTGTAACCACCAAATGTCCAACATTTTCCAAGCTGTTTTAAAGATTTTTTTGTAATAGTTCTGTTTGTTTTTAATATAAAATTAAATATGAAGTAACAATAACTGTCACCATCTCAGTGTAGGATTTTATGTAACAGCTTTTGTTAACTACGGCTTGATTTCACTGCAGCTCTTAGCCAATTATAATATTCTTTGATGCCTCACAGACTTCTGTACGAGGCACCAATCTGTTGATTCCACCAGCAAGTTCCAATACACAGCTCCTTACAAAATATGTATATAAAGCATAACTTCAATGTAATCCAAGGCACAGAGTACAGTGTCCATTCAGTGTTTTAGTTAATGCAGTTACCTGCAAAGATGCAGAACAGATCTAAACTAACTAGGAAGAACCTACGCAGCAATAATATGAGAAATGCCATCCCATTCCATGAACAACATCCCAAATCACAATGAAATTTTTGCAGATGAAAACTTTCCCGTAATAGAAATTAGGGTCTCCTATAGTTAAATCAGCTGAAAAAATGAGAGTGTTCTCAATCCTTCCCAAATCCAACAGCCTGCTAAAGCAGGGTCACCTAGAGCAGGTTGCCCAGACTGTGTCCAGTTGGGTTTTGAAAATCTGCATGGATGGAGAGACCACAACCTCTCCAGGCAACCTGTGCCAGTGTCCAACCACCCTCACAGCAAAGAGGGTTCTTCTTGTATATCTTCCTTTATGTGTGTTCTGACCAAACTCATTCAATCAGAAATATCAACAAAACTACTCTTAAAAGAGAAAATAGATCTTACACATACACAGCTTCAAGCTTATTTTCACTGTTTAGCAGCCCTCTCAGAATGAAAGTCTGTATGGTTAATAACAATAATTTGCAATTTCTTCCAATGCCTTATCATAGTAGTAAGAATTTTTGCATAGCTCTAATGTGAGCTCAAGAGAAAATCATGCCAGAAGATCAGATGTTTTCTACACAGCGCGTGAATTAAATTTTTCTGAATTTACAACTTAGGAAAACGCATTCACTAGAACATAGCTGGCTTTGAAAAGGAGAATAACAAACTGTCATTTACTATTACAAACTCCCCTTCCTCTACTCCTACACCTCCACAGAAGCTCATCAGTCCAAACAAGTCAGCCAGACAAAGCAACAATAGTTTTCCTGAGCATTTATGTAAAAAATGTTATGTGAAAAAGCTTTGTCTTATGCTTCCCACTATCAGTGCAAAACTCCCTAGAGTGCCAGAGCAGAAGTTTGCACCAGGAGCCACTTACCATTGAGCACACACATTAGCAAACCTCCACCCTACAAACCCCTGTTCTATTCAGCACCTTATGTTTAAGCAGATACTTCACAGAGCATCTAAAACTAAAGCTGATCATCCTGCACATACCAAAATCTTTCTTACAGCTGTATTTTTATAGAGCAAAGAGGGAAAAAAAAGCTTTTCTAAAACAAATGGACTGTGTAGAACAACACCTGATTCCAACACAGATGAAATTTAAAATTTTAAACTTTTTTTTGGCAATGAGATTAATGTTTTCTTCTGTTCAGATGCACTGAACACCAAACCTCTGTTAGCACAGAGTCAACATCACCGCAGCTCCAAAAATCTGATTTCAAACTCCCAGTGCATTAACTATAGGAGCTGATGGGAAAATCAATGCAAAGAAGCAAATATCAAACATTATCCTTCTTGTTGTCTTATCCCACCACTTTAAAGAGGATCAATAAACACACCTGAAAGAAGGACAAATAATCACAATCATATTTTCCTCTTTTTGTGTATTTGTTAATTCTTTAAAAATCCACTGCCAGCCTATATTTAAAAGTCTGTATATATTAATATTGTACACTATCAAGATAATTTAACCCCAAATGCACTCATTCACCATTAATGAAGGTATCAAAAATATATATAAAAATAACGAAATGTTTTCACCTAGAGCAAATGGAGAACACTATGAATACCTGGTAAGGGCTGTTGAATAATTTTCTCCATCTCATTTACAATCTCTTGCCGAATTCTGAAGTCCTCATCTGAGATGCCTTGTTCATTCGCTGCCTCGATGAGAGTGAAACTCAGAGCAGCCAGTTGTGCAGATGAGGGCGGTGGGAGCGCCCGCAGCTCGTTTTCTTCTTGCTTTTCCTGAATAATTGGTGGATGATGTAATTAAAAACTGGTATTTTAAGAGGAAAGGCTATCTCTTACTGCTATATTGGAACACGCTGTTTTGCTGTTTGTGTCCTGACCAACACTTCCAAAGGGAGGAACACTGCCAGGCCTAAGTGGCAAATACAATAGTGGTCCCAGGAATGAGAGCAGATGCTCAGTGTTTAAACAGAAAATGTCATTTCACAGCTGGCAACTGGAGAGGGAATCTTCTGTATTCCATTCCTGAACCACATTTTCTGACAGCTCTGAAGCAGAATTCAACCAAGAAAATAAAAAGCTGTAATTGTTCCTACATCATAAAAGTAACTGAACTGGAAAAGTCACATGGATTTTTTCGGAGTGGATTGTACTTGAAGGAAAGTTATCAGAGGCAGAAAAAGTATTCCTAACCCCAAGGAAATTTTATAAGTTGAGTCCCATTACACCATAAACAGGTGGTTCCGGGAAGTACTGGATTTAGTGCACCCATCCAACAGCAAGAACACCTCAGATGCATCAAGTCATTTGGGACTAAGTACAACAACCCCTTGTTCCATGAATTCATCAACTACATGAAAGATAAGACTGAAATAAATAATAACTATAAAATAAATATGCACTAAGAAAACACAGTAGAGTATGAAAATGTTTCTTTAGTTCTAGGCTGCATCTCTCAACTCTTCTGTTCTTACCTGAACAAATTAAGTGTAAGAAAGAATATGAGCATTTTTAAAGTACTATGGGATTTTTTTTTTAGTCACCATGTCAGGATTTTTCTTGAGTTGGGAAACCACAGCTGTTGCTGAGCTTATTTGATTGTCATGTATCTCACAGAGCTGTAAACAGGAGCATTTTATGCAGTAACATTTACGACAGTTACATAGGTATCAGCATGATGCTGCACAGAAAGCTATCTGGGGTAAGTGCTAAAAAGTGAAACTGCTCCCTGTCCTCCAGAATTCCATTCAGTGCTAAAGAAACCTCACTGCTCAATTCTCATCTTCATGCCCAGATGAAAAGCATGGTAAGGAAGCGTTTATAGATCAACCACAGGGCTGGTGCATTTTTTTAAGCATGATGCAATTTAGGAGACATTGAGAGAACCAGAATCCTTTACAAATAATCACTGACCACAATGTAAAAATGTTACTTTCTGAGATTTAATGGACTTATGGCATTTGGAGTCTTCCAGGTGATGACTTGCACACGTTTTAGAATTAGACCATTAATGAAAAACAGAAGTATGGCAAGAAATCCACGGAAACATGCGAAAGTAATTTGACTGAATTTTGGGGAATGGTTATGGAAAGAGTAATTTTAACCATCTAAATCACAAAGTCCAACATACTGGGTAATCTGTAGCTCTTCATCAGCATTTACAAAAATGGGCTGGCAAGAAAATCTGTGCACCTTTTATTGGATTTCTTACATGTAACAATTCTTTAGAGCAAACCATAGCACCATGGTATCTGGAAACTGGTTTTCTCTTCGTAAGCCTTAGAACTGTTTTTCATATTAAGCACATTAATAAACCCAGGGTGATAATGAATGAACTGATTTCTTCCCTCCTGTAACTCTTCTAAACTTCACAAATCAGCTGAAGTAAAAAAAACCAAAACAAAAAAACCCATAAAACAACATTCCCAACCCCACCTCCAATCCCTGGAGGTCTTGCCACCAATGGCATTATTTTCAGAGAATAGAAAAACTGAATATATTTTTGTGTAGTATATATTTCTCACCTAAGTTACCTTGCATTCTCTTACTAAAGTCTAATGAACTGCTCACTACTCAGAGACACTTATTCAGAAGCAATGACCAAAACTGTCCTTTCCTCTCTGCCTGGACAAATCATCAAGCCCTCCCTCTTAAAGGGAAAACAGAAATTTGTGGATCTCTGCTCAGCACACAAACTTTTACCTAAATGAACACGATCAAAGAAAACAAACCACACAACAAAAAATTTTTGATTTCAAAAATAAAATAAAAAAACAGAAGAATATAAGACAGAAAAAAGCAGCCATAATTTTGTTAACTTACCATTATATTTTTCTTATGACGTTTTTCCTTAATATGCTTGTGGGCTCCCTGGATATTTTCAATGTGGACTAAGCAGAGCTTGCATAGATACTGACAGTTGGTGTATTCTGGGGAGCGCTGAGGAAAAATTGCCATAGATTAAAACAAATATTTCTATCACTAGTGCCTGAAAAACTCAATTCTTTGATTAATAAACTGTATTTAACTATTATGTAACACTTTTAATGTAAAGGTGCTTTGCAAACATTAAGCAATCTTCAAAAAACAAGCAGAAATGGATTTTTTACCTTTATGACAAGAGGGGAGAGTGAGGGAAGGAAGTGAGATGACTTGAATATCACATTTCTCAGTAAATTCAAAAGTGAGATAAGATCAAGGCTGAAGAGTTTATGCTTCTTAAGGCTGACCTAAAGATCAGTAAGCCATTCCCCTGTCAGGTGAAGCTTTTAATTACTGGCTAAACCTCAGCATCTCCCCGCCTCTCCCTGATGAGGAAATGGCAGCAGCTCAGCCACGTCCTGCTCTGCTCTTGTGTCACACGGTGCTGTCTGCACCAGCAAGGGCATGGCTCTGCCCTGTCACAAAGGGTGTGGCCGGGCTGGGGGACACAGCCACTTCCCAATCACTGCGCTCAGCCAAGGTGGGATCCTGCAGCAGGGCTGATACTACTCCACTCTGACGGATGCTCTGGAACGCTCAGAGTTGGAGACACTTGCAGAAGAAGCACCTTTTTGTACACACAGCCTGGCAGAGATGGAGTACACAAATGGAGAGTGGCCGCCTGGGAGATCCCCAAGTCTGCAAGAAGCAGCCAAATGTCCAGAGGTGATGGGGAAGAAGGGAATCTGTTTTCCCAGGGGGATACCACGGAGTTTATTCAGCCAAGAAACCATTAAGACCTGCTAGACTCAAAGGCAGAAAGGACTCTGCAAAGAGAAGGGGCTGCTCCCAAATACTTCAAATTTATCTGTCTCATCCTGCAATTTTAATCTTCTTGCTCTAACAGATCACAGCTACAGAGATGGGAAACCTTTTGAAAAGCTCACAGCAGAGACGAAAGGGTTCAAAAAAAAAACTACTTTAGTTTTTCTCCAGACCTGTTAGACTTTTCTAATAACTGGGAGAGAAAAACACTACTTTAATATTTTCGTCCTAATTCTAATACATCTATATTTACTAAACCCAAAAAGTATACTGAAAACACCAGATGTCTAAACAGTGACACAACAATGAATGAATACCATTTTAAGACACTGAGGTGGATCACAGATCAGTTAAACAAATTTGACTTACCATATGGGGACCTAAACCACTGTTAAACTTGGGCAAGTTTTTCCACTTACCACTTACTGAGTTCGACCTTTTGCTTTTGGAAAAAAAAAAAAACAGTCTGATACTCTCCAACTGCAGAGTAAATATAAAATTAAAATATTGCTTTAACTACCAATTTTTTTAACCCTACTTTCTCTAAGACAGGTACCTAGTAAGATGAAATTAAACATCCATTTGGAAAACAACCTACAGACAGTTAAACCTGGCAACCTGGAAAGATTCAAGTATTTGATGCCTGATGACTGAAGCAGATAAAAAATATTTTACCATTCTTTTATAATAAAGTGAGTATCAGCAGTAAAAGTATTTTTGAAAAATTTTGTGTTTCTTTACAATATTGGTCTGCAGTATTAAGCTAATAGATGTTGCCAGGAAGGCTGAATCATGTAGTAACTTCTATTTTGCCTTTATTATGAAGACTTATTAAATCATCTAATTATGCTTAACTCCAATGAAAAGGGCAAAAACTCAAAATAACAAGACAGAAAAGTTGCAGTCCACTACTTGTGTAAGACAGAGGCACCCTAATAAGCCAGGTCTCATGAAATTTGTCCTTGGATACTCAAGGAGCTAATCTATAAAAGAGCCAGCTGTATTTTAAAGAACTCACAGAGAATGGGAAGGTTCCAGATCATCAGGAAAGAGAAACTAAGAATATCTTTAAAGGGCTAAATAAGATGAACCAAGGAATTAGACACCAGTCAGAATTAGCATTCAGAAAAATACTGTAATAAATTTTTAATAAGCACATAGGGAAAAAACAGGGTAGAGGTGACAACCTGATCTGCTGCAAACAATTGCACTAACCCAATCTTAGGGTTGCTTTTTAAAAGATCAGTCATAGCTCTTGAAGAAGCAGCAGCAGCAGACGTTGTATTTGAATTTTACAGTCTTTGTCACTTGTCATAGTATCAGTCTCAAAAGGAGACCATAAACGCTATCTAAATAAAGAACAGTAAGGTGGGAGCAAAACTGCTGAGAGAACTGTCCTCAGAGCACTCCCACCTAGAAGCATGTGCCAAGTATTCTTCAGCAGGGGTCCTTGAGGGGGCAGAAATATCCACACTTTTGCTGAAGAGGTAGGAAATGCAATAGAAAGTGTGCTGACTATAAATGTAAAAGATACTGACTTGGAAGAGCATACAGAAAATGTAAAATGACAAAAATTCAGATATCACAAAAAGTTAGAAAAATGGAATAAATAAGCGCCAACTAAATAATATCACAGCAAAGTATCATTCCTTAGGAATTATCAAGTGCAAAACATACAGGGCTGGGAATACCTGATGGACCAATTCTAAAGGAAAAGCCATGGGAATCATTGCTGGTCCAACTTTAGGCCAATATCCTACTGCTGCTGAAAAAGCAGAGATCCTAAACGAAAATACCATATTTCAGAGAGATGAAGTCAGCTTTCCTCTTTATATGTAAGACTTCAGCTGAAATTGTATGTCCAATTTTGAACACTGCTTACACAACAGGTGTCTAGAGAAAAGCAACAAGAATGAACCAGGAACTAAAAACCTTCAAGACCAATGAACAAAGAGAGCCTAAAGAAGGTTTGACTGGAGAAATGGGAATGATTTTCCTATGTGCAGAATGTTATGAAAAAGAAGTAATAAACTTTTGGTTATTTTCCTAGGACAACATATGAGGGATTAAAATGCTTTGATAAGATAGTAACAAAATCTTCTGGGTTGCCTACACTGACTTCAACATTTGTGTCACTAGAGATAATATTAAGAACAATTTAGGTGAACATTTTTAAGCAGTCATCTCCAATACAGCAACTGGGACTGGTGAGAGACACTAAAGAAAGCTCAAGGTTTTTTTTAGTCATGCATTCTGAGTTTCCAGAGAACCAAACTTAAATCTTATGGGATAAAATCTTATTTAAGTACTGGAATTGTAAACCTTCAGATCTAGAAAATTTTAAAAATACTGTTCTGCAAAGGGTACATGTGCCACAAAAGGAACAGTAAGTTTCTAATCTATCTCATCTGCCAGGACGAACAACTAGTCAACTACTGGAGACACTACCTTAGATCAGAAAGTGACTCATTATTAAGAAGAAAGAAACAGAGGCAGCAGGCTGTAGTAGAAACACCACCCAACCAGAAATATGGTGATGATAATGAAAGAGGACACACATTTTCTTTTTTATCTGATAAATAACCCAACCTACTTTTTCAAGTCGGGAGATATAATCTCTTTCCAGACGTTCTTCAGCTTGTTTCAATCCTAGTTGCTGTTCAACTGTCAGATTAGATTCATCAATAACACCAGTGTTTTCTAAATAATCCGCTTCTAATGTATGTTCTTTTGTTGATTCAGAATTCTTTATTTTACCTAAAGCAAGAAACAGTTACTTTCTTCAGAGTAATTCAAGGAGAGGAAAAGTGAAAATTAGAGTACAGAGCAGCCAAGAACCAGACACAAATTAGAGCTACATTCCATTTTTTTATCCAAACACTGCCCAAGATCACCTTAAAAATTAAAATCGTTCCAGTAAGTTAACCAGTATTTTAAAAGGACTTCAGAGACTAATCTGCTACTAAAAGTGCCGTCAAAAACACAAAATAAAAAGGTAGGTTAATTCTGTGTTTCAGTCAAATTCACAGTCTCTTAAATTGTTCAAAGCAAGAAAGGGTTTTGCCATCCAGAACAGAGTAAACAAGATCCCGATGCCCTACTGTAAAAGAAACAAGAAATATTAGGCATAAAATTATTGTACACAACACATTTTGTTAAGGAGGTAAGTCAGAGAACTGCCTCAAAGACATTCACCCAAATGACCCTACAGAGCCAGGCAGCAGGCAATCCCAGCCCCCAGCCTGGAAGCTGCTGGAGTCACACCTGAACGCTCTGTGACACCTCTCACCCACAGGCAGCAGCCACTGAGCTCTGCAACGCTGCTGCTCCCAAAAACTCATCCAGTGCCACAGGGCCAGTTCCTCCACATGCCTGTGCATTGGTCACAGGCCACTCATCTCTGCAAGCATCTACAGCAAATTATTCCAGTCGCTTTTACATAAGCAAAAGTGAGGGTTATTTGTGCTTTGTCTTTTCTTTTCCTTTTTGTTTCCTTTCAAATGAGATCGGTGTCCCCAGACTAGCAAGGAATCAAAGCTGAGTAAGTTTTCAAGTCCTGGTTTCTCAGTGGCAGATGGTCCCCACAGTACATAATGGTGGTCCTACAAAGAGCTGACTGATCACAGGATGCTGCCACTTGAACTTGTTTTTCCTGTTAAACACTATTAAGACAGCTAAAAACCACACACTTTGTTATTTTCCTTGTATTTCCATACAAGCAAATGCTGTAGCTGTGGGAAATACTTCAAACAGAAGGTCTACACTGGCTGGCATCTGAAAACAGCATTTTCATTAAAGAAAAAAAAGCATTCTAAAGAAGCGTGACAAATTCCGAGGTATGGAATTAGCCTGGTGAGACCAAGCTTGATCAAGATATTTAATTTTGACATTGAAAAACATGTGTAAGAAATGCACACTCGTAAGGGTAACCACTGATGGATGATAGGTATTCCAGAGCTCCCTAAATCAAAGAGCCACCTGCCAAAGCCTACTCAAAACATTTTTAGTAACAAAAAGAGCACAACGGTCACAGAAAATAAGTAAATATTTCCCCTCTATGTATAATAAGAGCTTTCCTTGCCCATTTTCCCCTGATCTTTCTGAAAAGAAGTAATAACTGGCATTTCCCTGAGTGGCAATGATATTACAAAGGGTTCCCCCTTCCTAAGACACTATATTCACAAAACTGCCTAAAACCCACGCACACTAAGTAGCTTACAAAGATGTTTAGGTCTTAGGCATAAGAAAAAAGGACAGCTATTATCATAATCTCTTGTTCTCTAAGCAATATGCTTGAACATCATGTTCTTTCCAAATGCAACCAGCAACTTTGTACATGTGAAAAAATAACACCAACAGAAACATTCTGAAGCCCATTTCAGACTGTCAGCAATTGCACCAAAAGAAAATGGAATAAGGTAGTGTTAACTAATACTCACTGAAGTCATCAGGCTTATGTTCCATTTTTCTTTGATCTGCAGCAGTCTTACCAGGATCACCAGCCTGATCAACACTAGTCTTCAAAGTATGAACTCCCACTGGATTTTCCAACACCAGTTTCCCTTTCTGAGTAGCTGTTAAGCTTTCCATACTGACCCCATTCCCTGAAACATGGGAGCCTGGAGCGTTTTCTCCCACTGGCTGAGATTTTGTCTGTTTCAGGTTTTCCATTGCTGATGATAAATTAGAAAATTTTTTTGCTTTTCCATGACTTCGATCCTGAACGCTTGATCCCAAATCTTTAGTTCCAGGAATACAGCTATTTACTTTGCATGATTTGTTTTCTCCTTGTTTTTCAGAACAAACATCATTTTGTTTACTTTTTCTGCTGCTATTCCCACTTGGAGAACTTCTCCCGACATCCTTCACAGATTTGTCATTTCTGTTATATTTATAATTTTGATTAATTGTAACTTTGACTGTTTTGCCTTCCTCACAGACAAGACGGACAGACTTCCTTGGGTCATGATTTCCATTCTTTGAGCTCTTGGCCTCTTCCATTATAGTGAAGACCTGCTTCTCCTGTCTCGAGACCACTTGAAGTGCAATTCTTCAGCAATTTGCCGTTGATTTTAAATCCTCTGTGCAGGCAAGGATCGTAGCTGATTGTCTACTGAAGAAATAATGATAAGGCATTTTTAAAAACTAAGGAAAAAGACTAAATCTCTATGCAGACAGCACATTAAATAAACTTCTCTAAAGGAAGGTGTTAATACAAATTATTATAGGAAGCATATTCCCCCCACAGGCATAAGTACATTTTCACAATACATTCCAGTATTAAAGTAAAACTCATGAAAATTTTGATGATTTTGATTTGTATTTAAAAGACAAGGGCTATGAAAAGACAAAAAAATGGCAGAACATGCTAAAAAAACACTCAGTGATAAACCTGCCAACAGCTTGCTTTTTTCTTTCCTTCCTATTTCTGGCTTTCTGAACAAAACAAGAACCAAGATGTCTGCAACTACACTGGGAAAAAAAAGAAAAAATTAACACATCTAAAAAGTACCACTCAATAAACACACAGCTCAAATTAGCCACTAGAGGAAACTAATTCAGTTTCCAGCAAGCAAGCTCCATTTTATTAACTGATTTAAAAAAGCATTTAGAGATATAGCTCAAAGTATTAATAATAAACCTGACCGATCACCAACACCTCCTATTCTCATAAAATTAACTGCCAGCAATTAAGTAAGATTAAAAAAAATAAAAAGATAAAGATAAAATAAAAATATTTTAAAAATTAGAAACACAAATAATAAATATTTTGTTTAGCTGCAGATTAACTTTCCTCATCTAAGCCTAAGGCCTTTAGGTGGCATATGATCATCTGAGATTTATGCTGGAACTCAAAGGTTGTGTTTCCAGTGGGAGGAGGTTCAGCACAAGTGGGTCTGTTTGTAAGGAATTCATCTTACTAATATAGAAAATGAAGGCAAGAATCTGCAACAAGAACTTGGATTTTTTTTTTCTTGTAATAACATTTAGATAGCAATTGAAAACTCAGAGGATGAAGCATTAGACAAAGAAGAAAACTATTTTTGTAAAACTATAACACAATATGGAGTGCAGAAATTCTCTCTTTCCTGTCCAGCTGCATATTTGCTAGGTAAATGCATGAGCCATGGCAATTTCTGGGTTTTAGAGAACCCATCACTTACCCTTTAGTGAAGAAAATAAATAATAGAAAAGTCTATGAATTACAGCTATTAAAAGTATCACAGCATACCTCTGTACTTTAGAAACAAGAACCAGAAAGAAGGATCAGATTAAAATGTCGGCTTAAGGAAAAAAAGCAACAACCAAAAAATCTTTCTGAATATTATCAGTATGAAGTACAGGGGTTTTTTTCAGATTATATAATACAGTTACTATCTCATTTTAATGAGACACAAATCCGAAAATACTTCAGGATACAAAGCATGTACTAAAAAGTGTTATCTTAAGTCTCTATTGATATAATTGAAAATACATATCTTTCAAAGGTGAAGAATCAAAGAAACAAACAAAACCCACAAGAATTTTCCTGAAGATGCTGTTAGCATCACATTCTTCAGTAAAATATAAGGAAGAAGAAAAAAATCTCCATTCCTAAATTTGTTCCAATGGCTAAGTATTTTATCTCACAAATACATTCAGTTAATATTGCAACTATTTTCTATTAAATACTGATTGCACCTGGTTCTTACTTCTAGATCAAAAGTCGCAAAGATTAAATAATAATTGCCTTTGGATTGTAGCCAATCTTTCCCATAGCAATTCTGACCAAAAAGCAGCAGGAACTCCTGCCCAGCTGTCCCAGCACTGCTGAAGCCTCAGGGTGGTAAGGAGAGGCCAGGGTCCCCCCAGGTTAGCTGAATTCAAGTTACTCCAGTCCCTGACACCAGTACAAAACTCTGCTCTAGAGACCGGTGAGCTGTCCCAGCTCTGTACACATCACCGTCTTTAACCTCTACAGGGAGTTCGGTTTTTAATTTCATGTAACCAGAAGAGAAACGGGAACATGATTTTTCCAATTCTAAACTAATCATGCTTTACTTGTTCAACCTGAGGAGGGGAGAAAAACTCCCCAAAGCACCGAAGAACCGCGAACCACAAAGACACGCAGCAATTCCCCGCTGGGCTCCGGCCGGGGGCACACCGAGGCCGGCTGCGGGCTCGGGGCAGCCCCAGCCCCAGCCGGAGCCGCGCCGCCCTTCCCTCACTGCCACCGCCGGGCTGCTCCCTCCCTGGGGCAGCTCTGCCGGCGACCAAACCGGAAAACCCATCCGGCTGAACATAAATATGGACCAGGCAGCAGGAGGAGGAGCACGCCTGCCAATAACAAACAACTCGTAGGGTGGGGACAACTCCTGTTGGCACCGCTTCCAGATAAAAGCTACCGTGAAACTCCGGCATTGGAGGGGAAGTGCGGCTGCGTTTTGGTGTTTTGTGTTAGAGTCAAATTCTCAAACTAGGTTTTAAAAAAATCTGCAAAAATTATTCAAATTATTTGATCTCATCCATTCAATTAAATATTCAAAGAGAATATATAATCTTTAATCAAATGCACAAATGTGATGGGAAAAAGTAACTAAAGAAACCACTAGCAAAAACTAGAACCCAGCTAATAATTTGAGTACTCTAATAGCATTACATATCAAGAATGTAATCAAATGTAAGTAGATAATGTTAAAAAGCAGATATATAGTCTTTATTCCTAAGAAATATTAATTAAGAGAGGTTATGACATTTCATAAGACAAGAATACTCTGTATGAAATAAAAGTTAGGAGTTCCACAATGAAATGCAGAATATGAAATGCAAGTGCAATAATAATGTTGCTGGACTTTGGGATTTCTTTTTCTTTTCCTCTTTAATACTGAAATGATTTAGCAAACAAAAAATAATGTTAACGGCTGCCACATATTCAATAGTAACCAAATTACCATCTCACAACAAACTGCAAAATAAACCAACTAATAAAACTCAGTATGAGAAACAAAAAGAGACCTCTCCTGACTCCATGACAGACACAAAAAGATCATCCTCTGTCAGATATTGGCCATCTACATAAGACAGAGGGAGAGAGGGAAATGGGGAAAGGAGTGCCTCTAAAAAACATAAGTTGGTTGGAAACAAAACATTGGAGTGGAGTGAATCAGTGCTGAGGTGGCATCTTTGTAGAAACCTGGATGGCACATCTTATTCACAAGCTCAGGCTCATACCAAATTGTCAGACCCGGAATCAAAGCAGAATTTTCTCCCAGCCAGGCTGGCAACAAAACCAGAGCATTTCTCTTGTGTCTGCAAAATGGGTATGATTAACCTGTTGAAACCAGTTCAGCATATTTCAATAATTCAATATCCCACTGTTACATGGGACTTAGTTTCCCCTGCTTTCTCAGTGTACAGTGCCAATTACTCCTCTGAAACCTAGCTCTTGGCTCTTTTTAGAAAAATAATCTGGCTGAAATACAACAGCTTGAGGTCAGACAAGACCTTTAACTCCAGAAAAGTATAAAAATCTATACATACCTACAGCAACCAAATTAAAAATGTTAAAAATCAGCTTTGGTTAGAATTTATTTTAGGCTCAAAAAACGAAGAAATTAGAATGTTTCACTTTCATTTTTGTCGGTTTCTTTTGTTTCCTCCACTTTGCAGACCAGCATTAGAAAACTCCGCATTTGAATTGCAAAGAATCAGACTAAGGCTTACTTCCAAACAGGGGGGAAAAGAAAACCACCAAAAAACTTTCAAGAAGATATTTCTACCTCTTCTACCACTTCTTCCTCTCAAGCTGCTCCACTGTATTCAACTCCCTCAAACACACACATTCGGAGTCAGAATTTGACATAACAGGGCCTCTTCAAAGATGAAGGCCAAGTTAAACTGCAAGCTCTTGCACTCTGAGTTGTTCTTTTGCAAAGCTTTTTTTAATAATTTCATTAACAGCAGAACTGACTCCACCTGGTTTGCTAGACATTCATTTTGTTCTCCTCTGTCACACTCTCTATCACAGCCCCTCGGGCAAGCAGAGCAGACGTGCTGGAGCCCTGTCTGATTTGTAGCTACTCCCAACAAGGAAATGGAACTTCCTCCTGCTTCCCCCTCAGCAGAGACCTCTCCTCTGTTGAGGCATAATTGTTCCAGAAAACAGACAGAAACTCAATGACCCTTTGCCATTAGTTCAAATATGTTCTAAAATGTGGTCCCAACTGGCTGAAATGCCCAAAAGTATATATCTACAGTGCAGAAAGGCAACTAAAGGGAAAGAGAACAGGCTTTTAAGTTTTTTTTCCCCTGGGGAGTACTAGATAAAATATAAACACAGAAAGTACTACAAACATAAGTGTTATCACCCTGTTTCTATAAAGCATTCCCTCCTTTGAGATAGGGAGACTTGTATTTTATCCAAGACCTGTTTTTATCTCTCCCATTATGATTGTCCTTAAGCTCAAATCTCCCAGCCAGCCTTCCAACACTAAGTGGGGTGATTAACCTCAGTGCCCCCCTTGCCTCGCTACCAATACAGCCCAGCTGAACTTCCTCAACAAAAATGAAAGGAAATTCTGGAAACAAAGGTTACAGCCACAGTCAGGAACAATAGGAAAGGTTGTCTTCTGCACTCACTCAGAGTGCAGCACAGGTGATGTCTAAGGACAGCCCTAATGTGCTGGGGGGGGGTCTTTTCTGACTGTTTACAGCCTTAGGCCCATTTTTCTGTCTGAGAACTTCTACAAATCATTCAAACCTCTCTCATGTTCTTTGTCAATAGTTAAAAAAATTATCACACATTTATGTTTGGTTTATGATGAATCAGACATAGCTTAGTACAACCTACTACCCATGCTTGATGTTTTTCCAAAGTACTTAAAACTAAAACTATCAGAGATTACTGGCCACTAAAGCGCTTCAGACTCCACGAGCACTAAACCCATTGATATTCTTAGTAACAAACATAAGTGCTACGTAGTGTTCCAGAACTCCCTCTTACTACAGGCTATAGAATTTATCCTGGTAAGGATAATACTGCCAAAATCTACCCAGAAGGAAGTCAGCACAGTGCACATGAATTTTAACACACAAATCAAGGATGCAACAAAACTGGCACTCTGGGCTCAGTGAAGATAGGAAGCTCTGATGCTGTATTTACAACGTGGAAGATTAAAAACTTCTAACGAGTCAGCATTAGATGTATAACTATGTTTATATACATATGTAAAAATACATAACACTGTAACAGGATGACATCTGATTTACAGAAGTACTGGTGAATACATAACATGACAAGAAAGGCTTTGGCTGATACAAAACTTAGTAACATATGTAGGTGCAAATATCTTACAATTAAATTTTGAAGTGAGCAAAATATGCTGGATGGGAGCTCCATAAGGGATATGCTTGTTACAGATTACTCTGCATTGACTCACTGTTTTTTCTACAGCACTCTATGACTCACTGAGAAGGTGAGAAAAACTAACGTCACCCAATGCCAAGAACTACCTCTTTCTGACCCTACTACTGCTGCTGCCTCCCGTGCCAAGCTCGGGAAAGCTGTCCTCTCTCAGCCACACCAGCTGTGTTACAATGGTCTCCCCCACCTCTCTATTTCATATAGGCTTCTCGTGCTTTTGTACAGTTTGGTTCTGATGCTACGTTTTACTGCAACAGTCCTTTACACCTCAGACCCAACTGCAGCAAACCCTGAAGCCAGAAGAGGGTCAGCACCTGCCCCAAATCTCCCCGAATGCTGCACTGATCACGCTGAGAGCAGAGCAGGAGCTCATAGAAGGGAGTTCTAACTTCAAATCCAAACACACGCATCAGTCCAAGTACCCATGAGGAGGCTGGGGAAGCACAGTACAGCACTGCACTGCTTTAGAGCCTTTCAGAGGCTTCCAGAGGCCTCAAATGATCACAAAACTGGTTTAAATGGCAGCCACACACTGAAACCAATTTTTTCACCTTGATCTTAACCTCCACTTATGCTCAGTGCTATGCTAAATGACAATACAGCAGTATGTATTGTGGCATAGAAGCTTATCTGGATCTCGTACTTAAGCAACAGTGAGCCCTTCACCAAACTGGAATCCTCGAGGAAGGGATGGTCTCTGAACTGCTTCATACCAGCTGCAAACCAGTTCACAAACCACAGCGAAAGCAAACAGATCTTCTACCAGTACCCTTATGCCTCTTCACCAGCATCCAGCACTTTCCCTACTGGAAGAAACATGCTGAAAATCACAACTTCGGGGAAGCTGTCAAGAACACAGCCACACTCAGCGGACTGAGTCACAATCGTTTGTAACACAAAACTGATTCCAGACTCCGGTGTCAAACTTTGCTGACACTGAAAACTAAAATCTGAAAGTTACTTCTTGCTGGCAGCAGTATTTCATGCATCAACAGAAATGAAAATAAAATCTAAGAACATCTGATAAATTGGGTTTTTTCCAAAGACTTGCTGAAACCTTAGAAGCAAAATGACAAACCAAGGATACAGTATCAATACACAGGCATGTGTGCATGCACTTCTGTGAAAATTTAAAAAAAAAAAGTAAAAATTGAATTCATGTGCATTGTTACAACATTTGTACTTTGTCTTTTGTACTTCTAAGTTAAACAATTTATCAAGCAATATACAAAATAGTCTTAATGTGCCAAAAGCACAAGAAATGTAGACTTCCACTGGATTGCTTCCATTGTGCAAATTAATCCACTAAGCAAATTGCAGGATCCCTCTTTCTATGAGTTCTCAATACAAGTCAGTACCAGTATTGCAT
This sequence comes from Motacilla alba alba, assembly GCF_015832195.1. NCBI lineage: Eukaryota > Metazoa > Chordata > Aves > Passeriformes > Motacillidae > Motacilla > Motacilla alba. The sequence goes on along the minus strand of NC_052023.1, from coordinate 5,660,699 downwards.
TATTTCACTAAGACAGTGACAAAAATAAACTTAATGTGGTAGAAATGCTTTGTAACGTTTAAAAAGCCAGGATTGCAAACTGAACACAGAATATACTCTCAGACAGTCAGACTTCCTTTTGGAATCAACATGAATACAATAATCCTGAACCGTGACTGACAAGCAGAGCCACAAGACAGTTAAGAGGAGCTCCTCAGGAATATCTTGCTTTCAAGTACAACACCGGGAAATCCTGTCCCCCTTTCTTTCTCCACATTGCAGCAATTCCCTTCAGAGGAAGAACCGGATAAATGCCCTGCACAGTGCAGGTGTCCCGGGGCATTTAGCACTGCAAGCTGAGGTATGAGAAGAAAGTCCCAGCTGTCCTCTGTGCAAGAACAGAACACAGGAGGAACTTTCTGATCCCTCTGTGTCTATCTTCTGGGAACATATCCCAATATATCTTCTGGTAAAAGGTAATTTTATCACAAAATTAATTTTATGAAGGTTTACACTAAAGTTAAGTAGAAAAATGATTAAAAAAAGCTCACTGCAAAATTGGTATTTGTAAAAGAGACCTCTTACTCCTAATATAGCATCTTCTGCCAGGTACTGTAATTAAGTCATAGTTCCACGGCTGGCTTACTTTTCTTGTCACGGAAATAATTATGTCATAACTATCTGGGGTCAGACTATCCAAAAAGCAACCACTGAAACAGCAAGCACAAGCCATAAACAACATGTATCCTCTACTTTCAAGCAAATGCAACAACCCCCAAATCCAGGGCACGGTGCTCAGGAAGCCAACTAACGTGGAGGTGGCATAGACACAAAAAAAATTACTGGATCCATACTTAGATACAACTATCCCCTTAATGTACTAATCTCTACCTTAGCTTAAATGCGATTGTATTGTTTCTCTGTGTGTTATGAGCTCATCCTCCTTTGATATACCCAGAAACAACCCTAAAAGCCAGGAGGCCGCAGGTAATATGACACATTCAGCCAACTGGCAAATTGCAACATATTGCAAAAGCAGCAAAGTCGTTCAGCTGTATTTGTATACAAAATAAGCCAACAAAAGAGCACAACCACGTAGGCGAAGGGATGCCTGGGTGTCACTCCAGGCAGATCGTAATCCACGGAAAGGAGAACCTCTCACGGCGGAGCGGGCACGGCTCTCGAGGGCAGCCCCGCACACGGGGCATTCCCCGCGGGCCTCGCCGACTGCGGTGGTCTCTCCCCCCCGCATTATTTAATTCCACGGGGCGTACGAACAACAAACCGCACGCACCAGCTCCCGCCCGGATGCGCCCCCCGGGGCGGCCCCGGCCCCCTGCTGACTTTGCGGCGGCCCCCGCGCCGCGGACCCCGGCGCTTCCCCCGGCCCGGGCGCGGGGCCCGAGGCCGCGGCGGGCCGTCGAGGCGGGGCAGGGCAGGGCGGGGGGCGCCGTTGCGGACAGGACCCCCCGAGCCCGCCTCCTCCCAGGAAGCCGCCCCCAGTCGCGGGGAGCCCCCGGCCCCGGTACCTGTGTGCGGCGCTAGCGGAGCCGGCGCGGCGCCCCCGCCATGCCCGGCTGCGGCTGCTGCAGGCCCCGACGGCAGCGGCTCAGTCCGGCCCGGCCGCCATGTCAGCGGCGCGGTGCATTGTGGGGCGAAGGCGGGCGGGAGCGCACCGAGGGCGGCGGCGCTGCGGGGCGGCGGCGGCGGCGGCGGGGACCGAGCCGGGCACGGTGCCCGCACCGCCCCGGCCCTGCCGGGGAGCCCCCCCCGTGCCTCGGAACCTCCCCCTTGCTGAGGGGGCGACGCGCCCCCCTCCCCGTCTCCCCCGGCGGTCAGGGCCTCCCTTCCCCAGCGCCACAGCGGCAAGCAGGGATGCGGGAATAAGCAGCATATTTTTTCTTCTTAATTACCCCGCAACAGCCATCCTAGTTTTCCCCCTTGTTTTTCTTCCCAGGCCTCTTCTTACGCATAGAATCAGCAAGGTTGGAAAAGACCTTCCAGAGCCCCCAGTATCCCCGCACTGCCACAGCATCCCCACAGCCGCCAAGACCACAGCGCCCAGCGCCAGCTCCAGACGCCTCCCAAACACCTCCACGGATGGTGACACCATAGGGCAACCTATTCAATGACGACCACCCTAACGGGGAACAATTATTTTTTTCTTAGCATCTAATCTGAATCCCCCGTGTCTCAGCGTGGAACCATTTCCTCATGTCCTCTCCCTGCAAGCACGGCAGACGGGGCCGGTCCCTCCTCACTACAGCCTCCTGTCAGGAGAGCGATGAGGCATCCGCTCCGCAGCCCTGTGGAGCAGGTTAGGGCTCGCTGGAGCCCGGGCCTTGATCCCCGCTTCCCCAGGGCTTCTCCCCCTCCTCCTGTGCTCGGTGGAGAAGAGCGGCTGTGCTCCGGGGACCTGGGGAAATGACTCCAGGCTCCCTGACCTTGGCTAGGAAGCTGGCCCCGGCAGCAGCCAGGGACAGTGGCTTGGCCCGCGTGTCTGCTGGCAGACCCGCAGGTCTCGGGGGAGAAGAGCCAGCCTGCCGGCTCTTGGCAGTGCTGCACAGTGACCTAAAGGCACTGGCAAGTGCTTGTCTGAGGCAAATCCCTCTGTGATCCAGTACTACCCCTTTTTGGCAGTGAAATGTCGTGTTGTTGGCACTTCCTAGCCCAGGCTAAGGAGGCCTTTCCAGGAAAACAAGGCACAAAAAGATCAGTGTTGAACTACGAAAGGGGTTCAAAGGAAACTATTAAAAGTAATATGAATGGTAGTGCTAGAAACACTACCTCGGGGAGTCTGTGCAGGCAAACAAATGTTGCAAAATCTGTAATACAGGATTCTGTAAATACTGACAAGACAGACTTCTGAGGGTATTGTGAAGTCAGCACAATCCTTAGAGGTAACCTGTTTGGGTTTTTTGTGGTTTTGTTTTTTTTTTAATTTTGGGGGGTTTTTTGGGGTTTTTTTTTGTTTTTTTGGTTCAGTTGAAGTTCACGCTTTACAAAATTAGGACTGGGTAGCTCAGGGTATTGCTCATGGCATTCACCTTTAGCTACGTGGGCCAGTCCAGGGCAGCAGCAACAGAAACAGTAGTGCTGCAGAGGGGACAACTGAGGTTAACTGGGTGATGGTTCCAGCCTACTTCAATTATTTGACAGAGATTTCTATTAGGTTTAGTAGGCCAAAGAGTAAATTGCAGAAGTAGCTAGATTATACTTGCTGCTGGATACAGTCCTCCTAGATCAACATTGAGACATGCTAGTGAGCAAACACACGCCAGTTTGCAAACCTGATTGGCATATTTCCTTCAAATAGTTGGATAGACTTTAATATGAACTGGTAGAGCAGTTTGGCTCGGAAAACTTGCACCAGTATAAAGCCAACAGTCTTCTACATAGTCTCTTCGTCTATGTTCAGGAACAATGCCTCCTTCTTTGCTGATGTTAAAGATTATTTTATTGCAGGGAGCAATATAGAAACGTGGCACTAAAAGAGGAAGCAGAGTTCTACTGCCACCGGGCCATTATTTAAAGAATTCCCAATTCAGCGCCAGTGATCAAAAACTTTCAGATTCTGGGCTCAATTTGTAGGAGAAAATATGACCCTGAAAGTGACTAAATTTTATCTAGAAATCAGAGATGATAATCATAAATCTGTAGGAAGTAATTTTATATAGTCCCTTTCCAGAGCAAAACTTGCTTCTTACATTGCGGTATGATGCCTCATTTTTAGTCCTATAACCAAGCAACTAAAATATTATCTCTCAAAAATGTGTGTATTGTAGATTTGTTTTTAATTTTCTGACTAAAAAAATCCATGTTGTGCTGATCATCAATTTTTAAAAGATAATTTTAAGAATCTACTAGGTTTTAAAAATATTTTTTAAATGGAAAAGCCTTGTTCTCTTTCTCCAGATATGTCTGAAGAAACTCTAAAGCTTCTTAGATAATTTACTTATAAAATGAGGAAATCATACTTGACTGTCATCTTGGTCAATACTACAGCCAGGAAAATACCATTTATCTGCAAAGAAATTCCCATTCTCATCACAGTGAATCTTTCCTGTAGAGAGCATGACAGAAGATTTTCCATCTATCCATCTATATATTTTTGTAGCATATTACATTATTTCTTGATGTTGGGTGTCTGCTTAAACTTAAATTCATAAAAAATGTGAAAAATCTGAAATGCTTAAAAAACTGCAAATATATATTTTCAACTAGCTATATATGGCTTCTTCCCTTACAGTAATGCCAGTCATGCTTGAATTACCTAAGCAAATTTAATCAAAATGTCAAAGATCTACCAAAATTCTTTAAAAAAAAAAAAAAGAAAAAGTGAGATTACAAAATGTAATTTTCTCTTCAAAAGATAAATTTCCAATATGCCTTGGAGCCACTCTTAATTGTTTTCTGTAAATCACTGCATTTTCCTTTTCTTTGCCAAGAATTATCAGAATCATAGCCATCCATGGCTGACCAGTTTCTTGGTCCAAGAAGAAATCAATGACCATCAAAAGCTTTCTATAGTTGTTACTTTGTAAGTACAAATCCTTTTCTTCCAGCAGGCATAGCAGCAAACTGTGCAAATAGCTTTTTTTTTTTTTTTTTTTTTTTTTTTTTTAAGAATGACATCAGTGCACTGAGGCAGTGTTTTGGCTCGGAATATCCAAACGCTTTGATACCAAACTGAGTTCCTGATGCTTTATGGCTCTTTCTTGCTTGAAAGCCCTCCGGCAGTGCGGTTTCTCCCATCTCACGCACCGACATCAGTGGTCTGGCCACTCACTTCTCACCAGCCAGGTGCACGCAGAGCTGCATTTCCTGCAGGCCTGGCTGATGTGGCTGTTTTATGCGGTGTGTTGGTGATTCTGGTTTCGCTGACTGTGTGCTATGACTCTCGTTCGGAGCACTCCCTCAGTAACCAGTAGCAACCAAGCCACTGCTGTCCTTTGACATTACACCGTAGTCACTACATGCTATAGTCAGTACACACAAAAAAAGGGCCTTTGCAAATCCATCAAAAATCACAACGATGTTGTTAAAGCACGATATTTAATAACATCGCTTTGATCCCTGTACAGGCTATTCACTAAAGAGTTGGACTCAGTGATCCTTGTGGGCGCCTTCCAACCCAGAATATTCTGCGATTCTGACCGTCATCCCACGGACTGAGCGAACCAGTGCTTTAAAGCCGTAACCATTCAGCGCCCCGCTTCCAGCAGGGACCGCTCGGTTTCGGAGCGTCCCGGCGGGCGCGGAGCGGGCAGCGGCCGGCTGCCGCAAAAGGCCCGTTTGCAGCAGCGAGGCGTTTGCGGCAGCGCGGCCGGGCCGGGGCCGGGCAGAGCGCGGCGGCCGTGCAGCATGCTGGACCCGGAGGGCAGTGTGGAGCACCAGCCTGCCTCCTCCTTCCCCAAAGTCCTCCTCATCCCTCTAGCCATGCTCCTCGCAATTGCAGCTCTCCTCCTCTTAGCCTTTTCCGCTACGCGGCAGAAGGAGCCTGATTTTTACACTTTCAAAGTTGTAAACATCAGGGGCAAGCTTGTGTCTCTGGAGAAGTACAGGGGCTCGGTAAGTGCGGCGGGGAGGGGCGGCTGCCGCCCGGGATCACTGACGGGCAGCCCTTGCATGTCCGCGGGGCGAGCGCGGGGACGGTGCTCGGAGCCTCGGTGCACCCCGGTGTGCGTCTGGGCTGCTCACGGTGTGACTCTGCCCTTCGGCGAACTCGTCTGGCTAACACAGGCTCCTCTTCAATAAAGCGTTTGCAGTCTAACCCCCGTGTGTGTCCGCGTCTTCTGCTGCTGCAGCCGCCTGTAGACGTGGCAGGCGGGGAATGCTGCCCTCCTGCCGATTGCTCTGGATTCTGCCTATTCCACTGGAAGCTCAGGAAGTTTGTGTCTTTGTGTAGCTTACTTTAAGAGTTTATTTCTGTCTTTTAACTGCATGACTTGTTGTGTGTTATCCTTACTCAAATCCCGATCCTTTTTAATGATCTACATTTTTAAAGAAAAGGGATTTGATCCGTGGCGAATGTAGTTAACAGATTTCACCTCAGTAAAAGCATGAGACATTACAAAGTATCTAGAGTATAGCGAAATTGTAACAACATCATGCAAATTCCTCTCTCGCTTTTTAGTGCAACAGCAATATGAAGAAGGGCATGTAGATAAAAGCACATATACTTTTATGATGTCTTCTAAATTGTATTTATATCTTACATTAAGTATTTTTAGGCAGAGTTTTCAATACCATTTTAAAACAATGTCCCTGACTATAATCTGATTTTATTTCATTTTACTTTATTAGCGGTGTGATCATCTAGAAAAGATTGGTACCCATGGAAAAGTGAAAAGAGAATTTAGCACACTTATTATACTTAATACTATAACCTCTTATAGCCCCTTTCACAAATCATAGAAGCTAAAATCAACATAAATCCCACAAGTGACACATCTGTGATACAGTGAGGCAGTCCAGTAGTTTCACTGCTGCCCAAAAAGGCAGCATCACTTCTCATTTTCACTCTTTTTTTCCAGCTTTGTATTTACACCTTCCTTTTTCCCCTCCTCAGATGTCTGAGCTCACTGTTCCAGAGCAGCAGGTCACTAAAACATTGGCAGGACGACAGAGAAGCTATATAGGGAGATGCACATTTTCTTGAGCTCAGCCAAAATGGATACTGGTGGATTTGGACCGAATGAGAGGCCTAAATTCTATCTGGTCAAAGTCCTCATCCCCCATCATTCACTACTGAGATACAGCAGAACAAGTCCCATGCCCACTTAAATATCTGTGTTGGAGGAAAACATGGAAGCTGTTTAATATTGAGCAATATTTGTGCTTTTAAAATGAGCTCCTTCCAAAGGCTCTGTCAATAAATCCTGTTACTGGGGCATGTTTTGTCTGCAGATCATCTGCTAATCTGAATAAGCAAATACCACCTGTAGCTTCTCTATCTCAGAGCCAGAATCAACATGGAAAGGAGTTAAGGGGGAACTTGGAAGAATTCCTTACAGCCACTCTGCAGAGAGCTGGGGGTGTTCATCCCCTCTGGAATCTCAGGAACAGGCAGGTTCAGGGTGTGTGCTGCATCCCAGGCTGTGGTTCCAGGCCACCCTCGAGGCATGGCTGGTTTCATAAAGGGGAGTTCTAGAGCTGCATCTGGGAAAGATAATAGGAAAGATACCATTGATGAATGGTATTCTTTGATCTCTGCTAGGCCACATGGAACAGTTTATTCCAAAAAAGTGACACTCAGCTTCTGTGTGGAATAAAAGATAGATTTGCATTCAGAGATCCTATTAATGTTCAGGCTACCTGCTCTTTGATAATGTATGTGGACAATTTAAAAGAAAATTACAGCAATAAAACACATCCTTTTCTGTCATCATGTTGTCAGAACTCAGTATCAAGATAGAAAAAGGTTAATTAAACTCCCATTTATTTCTTAAAATAAACTTGCTTAAATCTGCAGTTAGATAAGTAAAGTTAAGGCATAGGTTTATAATAATATTTTAAAGCTATTAAAAGAAAGAAAATATTATTAAAGTGCTACGTGTGTGCTGGGGGTGTTTTAAGGAAAGTGAGTCACTAGTTAGCTCCTGGAACAATAGTCTGTTAATTGCTAAACCAGCTTTTACCAGCCTTAAGCTTTCTGGCAGATGTAGAGAAGACATTTTCTTCGATTCAGTCACTCAGCTAATTTATTTAAATAACTGCTTAATTGGTAGTAAAGAAACTTACTAGGAATTGAAAAAATCCAAGGGCTTCCAGACTCTAAAAAATTAATAAAGTCTGCTAATTCTAAAACCACAAGAGCCATGCTAAGTATAAACAATCCGCGCAATTCATGACAGACAGGATCATTCTTCAATAAATCATTATTAATATAAACTTGTGTCTATTCAGATAATTGAAACATTTTTTCATAATAAAAAAAAAAGACTGATGGATATTAATTCTCTTCCTATTCGAGTGTATCTTGATATGAACTGCTATTACCCTCTGTTATACAGCAAATAAAGGGATGACTATTACCACTGAGAAAAGAGTTCCACAACTGAAATAGATCAAAAAACTCTCTGGTTCACTGTGTTGTGAAGGTCATCCTTCTGTGAGTTTTCCATGCTACCATAAAATGTTGACCCATCACTCATCTACATTAAAAATGAATTATGGTTGGACAATAATCAAGAGGATCCAAACAAGATTAGTTTTCTATCTAATCTAACTCAACAATCTTATCTTTTAATATATTATCTGTATCAGATATGCTGTAAGAGGCAGTATTCTTACCAAAAATTGTACCTATTTGGGAATCAGAGCTCCCAAACATCAACTGTTCTCTGCTGTGTTAGTGCCTGTCTTGATGTAGTGGTACCAAGCTACCACCCAGCTAAGTACAGTGGGCTGTGGTGGAATTAAGCAGTGTCAGTGCAGTGCCTTTGGAAATCTTGAACCATAGGTACTATAATCATGGAAAAGCATTAGGCATTATAACAATTTGAAGTATTATTTTTAACTAAATATTATTATTGAAAGTACTGCTAGGCACTTTGGACCCAGGCCCACTGCAATCTGACAATGTGGCGTTCCTGGGTGTGTATAAATGCACAGCCACTGAAGTACCACACAAATATTGCTATTTGTTCCTTGAAGGTGACAGCTCAGTGAGTTGGTGCCATCTGACACTTGTGTCTGGTTCTTCCATAGTCCCAGGGAGCCAGTTAAGAATTTCTGGGTCTAAAACCCCAAGTATGTGTTGTCTCTGCTGACAGATCCACAAAGGGTTACTTGAAGCTGAGACAGATTCCTAAATCTGTCCCAGGATTTTTCCCTAAAGGAGGCACTCTGGTGTGAACATCAAGTAAAGCAAGAAGAGCTTTTGCAGTGTGAAATGAGTTCACTACTAGAATGCAATGCATGGGTTTTCTAAGCAAAGGGAATGATAGTTTTAAGAGGTGAGACAACAGCTGATAAAAATTCAGCTGAAATGAAATAATTTTTGCAAGGTCCATTGAACTGTTTGCACTGCACACTAGGTGGTGTGCTTGACTTGCACTCTCAGAGCCCAAAGTCAGGCATATTGAACTTAATTTAAATCCTTAATCGTGGTAAGAAGTCAAAGTACAGCCTCTACATGAGAGCAAAAAGTGCGTCTGTTATTTATTAAAAATAAAATGCAGACCAAAAAAAATTCACCACATGAAATCGCTTCTAATACCAGACATCTGAAAGATAACTCAGGAAAGATTTTAAAAGAATAATTTAAACATTCATTGAGAAATACTAATAGATCACAGAAGTTTTCATTATGTATGTTTGTTATACTCTTAAGAGGTTTGCACTATTAAATTATGGAGTTCAGTAATGGAGAATTCACTTACAGCGAATGCATTTTTCTAAGGAAAGAAGAGAAGCATAATGTGTCTGCCATCCCAAGAAATGCTGAATGTAGCTTCCATTTGTTTTGGGGGAATATGTTAGGGAGTTTGCACTGTTGTCACTGTGAGCTCTCAAGCCTTTCCCCACCATGCCAAGAAACCACTGGTTTTAAACAGTTGTAAATTAAAATAGTTGTTTCTTTTTGAGTGAATTCTTTTAAGTCCTCCTTTTACTTAAAATCAAGTAAAAGCTGTAAAAGCTTAATTGTTTTCACTGGCAATTCATCCTTCATATCTGTTTTAATATGAACACAATGCCTACACAACCTTATTCCCCCCAAACCTCCAAAGGCAAATTCTTACATTACTCTTCTATTTGAGAGCATGTACCAAGAGAGGTGAATTCAGTAAGGGATATGTATACTTCTGCATCATGAAAATTCCTTAAACTATAATTTAAAAAGCTTCTAAAATTTCATGTGGAAGAACTACGTGTGACTTCAACTCTTAGTGATACAATTTATCTTTACTTCATACTAAACTACTGTTGTCACTATGCTTGATAAATCAAATTAATTGAAAAGAACAGAACTGCCAATAGTTATTTTTTATGCTCAGACATACAAATTCTGTTTCAAATGCTGAGAGTCTGCAACAGGAATGCATCATAAAATTATTACCTCTTCTCTGAAAAAAAATCTAAGGATATACCATAACTTCAGATGTTTTAGGAGCCTGAATTTAAAATTTCAGAGCTTGTGTTATCTAAATGAAAGTGATGATTTGGAGGTGAGATGGCTGCAGGTCATAGTTCATATACAAATGTACAGGGGTTGTTTAGATTGTATCCTGTTGACACATTGCACCACAAAGAAGATTACACCAACTTGTGCTTTGGAAGATTCCCTGTCTTCCAGGGAAAACAGTGCCACTCCAAATCCACTTTAAATTCAGTAGCTGGACTTCAATGATCCTCGTGGGTCCTTCCAAGTCAGGATATTCTATGATTCTGTGATAGTATACAGTTATACAAAGTAGAAAATACACAAAGTGTTAATGTTTAATGTGAGAATTTACAAATACCAACATCCCCTTCGCTTTTTCTTTACTTATTCCTACCCCTTCTACACATCTCATCTTATGATCCCATATATTACCCAGATACATACCTTTACATGCCAGTTCATTTTCTGGCTTTAAAAACACTATGCACATGTAGCCATTTATTTTTCACTAAATATGATTTATTTCACACATCCTATTTCCTTAAATACTTTTGTATGAAAGTATTAGAACGGACTCAATTTATGTGGAATGAGCGGCAGCTCACAAAAAATTCGCGAGAATAACAAAACTATAAGTCTAAAATTCTTGAAGTTATTTAAGGCTAAAAGTATCTCAAAAACCAATGAAAAATTCTTCAAGGCTTTGAGAAACTATAATGTGTTAGTTGAGTTATGTCACTTAATATTCCCAACAAATTCTGTTGCTCCTGTAGTGCTCACCTGTCTGTGACAGCTCCCTCGCAGGTGGGTCTGTGCTGGCAGACACGGGCCTGCTGCTCATATCTGACTGACACAACACACACAGCATTGAGCATGATCCACTGCAGGAATGACTTGAAAGGATAGTGGGCAGCCTCCACTTCTTGAAATCTCTAATTGAGGCAGTAAAACTCTGTGCGAAAACTGTTGTCATTTTGTCACAACTGGGTAGATTTACTCTAGAAGTGATGGGAAATTTTACAGCTCACACTGCACAGACCAACCGCAAATCCTGTAATTGCTTCTGTTAACTTCCAGGTCAAGACCTCTACACTGTCAACGATAAATGGATCAGACCCTTCTGCAAGGGCACTTAATTTTGAGCAAGGAAACATGCAGAGAAGATGCTTCACAACAGATAAACAACCAAAAATACAATGATTTGCAAGTTTCTTTCATGCAACTTGGTATATCTTAGCTGGATAGTCACTTCTTAATTATGCTTAGAAACTGTCCAAAAGGCAGAGTGGAAAAACACAGATTCTCAGTAAACTGAAGATTAAGATTGCTTAGCAGTTGGTTGATTATCTGAATGATTGCCAAAGAGGAATACACAAAATAAATATTAAATCTTCCTTTTGTGAACAGAAGTCAATGTAGTTTCAAATATGTGTTCAGTCACAGTTTCCTAGACATATTTTTTTTTCTTTTTAAATAGTCTGCATTCCAGCCTACCTGTTGGAAAACTGACATGTGCAACACATTTTTAAATGTGCTCTCTTGTTCATCAGGTGTCTCTAGTTGTCAACGTTGCAAGTGAGTGTGGGTACACAGACAGCCACTACAAAGCCTTACAGCAGCTGCAGAGAGACCTGGGCCCGTACCATTTCAATGTGCTGGCATTCCCCTGCAATCAGTTTGGGCAGCAGGAACCAGACACCAACAAAGAAATTGAGAGCTTTGCACGAAAGACTTATGGTGCCTCCTTCCCCATGTTCAGCAAAATCACAGTCAGTGGAGCCGGTGCAATTCCTGCCTTCAAGTACTTAATTGGTGAGTAACCTGGAATGCTGGAGGGTTGTTTCTCCTGCATAGAAGTCCTCTGACACAAAATACCGTCCAAAGAAACAAGAGATGATGTGCTGACAGAGTTGTCGGGCTCGAAGCGGTCAGAAGTCATGTAGTCCCTCCTCCTGCACAAGGCAGGATTTCTCTCCGTCACCTTTGTCTCACCTTCTAAAAAGATTCCAGAGATGAACACACATCAATAGCAGATGTCCTGTAAAAGCTGGTCCAATAAACCTCTACATGGAATACAGACCCTGAAATGCTGTCCTCTAGGCATACAACACCCTGACCTTCCTTTTTCCACTTTGCAGCCTCTTTAAGTGCCCCTCCTGTGACATGAGTGCTGCAGATTGGATTGATAAGATTCATCTCTCGGGCTGTAGGATAAGTGGAAGCGAAGCACCTCATAATTTACTTCAACAATCAAAAAGTGAAACCAGGCACTAGACGATGTCCTTGAATATTCCCTTCCTCATTCCTCTCCAAGCACTGGAACTGTGCAGTTCCTCCAGTTCCAATCTGCTTTAGAGCCAGCGCTGACACCTGAAGTGGTTTTGCTGGTTTTTACCAGCCAGCAAGGCAGGATGTTCCCTATCAAGGCACTACTTTTCTTGCACTGAACAAATGCTCTAAATACCATTTAAATGCTATATTAAAACATCAGTCTTAATCCAATGTGAAGGAAATGTCTTTCAGCAATGAAATACAGTAAAGCCCAGTGTGACACAGTATCACTTGAGCTGCATTCTGCAAGGACCATATCCCTGCTGCTTCTCTCCAGCAGCACAGTGTTCTCCCAAATCCCACTGAATTTAAAGGAGTGTGGATATTATTTTTGACTACCCCAAGCTCACCTCCTTCCAGGTGTCTGTAATGGATCACTCTGCTAGCCAAATTTCCCTGTAATCCTCTTCACATCCTTCCATCTCTATTTTGCCAGGGAAAGATGTTCCTGCAGACATGTCCCAGGAAACTGGCAAAACTTGTGTTTCCCTGCTCACTTGTCCGCAGGGGGAGGCTGCTGGGGGCTGCATCTTTATTCAGCACAATGACAACACAGTTAAAAGTGTGGGTCTGGCTGCGTCTTAATGATACATTGAAAAAAACTTCTGATTCCTTATGAGGTTTGCCCAGTGTATAATCAGTGGGAAAAAATATTCTAATTTTCTGTAGTGTCTGTACTTGTGCTTTTAGGGGGATGAGGTTCCTGGTCTATTTGAAAGTCCTGGTCTATTTGAAAGTCCTAAATTTTGTTAGTCACATAGGAGAAGAGTAAAGGGTAAGAGTGTGACTCATGTAAAAGGGTATGTGATCAGGAAGGGGAAAACTGTAGTAGATGAGAATTAGGTGGAAACCTGGAACAATTACTTTGTTATTTCTTCATGTAGCATTTCTTGAAACAATCTTATGAAGCACATGGAACTGGGTGCTTTTGGAGGGAAAATTCTGGATGAGCAAGTAATCAGTCCTGGTACAGCTATATTGTCATGCCAAATTCCATTTCCCTCTGAGTGTTCAACTGGATCGGGTATATCTCTATAGCACAGCCCCTCACACACATGCTCTCACACATTTCAATGCTGATTATTGTGCTTTCTCCTGGCTCAAGCTTCCCTGTTTCCATTAGTCTCCAAGGGACCACTGTCTAGTTAAAGCTGTCTGTCAGAAAATTAATCTTATTCAGTCTGAACTTCCTCTTAATTTTACATTCCTTCTTCCTCTGCAAGATTAATAATTCCTGACATGAAGAAATGTCAGGAATTGGCTAATGTGGTTTTCTAATATTTAACTTTTTTTTTCTTTTCTTTCCCCTGTAGATTCTACAGGAGAAGAACCAACCTGGAACTTCTGGAAATACCTGGTGGACCCCAATGGGAAAGTAGTAAAGGCCTGGGACTCTACTGTCTCTGTTGAAGAAATAAGGCCCCATGTTACAGAACTTGTAAGGAAAATCATCCTGAAGAAGAAAGATGAATTATGACTTCTAAAAATCCCAGCATTCCAATTGCATCTTAATTGAGATTTAGGGCTGGACTTTGTCTTTTCACATTCCAAAAGAGAGGATATAGGGAAAGGAAATTATGACCAGTTGAATCTGTATTCACCATCTAAGAATGTAGAGACCAGCAAATTAGCATGCTCAAAGAAATATGATATTTTCCTCTGACCAAATTCAGTTTGAGTTTTCTAGGAAAGAAGAAATCTTCAGCAATTGTTTCTTTCCCAATTCAATTATTAGTTGTTGGTAACACTAAAGGAAGTTAGTTCATGTAGGAAGAAAGATCAGAATAATGAGAATGTCCTAGCTGGGATCTCCCTGATATCTGCAAATCTGTTGTCATATTTTGATTGCAAACTGAATAAAATAAACAGCAAAAAGTGCATGATTGACTTAAGGTGTGTGCTAGGAAAAGGGCCAAACCAGCTACCTTCAGACCAGGCAGAATTTGCATATTGCAATTACCACAGCCAAACATAGCTAATTTCAGCTGTATGGAGAGGTTAGAAGGGCATGGGAAAAACACATCGATATAGCTTAAATGAAAGAGGGATGAAGACAAAGGCCCTGTAAAAATTCTCCAGAAGCCATGAGATTAATTTCTGCATTTTTTCAACTAGATTATCAGATGATATTTAAATAGTCATTTGAACATCTGTAGGACCAGAGTCCAAATGAAATGGCTATTTCTTTCTTCCACAAGCATTTTGCCTTAGAATTACACTTCCCTCATAAAACTGACATTAAATTTATTTTTCAGTTTATGACACTATCCAATTTTGCTGCATCTACAGACAAACATCAGACATTCAATTTTTTTTCTATGGAAATAATTTTTCAAATATTTAATTCTTGCATAATGTTATATAGTTTAATACCACATTAGTGTTACAAATGCTTAGCGGAGCCTTTTTCAACTGTAGCAGTCAGGCATTTGCTCAGACTTCAGAAGTCCCTAGCTCATGCCAAAATAATAACACTAACATTTGCAGCCTCATTGTTCCTTGACAGAAACCCTTTGAAAATCTTGTCAGGAAGAACTCTTTTTATCTCAACAGAAACCCAGTGTTCCCATCCTGTTAACCTCAGGATGCCTTAAGAAGAATCTAGCCTTGTCCAACCGCAGTATTATTGACAAGTGAAAGCCTTTTTTGTGCTTTCTGATGCTTTCAAGTAGCACAAACAATGTTTGTCCATACTGTTGTCAGGGCCCGTGTGTACAAATAAGCCTTAAGTGACCCGAGCATGGTAAAGACTTTCCCAGCTCCTCAGTGCCATTAGAGCTCTTCAGCATCCAAACAGGCTATTGTTGAAATCAAAGGCAAATATTATGGCATGGCCTGGCTCACAGGACAAGAGGGGAAAGAAGAATACTAACTGGACTTGTTCTGTGGAGTTCTCCATGGAAATAAGAGCTCCAGGGACTTTAGGATTTGCAGGAAGAACACGAAAGGCAGAGATTATACTGCACAAAACAATCTCAAATTGCCTGAAAGAAGCTGAGAGCAAGCTTTTTTAAGGTTTAGTGAAAAAAAAAAAAGAGGGGGTGGAAGAGAGAATAAAAGGAAGAAGTAATAGAAGAACATAAGTAAAAGGAGAAATCAAGTAAAAAGAAATGAGAAGGAAGTGAAAAGACAGTTTGCAGCCAAATAATCTTTGGGACAAAAGGGGCATGGAAATGTTCAAGTCTGAACATTGATACTAATGAGTACATTCCAAGCTCTATCAGCTACCTCTCACTTGAATTGTAACATAAGAGTGCAGGAAATTGATGCTTGTGGCAGTGAATATCTGTATTTTCCTCCTCTGATGGTGAGAGAAGTGAACTCTATGCCTGATGCAGTCATTTAGTCTATTCTTACATGGAACACTCTAAGACAATGGTTGCTAAGGTTATCACAAAGGAAGGAAAATCAGGCCCATCTGATACTGTGCAGGGACAGAGAATCCAACTCCTAGAAAAGGAGGTCTTTTTTACTCCACAGACTGCTTCTCTTTTCTCTATCCTTTGATGCTAATGCAATGCCCCAGCACACTACTAGCACATGCTGCAGGGCTTAAAATTTTCTCCTTAGAAAGCTTGTTTCTATTTTATGCCTAAAGCCTGGATGAGACCAAACCAGGCTATGAAAAATGTTTTAAGCCTTTTTTATTTCCATTTTGTTTGTCCAGCTTCAAACAGAACTCTGAATTTGCATAGAAACAATCTTCTATTCTCTATTGGACAAGTTCTACATGTCCAAACATACATAAGGGCAAGGATCAGTTGGGAAGGTTTTGTCCTATCTGGACAAATATTGTTTGTGCTGCTTTTAAAAGCATTACAAGGCACCAAAAAAAAAAAAAAAAAAAAAGAAAAAAAAGCTTTCACTTGTCAATAATACTGCAATTGGACAAGACTAGATCCTTTTTAAAGCATCCTGGAGTTAAGAGCAGGGGAACCTGAGCATTATGTTTTTGTTGAGATAAAAAGAGTTCTTCCTGACAAGATTTTCAAAGGGCTTCTGTCAAGGAACAATGAGGCTGCAATTGTTAGTGTTATTATTTTAGTGTGAGTGAAGAATTTCTGCAGTCTGAAGTCTGAGCAGATGCCTGAGTGCTAAGAATAACTCCAGACTGATGCTGTCAGAATTGGTGTTCTTACAAATTTGGCCATTTAAAGAGAACTAAGGTAAGTTATTACATATGCAAGCCTTGAAAAACAACATATTTGAACAGCCACATGATTTTAAGCACATAACTACTTTCTCTGAACTTAACAGATACATTTTCATTATTAAATAAGGCATGGCATAGATTCCATCCCTTGTTGCACTAAATCAGTTTGTAGAACAAATGCTTTGGCCTTTTAATCAAAGTTCTGGAGTAAAAGGAAATATTCTTAGTTGTAGATTAATACATATCTGGTCACACTGTAAGTACTTCATGACTCCCTGCTCAGAAATTTGCAAATCAAATTGCACAGAGTTGAATTTGACTGTTGAGACTATACAGAGAGCATGCAGAGATCAGAAATTACTTTTTTTGCCTTGTGAATTCCATCACTGTTTTAATCTGACAGAGATCTTCCCTACAGCAAGTTCTGAAAACTGTAAACCAGCTCTGAATCTATAGCATGAGACTATTTTTCTTTGCCACTTATCTGCTTTGCAGAGAAACCAGTAGTGTGTATTAATAGATGAGCACATTGATGCACAGAGAACAATTACCTTGATCATCTAAGACTTGATCTCCCACAGTTTGCACATTTCAAGGTGTGAACCCTTGGCCTGTTGATTTAAACTTAAACTAAGTGCCTGAACAGGAATGTGTGCAGCCATGTGCACCCTCTGACATGCCACAGGGAAAAGAAATAATTTTAAAGCCTAAATATAAGTTTAGAATTAGACAGGGCGCTTTTGATCTTTTAAAACTTTGTCTCATAAAGTATGCAATAATCACACCTACATGAAACCAAAGTTCTGTTTTGAAATGGAATATGCTACATACATGAAATAGAACAATTGAATGAAGCAATAGGCAGGGGTTTAAATCTCCTTTTTTTGGCATTATAAGGAGAACAAAGCCAAATACACTAGTTATCCTGGCAGCTACATCTGGTGTTTTGGATAGATGCTGGGGATGTTTCACTTGAGTTTCTATTGTGATTTTAGTCAGAAACTTCAGTGGCAAACCAGACACAATTTCTCTGTGCTGGATGGTACTCACTCTATCCTTTCAAACACAATAGCATCTCATTCAAGAAATTGCTGATGTTAGTCAGGATCTTCAGAAGACTGGACATCTCTTTGGTTAAGCAAAAAAATTTTATGCTACCTTTGATTATTGAATCAACCAAATATATTTCATGCAGAGATAAATCTATACTATTTTACTCATAGAGCCAGATGGAATTTAACAAGCTTATTTCTGATTCATTTACAAAAAGTGTCAAGTAAGCAGAAAAATTAGGTATTCTCTGTGACAATTAACAGATCCTGCAGTAAAAGCCTCACTGACAAAACACAAAGGACTTTACAAACCTTTTGACAGATGAGATACTGAAATCACCAAATTTGAGGGCTAATTCTTAACCAAAGTAAAGTTCCATAGCAGAGACACACACGGAGCAGAAGGAAATCACTGAGCTGTACCAAACATCATCTCAAAGCTGATCTGTGATCTGGTGCTGCACAGCTGATTCATCTACCTGGGCAGCTCACAAACGCAGTGGTGCCCACCATACAGGAGAAGAAACAACAAAACATCTTCTATGGCAACTCTGTAGCAGCCAGGCATAGACAAGAGAGGAGGCTTCCCTAGCAACAGTGGCTGCCCTTTTCCAGCTGTCTCTGCTGAAGGCAGCCCCAAGTAACTTTCCATCCTTAGCCTAGAAAACTTGACCCAAGCCATCAGTCCACCTGCCTAAGAGATAAGATGGGCTGCTGTATCTCAAAGCACTGCACAATACCTGCTCAACAAGAAGACCTTCTAAACTTACTCCTGGGAACAAGAATGATTGAAGGATCATTGTGTTCTTGTATTCTGGAAGGTAAGCACAGATGTGAAAGTTTTCAAGGTGATTCTGCTGAAGGAGATTCTTTTCCCCCACTCAGGCAGAACTAACAGCATCTACCTACTCAGGGACAGATTCTTCGCCAAGCACTAACTGATGGAACAGTGACAGTAAAAGGAAACAATAATATTCTAGAACAATAGAAAAGACTGAAACACAATTTTGTGGAGAACAAACTTGGTAATGCCTGATCTGTAATTGCAGTTCTGTGGAACCCTTCCCCATCAGACAGAAATTACAGATATTCCAGCTTCAGGGAGCTGCAGTTTTAGCTTCCTTAAGTGAAAGATGCAGTGCGAAAGCAGTTAGTGTATTATATAAATCAGTCCTCTGGTTTTTTTTGTCCCCCTTGCCCTAAAGGCAATGATGTTTCATCATAATTAGTGCTTTCATCTGAATTATAGGATAAACCATTATATTTTTCTTTATCAAGCAAGGAAATCTGACAATGATAAATAAAGAACAGCTGGCAAGAAAAATATCCATAACCCACAGATTGTTTATCCATCCTTTGGAAAAGGGCACAATAGTCAAACTGTTCCTTTTAAGTAAAGAACTTGCTGAATTCCCAGTTTAAATTATAAATCAGCATCTCTAACCCTTAGAGTCACAACCTTCATTCTGATTTGTCATTACTTCTATATTCAAGATACTTCTTACTGTATTACTGGTATTTTCCTGTCCTCTGGAGAAACCACTAACCACTAGAGATATGCTGGGAAATGTTTTTCTGGCATATAAACACTTTAGATTTGAAATCTCCTCTTCCAAATCCGGGCACAGTATTTTAAGTTTTCATGCAAAAGTAACCCCTAAACTGTCAGTTTGCTTAAGCTGAAACATTTAGCTGGATACAACTGATGAGAAACATTTCAAAGCTGATATTCATGTTTTCAAACTTTATAAATAAAATATTAAAAACGAAAATAATTTCAAACCAAGAATTAGAATCTAAATGCCAATATGAAAAAATCTTTGATGATTTAAAACTTAAAATATTTATTTTGTGAATTTTGTCGAAACATATTTTTCTACAAGTTTCAGCTTAGGGAACAGTTTGGTTTAAAAAAATGACAATTCTTGTTCTTTTGAAAAAGACTTGCTACCTTCAGAGACTACCAATCTATTCTGCCTTTAGCTATACTGAAGTCAATAGGAATATATCATCGAGTAAAATTGCAATATCAAGTCTCTCCCTGATTATATGAATCACTTGGTTTTATTGAATACTGGGAATTGCAAGACACCATTTCTAGTTGTTTACTGCATGCTCAGTAAATGTGTTTGTCAAGCCATTAGGAAACTGGGAACAAAGAGTTCATCAAAACAGTTTCAGAAAACCAAAACAATTCAAAGAACTGACTTAAAAATAATATCACGTGAATAATTCATTCAGTTAACATGTAATCAGCATAATTTAAATAGACGAAAGGATGTAAACCAGATTTCTTTTTGAGGTTTTAAGAAGGTAAGAGAACACCAATAGACAGCGAGCTGATAAGGGATAAACTTTTCCCAAGTTTCAGGTGGGAAGTTGTAGGTAACGAAAAGGTATCATTGCATGTACAGATGGAAAGTTCAGGGTAAATTATTTCAATGCCAGAGGAAGATTTTAGAGCAGAGGCATATTTTTGTTATCAAGCTCTAATAAAAAGCTGAACTACTGCAGCTGTGGCAAGTGGATGTATAATCCTCTGTCATCTACTGGGAAATTTTTCTGCCCTGTGAATATTTAATCTGGTCTGACACAGTTCTCTGTCAATTTTACCTGTCAATTTAAAGTTCATTGCTTTTCTAGCCTTTTACCTCTGACCATTTCCTTTGGTTCTTTCCTTTCCTTCTCCTTCTGACACAATTACAGGTTGATAGCCCACTCCACAAAAAAAGGTGGGCTTTTCCATATTGAAAAGTATTCTTAAAGCATCTGTTAGTAGGTCAAAACACAATAGACAAAAGGAGGAAAAGGGGTCCAAAGGAATGTGTAATGATTTGAAGCAATTTTATTTTCTCTCTCTGGTCTAGTTCATGATAAGAGATTATTTTCTCACTTTCTCTACTAACAGCAGGACAACAAAGGATAAAGGAGATATTTAGGATGCTTATGTTGGCAATGTATTGAAAGGATGGAAGAGGATCATCTAGTTTGGTGGCAGGACTGGTAGTTTAGCTAATTAGATTTTAGAACAATGAACACTGCTTACTTGGTGGAGTCATTCTGACTTGGGCGTCAAAGAAAGCTCTGGCCATACTTCTGTGCTGCAAAACTCAAGATGAGCCCTCAGCCTCCTGTGCTTCTGCTAGAAAAACCACTGCACTGCCCAGGATCAAGAATCTCTGAAAATCTCACTGAAGAAAATTTCTCATGAGTCTGTCCCAAAATGTGTTCTTCCTTATGCTCTGTACCAGGTACAGAATCTCAGTAACTGCTACCAATGACAAGATCAATGAATAAAAATTACCTGAGCCTCTTGTGCATCCCAATCTTACAGCAAGTATTTGTCTATTTTATATCCTGCACGAAATCATTTGTAAGCACTTCAATATTTATTGAAAATCCCCCTGAAGAATCCTTGTCCAAAACATTGTGTACTAGTCTGAAATGTGCCTGGTCCTTCCAAGTAAGCAATACTATGAACCTCTTGCTGGAGACATTGCTTTTTCAAGGACACACCTAATTATTTGCTTCCTTTCAAGAGCATTTTGTACACATTAAAGCACTGCATGTAAAAAACCTGCTGCAAATTTCTGCATCATGTGGTGTTCAGACTGGGTGCTCTCAGTGCTGGACTTGGCTTCTTGCATTGGAAATGTCTCCTTCCTGACACGAAGTATATGAATTAATCAGTCTGTCATCTTTTTTCCTCTCATTTAGTAGAGTTGATAATACTAGGCAAAATATTTTTTAGTTAATTAACAAGTGAATGAAACTACATTCTACATGGAGGCTGGTCTTAAAATATACAGTATAATATGAACACAAGTCCTAAATTAACAAATTAATAATGCTGAATACCTTCAATAGCTACAGAGATGTGTTGGAAGGACCAAGTGCTTAGCATCTATAAATATTTGGCTTTTTTGTTTATTAAATCTCTAACAGCCAGCTAATAAACTCACATTCTTGTGGCTCTCAGTTGGCTTGAATGTCAGAAACGCAGGAAATCAGCTGTTCTCGGGAATCATCTTGAGCCACAGTAACTGGGGAATAATGAAGTAAAAAACACTTGAAAAATAATCACTTGTGCTTCTAGCACATCACTATCAATACTACTTGGCTAGTGATCTTAGTTCATACACTTCATGCTTCCAAAATAAGTTAAAAACACCCTCAATATATACACCAACTCTGATAATTACAGTTCCACTGTCCCCTTTCCTGTTTGCAATAATTACCTGTTGGGAAGAGCAGGATGACGTCTCTGGGACTCGATGGTGACTCACCAAAGAGTGCCCTCATGGCAGGGGACTGATTTTGTTACCACTATTCTAAATACATTTCAGCCCTTGGTTTATGAGCTGAATGGATTCTTTTCTAAAATGAACAGACAGTGAAGCATCTGTTATTTCCAGAGAAGTAATGAATGCCCAGCACTCTCCTGACTGTCAGGCCAGGTTTTCATTCGTGTAGGCTTGCAGCAGTGAGCCAGCATACTTGTTATTTCTCTTCCTTTTGCATTCCTGTTGTGGAAGATGATTCCTTTTAAAGTTATTTATAATAATTGGTGCAAGACTTAAATCAGTGAGATGACTCTGCATTATTTCAAAAGAAAGCCCACCAAGTTTTTTACACTTAAAGGCAAATATTTCCATATTGCTGACTGCAGAGAGCCACAGAATATCTCCATTTGGAAGGGACCCATAAACTCATTGAGACCAGCTCCTCACATAATCATGTCATTCACATTCTGCTAAAAAACATGGGCAATTTCCAGATATAAGGGCTGGTTTTGTAGAACAGTTAGGATTTCAAAATTTCTACACCCAACAGATAATGTGGAAAGCTGTAATGTTAGGATTCCTACTTATGTTTGGCCTTGTATAGGACGCCAATTTTATTTGTTTATATAATCACAATTCTTGTATTTTTTTGAACAAGATTTGAGAGTCCCTGAGAACAAATTGTAGTAATATAAAAAAACATTAAAGATTTCCTATAGGCATTATTCTGAAACAGAAAAGAGATTAGAATTTAGAGTGGGAGCTTCTAATGTAAAATGTCTAGTGTAATAAAAATTCTGAATTTTAGACCTATGAGATAAAAAAAATTCCATTGGAATAGGCAGTGCAGTGCTTGTGTCTCAGACTGAACATTTTGAATGTAAAATTTAAAATGCAATTCAACTACAATATAGCAACCAGTGACACAAAAAAACCCAACAAAACATTGAAATTCATCTTCTTTTCTTCTTATCTTTCTTTACATTGATACAAGTGCAGCTTTTTTCCACTGAAACGTATAGTAACCTCAGAGCATTGGGAAAAAAAGGCTTGATATTGATCTTATGGATGAAGCCACTAAGCATGGCTAATACCATTTTCCCAAAAGCATGTAACAAGTGAAAGAAAAGCAAAGGATAGAACTTAATCTTCTGCTTCCAAGTTTGTACTGCTGTCTCGACTACCTTTAGTAAATCCAACCAGGGAAAGCAAGCTATCATGTGAAAGTTGATTATTTTGGCACCAGTAAAAGCAAGGAATAGACAGCAACAGACAAATGAATTAATTACATTTGTTTTCATAAGACAAAAAACAATGCTGCTGTAAATTAAGGTAGTTTACTTTGATTCTGCTTTGACTGCTTCTCTTGAAATGTCCATCATGCCCATGACAATGAGCTGCACTGACGCATTCCACTTCAGTAACAACAGAAAAACAATCCCGTCAAAATCCCTGGTGGAAATTCCAGGTATGGAAGACTGATGAGAAGATGGTTAGGATGAACAGATACAATATATCTTACAGCTTCATCCAATTTCTGAGAGAACATCTGATTATTGAGACTAACACAGATGAAATGAATCCCTCATCTGAGATGTAGTTGGTGATTATTTCACCAAAGCAGTACTGAGGAGGTGAAGACCTGACCCATGGCTCACTTGGCCCAGCTTCAGAAGGTCTAGTCTGTCACTCAGAGCAATTCCATTAGTTACAGACTGTGTGGTAATCAGGCGCTCTGATAATGAGGGATACATAAGATTAAGAGATAACAGTTGCATTTTAATAACTACTGTGCAAATATAGTTAAGTTGAAAGACCTGTAGCTATCTCGAAGACATGAAAACTGTTAAACCTCTAATTATTATTAGCAGTCTATATCCCTTTAATGTTCAGTGCCATTTTATCAGAGGATAAGCTATGTTAGGTGTTCATAATAAGAATATACTTTTTATTTTTCCTTTGGATCATCTGTTTATTTTGGACAACTGCTGCTTGTATCCACTGCTGAAGTGAAAAGGGATTTGAAACTGAATAAGGCTTTCTAATTTCAGCCAAAGACAGGAGGGCTATGGAAAATGGTTCTCTTTACAGCATCCCCAAATCTAGTAGTGTTCAGAGATGGAAAACAAACCCACCTTAGGAACAAAACTGAGCTTTTGAAGCTAGAAAATAAAAATGAATATCTGTCAAGAAAACAATTGCTAAGAAAGGCTTGTGAGCAATGTACCAATATCAGGAGTGAAACACCCTCACATCACAGAGCGCTGCAAAAATGAATCACTAACTGTGATCATAAGTATTACCAAAAACCATGGCTGAAGTAATTCTGTATTCCCACTAGGTATGGTTAACATTCAAAACCAACTTTTTGACCATGAATTAGAAAAGAGCAAGAAAATAAAGTCATTAAAAACTCATTGTGAAATGAGCTGAAATCTCACCAAAAGTCATGTGGTTATTAGCTCTAGGTCTGGCATTTCTAAATTTTGAGTAACCCAATATTCTTTGAATGTAATTTTGTACATGTAATTTCTTCTGTTTGAAAGCAAATAGAGAAAACAAGAGCAGAATTTCATGTTGGCAATGACATGAGTAATCTGAAATATTTCAAACCACCAGAGTTTTGCCTCATGAATGAATGAAATAAGAAAGTCACTGTTTGTCATCATATGTGTGAAAGAGAACTAAATGAAGCAGACATTTTTCCAGAGGATTTAAACATATTTGCTGATAAAAAAGGAAACAAGCAGACAACTTACGTTCCGTTCCAAGCTTCATAGGTAAGGCACAGAGTTCCTGTTACTCCAAAGACTGGTCATCTTCACCTTGTCCTTTCAATTTGCCTCTTTTCTACTCCCATTTCTTCACCCTATCCCTGTTTCCTTTAACTGCCAAACCTCAGCCTTCAATCCTTACATTTGTCACGCCAGTTCCAGTTTCTTACCCCAAAATGGATCGGGGGCCCAATTCTTTGGCCTTAACACCTTCTTTCACACAGGACAGAAAACTTCAGTCCCAACAATAAAGCTTTTTAAAATAAGAAGCAATTGTAAATAGGCTCCTGTAGGAACTTTCTCTCCTGCTGCAGAATTTTAACAATAGATGATGTTACCCCCTACACAAAATATAAAGACACTAGTGTGGGAGGGTTAAAGAGGAAGAATTATTGCTGCTATTTGTATCTGCATCTCTTTGAATTATAAATTAGAATCAAAGGTCTCTATGATGGCCAAGTGACAGAAAGAATTTGAAGCCAAGCCACACAAAAATATGCAAAAAATGTACATAATTTTATAACAAAACAACTTTTGGTATTTGAAAAATATGCTTAATAGGACTAAATCTAAATTATTGGCCTAAGAGTTTGAACAAAGTGAAGACAGCTTCAGTTTGAGTTTACCATGAAAAGCTTCAGTTTGAGTTTACCATGAAAATGGTGGGAAGATATTTTATTGTATTATTTATTCACTGATATGTGGAAGTCAGCACTTCAAACCTGTTTACTTTGGTATTTCTTTTTTATCGTCAATTTTAGACAAAGTAAATTCAAACCATGATAGAAAGTGACAATTCATATAAGCCTGTGAATCTATAATTTTCTGGTTTGTCGCTTAGTGTAGAACAAATGCTGAAAAGATCAAGAAACTTACATGTTTTACAAGTGCTACTTCTGATGTCGATCTTGCTTAAATAGTCTGAAATAACAGGCCAATCATTTCTAACTGTCTTGTAACTGAGTAACTCTGTTTCAGATTTATCCCCACAATCATCCCCTACATACAGAGGCTACATACGTTCTAGAACCTTTAAAAATTTGCACCCTTATATTCAAGTAGAAAATGCATTGCAATATATATTTGTGTCTCTAAAATTACAAATAATTATATTTTACAAGCAGGATAAATGAAAGCAAAGTTAAATGCCTCAGGCAGTGTCAGATTGACATTTTTTTTGTAAGTAATGAACATGCCAGTTTTGTGCTTTCTACTCAGATAAGTAAAAACTATTTTCCTTTCTGGAAAGGAAAAAGAAATGAAAACCACTCCACAAAGACAAACTGCAGTCAAGACTATTTGGTTAGGTTCATTTTTGAAAACCATTTTATGCGTCTGACTGTTCTACTCCTAGATAGGAGAGTAAGTGTAAAAAGGTAAGATTTGCTTCACTGAGTCATTATTCTGAAATATTTACCAATAACAGCACACAAACACTGTAGAGAATGAGGCCATTACACAAACACAAATTACTTAGCAGAGCTCCATCCTCCCTGCAGAATTACCAGTATCAACACTTCCTACTTCTCTGTTTCACTGATTTTCCCTCTTAAAATTTTGACTGAAACCTCCTTTGAGCATCAACTTCCTGAGGCTCAAAATTGCTTTCTCCTTCTTCATTATTTAGTTCTGTGAAGCGGAGACAGTTGAAAGTCAAAATCTATACCCTATATTGACTGGGGGAATCAATTAGAGGATAATGTGTGTGAAGTAAAATGACTGGGAAGATTTGTAGGCTCTAAAATGACATAAACTCACATAATGATACTTCACACATGTGTTCACTTGCACAGAGAGGATCTCAAAATGCAAACACTTTTGCATACAAGTGTCAGACAACTCCATCACTATCACAAATCTACAGAGTTACAATTGGGAAAGCAACTTGCTCTTGGTTGGATTAAGAGCAGAACCCAAGATGTATCATATCCTCTCAATAGATTTCAGTCCCTCGCTAATACACACAGTTCTTTTTTAATCCTCTGAGTGACAGCATCTCACTGTGCTGCAAGTACACACCACTTAAAACTTCTGTGCCCCTTTCTGTTTTGAGCCTTATGCTGTCATCTGCCTTCCTGAAGTGCCTGCTGCTCATGTAACATGATAAAATATGTTATCTACACTAACTCTGCTGTCAATTTAACTTTTTACTCCTAATCAGAGCTTGTTACACCATCCTGGCATGACAATTTTGTTTAATTGCATAATTTGCCACCAGATTACTTTTGAAAGTAATTTATGCAGCTCTTTGCCAATTAATAATTAGGTTATGCTCTTAAAGAAAACCTTGCATGTAGGTTTGAGGATTGATGCTGATCTAGACACTTATATCATAGTTCATAATTAACTTTCTCTGGAAGGTTGGCTGGTAGAAATGTGTCCCACAACAGTTAATGTGAATGTTTGTTTTTAGCTTTTAAGTAGTCATCAGTGCAGAAGCACAATTCACTTTGAGCTGTCTCTAAATGGAAAAGCTAAATCAGGAAGTTTTAGCTTCTCTCTCAAGCCTCCTTTGCTCTAAACTGTATCAGCCAGAAAAACTCCTGTAATTTGCTGGAAAATTAAACCAGCCCAGTTCTGCTGGCCAATATCTTGTGGAGTCAGGATAACTAAATAAGAGGCTGTACACTTTTCACAATACTTTTACTTTAGATGAAGATCACAATTATTTTTAATGATTACAAAAAGTGCTGCTGTTCTAATTATTGCATAAACAACATACATATATTTATGTTTATGAATTCATCCAGAAGGTTTGAAAGCAGTGATAAGAAAGAGAGAGCTGCAGTTCCATGGCCTCGAGTATTTTGAAGACAGGCTTTAAGTACAGCCATAGCAGTCTCTTGGAAACCTGAGTAACAGTAAATCAGTTAAAGATTTGCAGAAGGGTATGGGTTGCAAGCACCCAAGAAAGTTTGCACATTTCACCAGAATTAGAGCTAGAGCTTCACTGCACAAGGGACTCCTATTCACAAGGATGACAGTTCAGCACTCGGAGAATAGACACAATTGGACACATTTCTGAAAGCTGCTCCTGGAATACCTGGATATCTTGTCTCCTACTTCCAAGTGTCCTACAAAGGTCTTGGATCTGTGCTTCTCTGAAAGCTGGATGACCTCATTCTTAGGTTGAAACACACTCCTCACTCAGGAGAGAGAACTTGTCATCTATGTAGTAACTTAAATTGGTGTTGGTAATAGTGAAGAGAGAAGCAAACATATTTTATGAGATCTAAACAACTAACTCGTACTGGAAGAGGTCTGTATTTTGTAACTGGAATGATAAAAATATGTGATGTTTTCTTCTGACATAAAAGATGATGCACATGTTCCACTGGTGAGTGAAGAGCCTCCCACTCCCACTTCAAATCCTGTTTCTGAGTGTCTCATCAAAAGAGAATGGTTTTTTATTTCAATCCTCCAGCAATTACGTAGTAAATTCACTCACTGAGGTAGATAACTCAGACATAATTTCAAATGTTTCATATAAATCTTTCCAAATAATTGCAACAAGAAAGCACACTAATTATTGTCACCCAGTAATCATGGCAAGTACAAATTGATTGCAAGTTATAAATGAGTGTGCTGATTGATGAAACAAACAAACGAAAAAAGATGTTGTCACCCCAGAACATTTCAGCTTCCTTTGAAATGAAATTTCTTTAAGTTTGGACAAAGGATCCACCTTTACTCCAACTCTGACACAGGTCTACCTTATACTCATCAAGTATGAGTCCAAGTTTGTGTAAGACTGAGCATAAAACTGGGATAGGTAATTTTATTTGTTCCACATCACTGCAGTAATAATTCTGAGAGGAAAATAGTTATCTGAGTTCTGACTAATGAGAGAAAAATCTCCAAAAGTTAAACAGCAGTGTGAAATACAAAAATAACCAAGAATGTTGTCTATTCCTGAAAGTCTCTTGACCACTTGATTTGGTAATGCTCACTTGAAAACATGAACTGAATGACTCCAGGGTTCATGACTCTCTGCCCTGGTTGTTGAATTCAGGTATGAACAGAACCTCAGTGAAGACAGATCAAGAAATGATAAGACAAAGAAAAAAACAATCCCAGACAGATAAAGAGAATCAGAGAGAAACACAAGGCTGGCAATTCACATTTTGGAAGAAAACAGTTATTAGCAACTGAACAAGGTACATAAACACATTTCAAGAGATTAATACCAATAAGACTGGTATTGGACATTTCTCCACCCCGGGAAGTTGTAAGACTTACTTAGGTCTCTGTTGCAAACACAGGATTGGCAACTTCACAAAGTCTTGAATGAGGTTCCAAATCCATGACATTTACCCCTGCACTTCTTAGTTTCAACCATACCACATGTTGTTTAGCTGACTGATCCATACTCATGATCTGAGCAAACAACTGATGGCTTTTGAGCTGAGATTCAGCTATCCTTCCCTCATTAGAGACCTTCCTCAAACACAGAAAAACACCCCCCATATCTCTGTGACTCAAATGACCAGGAGATTGGTCCCTTAATCTCAAATAACACAAGACACACAATTAAATCCTAACACGTACTGACACTATTGACACAACTGAGGTGAAAAGGCTGCCTTGTGGTCTTTGGTAGATCATTTTCCTCTATACATTTCAAATAAGTCAATCCTCAATTTCATCATGAAAATAATTGACCTGATTATATCTGGTTTCATCAGAACAACTCAAGGGATGAACTTACACTTCTCACAAAATCTTATTGTCATCTACCCTGTTTCTTTGTTGATATTCAACACTCGTAATCTCCTGATCTCCCCTTTTCCAGAGTCTTTGCACCAGCCACATCACTGTCATTCATCTTCTCACTTTGTGCAGGGCATGTTTAAGTGCTCAGCCTGGTTTTTATCTGGAGCTTTCCCCCCTCATCAAGCCAAGGGGGCCTGAGTCTTACAGAAGTCTGATCCCTCCCCATGCTCTCCCTGTTTTGCCCGTCCTGAGACCACACCCAGGCTATGAGTAAGGACGAACCCCTAAAAGCTCTCCTCCACATGGGACCCAGCGCTGAGGTGCAGCCGTACCCCAGCCTCTGAAATCGCAGAGGCCCCTCACGGCGCTCTCCCGCCCTCCGCTCCCGGCCCTGAGGGCGCGGGCAGCTCCCGCCGCTCCCCGCCCTGTGGCAGCCCCGGGGCCAGTGGGCGCGGCGGTGCCCGCCGCCAGCGCAGCCCCCTGCCCGCCCGGCTCCGCCCGCCACAGCCACCTCGCCTCGCCTCGCCTCGCCTCGCCTCCCGCCCGGGTGCCACCGAGCCCAGGCGCCGGGCGTGCAGCGGGCGGGCGGCCGCGCCATGAGCGCCGAGTGCAGCAGTTACCTCAACGCCGACAAGGTGCTGGTGAGCGGGTTCAGCTGCCCGCGGGCGGGCGGCGACGCCCGCGCCGTGTTCTGCTGCGGCTTCCAGGATGTCAAGTACTGCTGCGATGACCCCCACAGCTTCTTCCCCTACGAGCACAGCTACATGTGGTGGCTCAGGTAAGGGAGCGGCGGTGCCTGCCGGGGTAGAAGCTCCGGGCGGGAGACCCGCGGTCGCCCGAGCTCGGCTCGGGTGTGTGTGAGGTACTTGGAGCCGGCCACTTTCAGGCTGCCTTTGTCCCGCCGAGAGTAGCGGTAGAGCTGCATCTTCAGCCCAGAGCGACTCTTGCTCATGCCGGGGTAGTTTCTGAAGGAAATAACTCGTGGTCTTGGATAGGAAGCGCTGGGAAACGCTCGGTGCCTCTGGCAGAGCATCCGGAGCGTCTCCCGCCCTTCGGGTGTGAGGGGAGCGGCTGTCGCGGGGCCTGAGCGCGTAGGATGCTGCGTGCCGTAAAGTTCCCAGCGACTTGAGCTACTTTTCCATGTAAGATAAAGCACTACGCAACCTTCCACTGGAAAGGGGCAGGTAATGAGCCTGGTGCTCTCCCGGGATAGCGCAGGGATCCACCTGGCTCTGGCTGGATCTCCAGCAGCGGCAGGGAGGGCTGCACTCAGCCAGCCCGGCTGCTTTCTGTGCCTGATTCCTCTCGGGCTCCACAGCATCCAGGATGGCCGTGTCAGGATGTTAGTACACCTCTGCATGGGGCTTCCACTCTGTTTCTTATGGACTTGTTATTATCATTGATTTTGTCAAATCCCCTTCTGGGCTTGCTTATACCGTCTGCTTCTGCAACCCTGGTGGCAGCAGTCACTACCTACTGTTTGAATATTGATCCTTTTAGCTGTTTTATACTGTTCCCTACTACTTTTCCTGAGTGCCCTCTAGTATTTGGATTGTGAGATTTGGTGAACAGCAATTGCAGGTTCAGTTTATGCACAGTGTTTAAAATGTTGTGAGCATTTGGGGCATCTATTCTCAGCTTTCACCTTTCCAAACTGAACAGCTTTTGGATTATCCTTGAGGCAGATGCTGTGTCACACCGATTGTTTTGGTTCCATCTCATCCATACTGTTTTTCACTCCACAGAGCTGATGTTGGAGGTGCATGATCTGGAGCTGCATGCCCAAGGTGTGGGTGTGGCAAGGTTCTACAGAGTGGCCAAATGTTGCCTCCAGTCTCACTCTCAATTCCATTCTGTTGGTGGCCAATGCCTTAATGTCTTTGTATGCCAGATCACATTGACTCCACTGAAGACTTTAAAACTTTTCTCGAGTTCAGAACTGTCTGTTCTGAGTTTATTGCTATGTAGGCTTGGTTTTGTTCTTTATACATTACATTATCTACACTGAAACTCATGTACATCACTTTGGCTTGCTCACTCAGTTTTCTGTAAGTCTTGTAATATTCCTTGCTCTCAGCATTTGATTGCTTGTAGGGGCTTAGGATCATGAGAAACTCAGATTTCCTTCTTCACCAGGTCATAGATGAAGATATGAACAAAAACTAGTCTCAGTGACGTTTCTTTACACTGAAAAGAGACCACTTAAGCTTTGCACTTTGCTCCTTATGCTTTTAAGCAGCCTTAAATTTGTAGCAAAACCTTTCCCTAATCCTGTATAAAATCAGTCTATTTAACCCCACTTTCAGTGCAGGGCTTTGTCCGAAGGCTTTTTGAGACACATAACTCTGCTGGGTTCCTCTATCCATGTGCCTATTGACACTTCATAGACTCCAGCAGGTTAACAAGGCTGTGTTTTCCCCTCATCCTCATGCTGATCCTTTCATTAAAGATTTTATGTCAGGAAGCTGCAAGTGCCATCAGCTCCCTGTGGGGTGAAGCATGGTAACGAGATGATTGGGGGTAGAGGCTTTACCATCAAAGGACCTGTCCCTCATTTTTTGGGGAGGATGAACTTGGGTACCATAGCCAGGCTCAGATTCAGCACTGTGCAGCCAGACACCCTCAGCACCTCGGCCAGCAGCTCTGCAGTTCCACGTGTTAATTCCCTCAGGGGTCCTGAGTTAATGCTGTCCAGTACTGTGGACTTACTACTTTAAATTATCTGCTCTAATATTTAATGCATTATTATCTAAAATCTACTTTGTCTGGTGCAAAGAGTGGGTCGATTGTGGGGCTCTCCAGCCATCCACCTCTGTGACAGACACACAATTACTTGGCTTCTCTGATGTGAGAAGACCCCTCCAAGTGTCCTTTTTTACACTTCTGCTATCAAATACTCTGTTTTAATGCTATATTTTTGCATAGCCTTTGAGTGTTTCAATCACAGAAAACCTTCTCAAGATGGCAGAAAAACTGAAGGAGTAAGTTAATACTGCATCACAACATCTCATCTGGATGTTGTAGTGAAGACTCTTAAAGCTTGGTCTTTTCAAAATCTACCTCCAAGAACTGAATCCCAGGAGAGGCTTTAATGAAATACCTCTCTGAAAGCTCCTCCTTTAAAAAGATTTTGTGGGTATGAGAAGTGGCTGGTTGGCCTTCATCTAAGTCAGAAATTTGGGCCCAAACTTTGAAAATTAAGGATTTTTTCCTTCTTTCTACAGTAGCCCTAAGCTGCTAAAAGGTCTCATGGAAATTGCCATTAGTGGAGTTTTGGTTGTGCTTAACTTCTGCCATAAATGACTATATTCATTGTAGAAAATAGGTGAATAAATACAATTTACCTCTGTAAGCAAAGTTACTGGGTGGTTAGAATTGAATCACTTCCTCTAAGTGTTTTCAGCCACAAATAGAATAATTTTTAGTTATTAACACACTGGAAACATTACAGTATTGCATCATTTTGAAAACTGTATACGTTTTCACATGACAGTTCAATTAGTAGTTTAAAGAAAACATAAAAATAATTTTTTCTGCCCTCTCAGAATGTTTTGGTGATCTCTAGACTCTTACTGATATTGGTTGGTAACAGCCACATGATAAAATAATCCTTAAAATGCTTCTTTCAGGCTTTGAGGACACACTTTTAAGACTTGAAACCCTTAAGATTTAAAACTAAACAAGAGTTAGGCAAACCAGTCAAGGTAAGTCTGGAGATGGAAGGGAAAGGAGGAGGCTGTGATGGGGGAACTGTTTTAGGTTTTGCTGTACTCCAGAACTTGGGGGTTCTTTTCCTGAATCTTCATTTGCTTGACTCCCCCCAGATATTTGAAAGCTGTGACTGACTGCGCCACAAGTGGTTGGTGGTATCTGAGGGATTCCTTCAGTTTGGTGGCTCACCAGGTAGAGTTGCAGGAAACTCTTGCACGTTTCCTTTGTGATTTTCCTGCAGTGGGAGGGACACGGTCAGACCCCTTGGCATCCAGCTCTGACTGAAGCAGTTCATGGAGAAGCCAGCCACCTCGGCAACCCAAAGCAATAGTTTCTTGCTGGCCTATGCTCTTCTTTTTTCTTGCCAAATCTCTACTACCCGTACTATGCTTAGAGCTAGACACTGCCCATTCCCTTAGCAACATGGAACCCTCTTTTCCCCTCCCACTTCTGCAAAAACTGCAATAGTTGACAACATCCTAACACCTGCTGTACTGGGAGCTGCTGGACTATCACAGATAATAGACTACTGAGCAACTCTGACTCATTTCACATTTTCTGCAGAATGTATTCTATATAATTAATAATATTATTATTTTCTGTATGTAATTAATATTAATAATTTCTGAATTATACTTTTTTTTGCTAAATAAAATAATGAAGTTTGGGGTTTTTTAAAATCATAGATCTTGAAAGACTTATTTTCTCAAAGAGGAGGGAAGGATGCATTTTGCTGTCTCTTACAGTTGTCAGGAGTCCATGGAACAGGGAAGGCACCATTAGGAAAAGGCAGCATTCATCAGAAGGTTATTCAGCTTTAGAATCCACAAAACACAGATGCTATAAAACACCAAAAAATATAAAAACACCCAGTGAGCCAAACACTGAGCAGCTCAGCCTCCAGAGCAGTGTGCATGTCCATGCAGTTATCACATCTGCTTTACCTCCCAAGCTGAGTGGAAGGGGAGAAATGCTGAACATGTGGTATTTGTACTGAACTGCAGCAGTTGCATTCAGTCAGCCTTTTTGTTTCTCTTTGTTCTAAAATATTTTATGCTTATTTTTGTCACTCTTCTATGAAGTCTTATTTTTATAACAGCCTCTTTCAGAATCAGATAGAATTCTAATATCCATTCCAAAGCTGTATCTTTTAAGTTGCATGTAATAATACATATTTGATTAAAATTCTGTCAAGCCACATATAAGTTTTACTCAAAATGCCTTCTTAATTAATACCCATAGAGCCATGGTGGCTTAACACTGAGGCCAAGCTTTGCTTGGCTGTACCAACCTTCAGGCATCTGTTTGGGCTTTTTAAAATAGCAAGTCTTTTGTTTCTCTGTGCCCATTCTTCCAGTCTCTTGAGAATATTTATCTGTGTGCTTTGCAAATACTATGAACGGCACGTCACTGCAACAATGGCATTGGGAACATTTGATTTACTCGGATCCGGGTGACTCATGAGCTTCCTTTTAGTCTATCAGTGGGCAATACTGCCTCTGCTTAGCCAATATTTAAATTTTCCCTGGCTTTTGATGGTGTGGATGGACTAATTTTATGAACTAAAAATAACTGTAGGTGTGTGATGCTGAGCATCCACTGACAGACAAGTTGATGGAGCCAGCTCTCTGGACACAGCCTGGGGATCCCTGGGGAGGCTGCTGGCAGAGTGGAGCCTCTCTGCTGAGTGAAGCCTTTGGCTCTGCTGCAGGCCTGGATGTGGCACTCAGTGTAACGGCAGTGAAATGTGTGGTATGGCTCTATCTTTATGTGGAAAATAACTTGGGAGAGTTCTGTTTGGATCTCCTACCAAACTTAGCTTTGTTTGTCTCAGGGCTACCCCACGGCCTTTACTGCCATCTTTATGCCAGATCTTTGCTTTGGGGTTGAGTGGGTTGTTAATCCAGGAGGTTTTGCTCATTAAGGAGGCCACAGCTGTGGGCAAGAGAGACTTTTTAGTTTGCTTGTTTAGTGTCTCTGTTGTCAGAAGACTGATCTTGAAGACACACCCTGAGACCTATAGACTGTCACCATGTGACTGCTGGATGGCCTTCAGACAGTGTTTGAGGTAAAGAATGGAAGGTGGCAAAATGCTTTTAGCAAGGACTTTTTAAAGCAGATATGCAGCGCCATAGCAATTGCTGTAGAATCTAGAGGACATGCTGTAAGATTGTCTTTATTTTCAGAGAAGTGTAATTGTTAAAGTAGTCAGTGATCATAGTTATTTTGTATTTTGTTTCTCATAACAGCTTTAACATGTAAAGAATGAAAGAAAATATTGTATTTTGGTTAAGAAACATCAGTATTCAGAGCTGTGGAAGACATATTAAATTTCTCAGAATTAGATAAATTAAGAAACAACCCTCCATCCCCAAACTTCAACCAAAATTAATCTTATAGAACTTAATTATAGTCTGTGGGTTGACGGCTTCAGCAGTTTGAGAACAATCTGGTATCGAAACATTGTGTGTTTAAAAAGAGTAAGTACACATTGTTCTGATTGCTGATTCATTCAGGAAGTGGAATCAGAGTATCTATTTGGTTTGTGACGCTGGTGAGATCTTCTCATGTTGCTGCTGGAGCATGATAAACATTTCTTCTAGCATATAACCTATGATGAGTCTTTGACCTGAAGAGTTCCTCAGGTTTTTCTTGTCTTTTCCTTTTGTAATTCCCAAAGCATCTTATACAAGTTGTGTAGTGATACTGAAGATGCATTGTGCTCTGCAATACACAACTGTATTGTCCATGTCATCTTCTACAACTGCATGGAAGAGAGCTACAACCAAGAAGTAACAGATATCTAAATAGAAAAATGTATAATCATTAATATGTATTTGATCTATTTGGCTTTAGGGCAGCTGACTCTGCTTAATGTTTGGATAATGGTGAGCAACCTCCTTATTCCTGCATTGTGGGCTGGAATTTAAATGGAATCTTACAATAAAGCTTGATATGATTAAAATGCACAAATAAGTATTTCTGAAGAGCCTTGGTTGTATCACATGGTTCTGTGGTTATTCAGCCTTCTGTGATATGTATTTCTTCTGTTTTGTCTATTTGGGTCAAGGTGTTCCAAGTGCAAATAAAAAATAAGGCCAAAACCCAGGTGAGATCTCTGAGTGTAGGTCATATTCAGAGTCCATAGTAAGCAGAATATTGCTTGTCTGCAAATTTTGTTTGAGCCAAAAAACAGTAAGGAAAAATTTGCTTAATATGTACATATATGCACAAACACATAAGGGTATCCTATTTAATGCAGATGATAAATACCATGAAAAATCTTCAGAAGAGTAAAGCTGTTCTTTGAAGAACCATTTTGCTGATAACAAATTATTTTAGCTGTGGATGGAGCTAAATGTTGCCCAAACTTCATTACCGATTCTGACCAGTAACTAATGAAAACCTCATGTGAAAGTCACAGCAATATTTGCTGTTCTCATCCTGCTGATTTTAAGAATTTCTCCTGTGGACATATCTGTGTGCTGGTGCTGTGGGAGCTTGTAGAGAAGCTTTGCAGTATCTTGAATGTAAAATTCATAAAAACATCCCAAGGCACAATTCTTCTCATCTTCCTGCAAGGCCACAGTAGAGTTGACTTCTCCCTGATAGCAGTGAAATATAAAGGCATTTTTATGACTAGAGGATGGAGCTTGTAGAATTCAAGACATTCATCTCTCTTCTGTCCTTTTGATGTCTGTCAAAATTGTAAATATACCAGAGCAGTAGTATAAGGATTCTCAGTCCTCAGACTCCTCATCTGTGACCAAAAGGCTGCTGTTTAATTTCACCAGAAGTCAGGATCTTTGTCATGGACTGTAGAATAGAGGACTGGAACATGGAAGGCATCAAATGGCCCAGGAGAGTGTAGGAAATGATAGCTAGACTGTATTACATTGGGTCCTTTATTTCATCATGACAATTTTATGTTGGGACAAGACTTGAAAATAAGGGTTGGAAATCAGGAGAGATTTCTGTATATACACATACTGTCTCACTGTATGCCCATGGGAGATGTATAAAGTAGCTTTTATTCTGCAGGATAGCACCTTGATAAAAGTACGGTATGTTTGGCCTCCAGATTAATTAATTCCTGCTTCTTTGATGCCTTTGATATTGTGAGTAAACTAATTCAGCTTGAGTTTTCCTTTTACTGTGACAAAGATAATGGGAGAATTTCTCCAGTCTTGACTGGAGATTTATTTCATTAAGGCAAAGGCACAACAGTGATCACAGTACTCCACCATGCTCTGCAGAGCTGCTAACAGAATTTAATAACATAGATTGCATGGCTTTTTGTACTATACAAATGGCATTTTAGACTGAAAATACAGCTTTAATAGTAATGTTTTTTGAGCTGCCTGGAACCCTAGAATCCCTCTCAGTGTGTGCACTGAAGAACTTTTTATCTCACTGATATCAGTTACTGCATGGAGTTATTTCTGATTTTCATAAATACACTTTAAGTCAGACTCGGGAGTAAAATGCATGAAATGTCACTGAGGGCCAGGCGTTCAACTGCTGTGTGATGACATTGACCCTTCTGAGGGCAGTGAAAGAACTGCAGTTTATGCAATTGAAGTATTGAGCTCTGAACTTTGGTTTACAGTAGAATACACAGTTACTCCCATGCCCGAGTACAAGTAAACTCCAGACATCATCTTGACCATTGTTTTAATGGGTCCTCCAGGCTGTTTGTAC
Source organism: Motacilla alba alba (assembly GCF_015832195.1). Taxonomy (NCBI): domain Eukaryota; kingdom Metazoa; phylum Chordata; class Aves; order Passeriformes; family Motacillidae; genus Motacilla; species Motacilla alba. Next base: position 5,622,894 of record NC_052023.1, on the reverse strand, counting down.
ACTTAATTTTTTTTTTTTTTTCTCTCTTAGTGTTGGAGCACTCGTGGGCCTGTCAATAGCAGCAGTGGTCCTCTTTGCTTTTATCATCACTGTGTGTGTTCTCTGTTATTTGTTTATCAGCACCAAGCCACGCAGCAAACTTGATACTGGTTTGAGCTTACAGACAGCAGGTAAGACCAGTTGTTATTGATGTGCATTATACCTGCAGAGGAAAAGCCTTACTCTGCTTTAAATGGATGTGGAGGAATCCAACAGTGTGTGTTTTCTTTCTGATGGCAGTGTCAAGATATAATCAAGCTATCCTGCTGTATGCCTGATCTATGAAATCTGCACCAAATTCAAAACATTTAGCACGAGCTTAGTATATTTATTTAGTAGTAGGAAAAATGTAGAGGTTTGCAATACTGAGTGAGGGTAAATTAGCCCCTTTATCAGGAAGACTTATTGATTTAGTTGCTCTGGATTTCCTGTCAAGAGCACATAAACATATAGTAGTGATTCATTCTAGGAATAAGAATCTCAGGAGAGATTTTAAGTGTACTTTCTTGTGACAGAGAGAGGTCTTTTTTTGTTTTGTTTGTTTCTTCCTGGCATAGGATCCAGACTTTGAAATCTAAAACTCTTTGTTTCAGTAGCAGTAGTCCAATGCCTTTGTGCCCAGACTGTGTTGGCAGATGCCTGCAGGAACAGTGCATGTAGTCAGCATTAACCCACTCACATGAGAAAATTGCTGCTGCTGCTGCTCCAGTTCACTACATTTGTGAAATCTCCCTTGGCAAGATGGGGTGTGATAAGTTTCACCCTTCCTCTCGGACTTCCTAAATATTTAAATGAACTGCTTCAGCAGTTCAACCAGTTAACGTTGTAGGAAATAAAAGGAATGTTGTAGTTATGTAGGCATTGGAAATTCAACAAGTTGAAAAAGGGGAATAATTCTAGGAAAAATGTCCCCTCAGCTCAAGTTTTCTTTACTTGTTATTTTAAAATGCTTCTACACCTGCATGGCAGTAAATGATCAATGAGTTACTGTAATTACAGCTTATTATAGAGCAGTAAGCCCCCTCCTGAGTGTCTAGTTAACATGGTCCACTTCATATCAAGTTTCCTATTTGTAATTTTCTTCTCCAGGGAATGCAGGCTTTGGTTTAAAAGTGGTTCATGGAGCTGTCAGAACTGCAAAGCCTCCCTCTGTAGCTGTGTGAGGTGAGCAAGCTGCTGAAGTCACACATTCAGCAAACTGCTACTAATCTGCAAATTGAAAACTTCACACTTGTCCTGGAGAGAGAGTGGAATTAAGACCTGCTAGCTAGAACAGCCTAAATAAACTCTTGGGTGGGATGAACAAAATGCTCTTGTGCTCTTCTACAAGATGGTTGTGTCTGAATTATAAACAGGCATTATGTTTTTGAATGTGTTGCTGTTTAATTTCTTCCTCAGGTTTTCCTGCTCTGGCACCAGCTCTTAATCCACTGCCAGGACAGCAGTTCTGTATTTCTCATGCCTTTTATTTTTGTGCCAGACATGTTTGGCACGTGAGGAGCTGGGAAGGAGGCAGGTGCTACTGCACCACTGCTGCCAAGCAATTCGATCTTTCTGTACGGCTTCGAGCCCTGCTGCAAACACACATCCTGCTTGGGTGGCAAAGGCCGTTCCTCTCTTTCTAGGATGAGGTGAACAGCATTGCACTGATGACCCAACATTCATGTAGGCATTCCAAGCCACAATTCCAAACCTTACGAGGCTGGGAAGCTGAGGGAATCTTTGCTTTTTTCCAGCCAGCTTCTGTGTGGTTTGGAGCTTTGCTTGGACAAATTCCTTTGTATTTAAACACGGTTTTGACTGCTCTCATCTTGTGTTTTTTGCTTTTATTATTCTGCTTCTTTGGCTGCTTCAAATGAAAATTACTTCACATCCAAATTCTCATAGCTTTGGTGTTGGTGAGGTGGGTTGCTGGAAATTGAAAGCCAGTTGCTTTGCCAAGGTTGAGAGATCTTTGGAAATGTTTTAGGATTTCACTGACAAGCCTGAGTGCTTGCCTTCATCATACTTGGGTTTCTTTTGCATGGAAGTCATGCAAGGGCTGAGTGTCTGACAAGATGGCTGGTTAGCTGCTTGCAGCCCTGGAGAAAATAAAAACAGCCTCTCTCCTCATCTTTCAGTTTTCTGAGAGTGCAGGATAACTGTACATAAGCAATAAAAACAAATTAAAAAATTAAAACAGTTTTTAGATGCTTCAGAAAGCTGCAGGCCTGTGGGCCATGAGTTTAAAGTATGAACTCAGTTCAACACAGCTTTTTCTGAACTAGCATAATTTTGCCTTTAGATGAAGGCTGTGTAACACTTTAGTTGTTGTGCAACATCTGCATCCCTGGAGCACTCAGAGAGCACACGTTTTTGAAAGCAGCATTTTTTATTATATTCAATTTCACCCATAATACCTCAGCTCAGTTGGAGTTTCATATCTCATTAAACACACAATTGGTTCTTTTATGCCTTTCCTATCTCACGTAATAGCAAAAGTTGGTCATTGTTCTTGGGCTCATCCTAGATCTCCTAAATACAGAAGTGGAGTGGTTGAATTTTTACAGAAATAATTTCCAGATCAATGATAAATTGAACAATAAATTGAATATGAAGCCCTTTATTAAAGTTTCTGATTCTACAAAAGACATATCAACTGGAATTTGCCTCTGTTTAGCCTTAAACAAATGGTCTTCCATAGCATCAGCACAGATCTTCCATAGCATCAGCACTGAGTCTTAGAGATTGGGCTCTTGAGTTAGCCAAGGATGTTTTAGCCCTAGCAAAAATTTACGTTTTTATCTGAGCATTGAATTTCAGGAAAAATGAGCTCAGCCACTGGTGCAGACAAGGAAGAGATACCTAAGTGTTTCTGGAGTTAGACATTTCTATTTGTAGAGTGCAGAGTTGATCCACAATATGCAAGACAGCATGTGCAGGCAAACACATATAAATGAAGATCCTGCATTTCAGTTGCTTGTTAAGCTCTTTACAAAAGAAAGTATTTTTTATTGAACTCATTGTAGATGTTTTTCTTTCTCCCAGTTGAAGGCTGGGGACATATAATAGTGGTAAAAGAAGGCTTGAAGAAATCCAAGCCCTGAACATGAAAACATGATGTATTTATTCAAGGTGAAAGGGAATTTGGTCATGTGCTTTGTTCTTTTAACAAAAAGCTTCTCTTTGTGCAAATGGTTTATCCCCTTCAAAATGTGGGAAGCTAGGAAGACACAGGATTTCAAATGTTTTGTTAAGGCTGAATGAAAAATGCTGGAACATCCCCACAGTGCAAGATAAAGAAGACTGAGTAAATATTGCATAATTGTCAGGATGGGAGTGGTAAACAGGCAGAAAAGGGGAAATTCAGAGGCACACCTTGACTCTGAGCAAGGTGCACATACACTTGCCTTGACCAGGCAGCTGATGAGAGAGGAGTGATCATCTCTGCTGGCCCCTGAGAATGGGCTTTGCCATCAGAGATATAAAAGGTGGAGAGAGTCTCTCCACCTTGGTAACCCAAACAGTTTTTGAACACATTTTCTGAGTTGCCCTGGTATTTCTGCCAGGTCTGGAAAGACCTTTGAGATGAAGTGTTCCATGCCACTGCAAAGTATGAATAGCAAATTACATTTTATGATGATAACTAATACTTTTCCCTTAAAATTTAGCTCAGGAAGACCTCTGTAAATGTGTTCAGAGTCAGACAGGGACCTTTGGGTTGGAGTGTGAAAAAATTGTGGCCTTGTAAATTAATCATAAGTGCTAGGGAAGATGTGCTTTAATAGAAGTTATTAATTCCTTGCTCTTGCAAAGCAGTGACATCATAATATGCAAAAGTTCATGGTTTCATTTCATAACAAGGAAAAACACAGCTTGAAAAATAGCCAGATGACTTTTCTGTCCCTGTTTCTCTCCTTGCTTAAAGATTCCTCATGGGGAGTTATTCACATATATTAAATATTCAGGTATTTTGATGAAAAAGCACGAAACTCTCACACATTGTTTTTCTTAGCTCAGTACAATTATCTGACTGTTGGTTGTGAAAGCAGATAGCTGCTGTCTGAACTCAGATGCACTGCTTGGCTTTTGGAGTGTACACCCATAATTTTGCCTTCTAGGTTTAGGAGTAATTTCAACTGTATGGTATTCTTGTAGCTGGCTTTAAATTTTCCCAGTTTGGCTACTTTTATCTGTGCCAGTCATCTACCTCAGATTTCTGTATGGGGAAAAAAAAAAAAGAGCACTTTTTTTCTTTTTTTTTCCCTTTTTTTTAGGAAATGAAGAAAATTTCCATTTGAAAGCTGGGAATTCAAATTTAATGGAAGGGCGCATCACTAGAACAGATTGAATTTTGAAATGTCTTTATTGGACTCCTTAGCTTTTAAATTTCCCAGACTTTCTTGTAGCAGCGAGATTTTTGCAGCTCATTAGGAATCAGGTTTTTTGCTACAAATATACCCATAGCTGCTGTAGGCTTGAAAAATAAAGTGCTTTCGTCTGTACCTGATAAGAATTCTTTTTTCTTCTTTTTGGGTTTGTTTTTTCCCCAGCTGAAATAATTCCATTGTTTTCAACTACGATCTTAGCTTAAATACTATTGTGCAGATTTTTTTAAATGCTAAACTATCAAATCCCATTCTTGCATTTTTGAAATCAAATTGCAGTTTTTTCAATTCAAACAAAATAAAATAAAATGCAGCTTTCAAAACACCTCAATAACAAATAATTCCCCTTTCCCAATCTGCTTTGCTTCAGGTTCTTATTAAATTAAAATATTAGCATTCTCAACTTTTTATCCCTTTTTGGATATAGGGAATCTGTCTTTCAATCCCTTCCTCACACACTGGCTTGGAGAAAAGTACCCTGCCCAGTTAAGGTTATCTTTCCTGTCTCTTTGTGTTGGCCCACACCTGGGAAAATGGAAAATGAGGTCAAAGACAGTGTTGAACTAAAGGGTAATGGGAAATACAGGTAGGCCTGGGAGGAAGATTGATGAGCTCCACAAGGAGAATCAGATGACAGGATAAAGCAGGGGGAGGCTTTGGAGCTGGCAGATAAAGGAGAAGCTTCAAGGAGTTGAATGCTCCTGGGAGCGTTTGGAAGAGGGATGGGACTGATGGAGCTGGGAGCAGCAGAGCAGGGAGGCAGCGATGCTGGAGGGGATGGACAAAGTCCTGGGGGCCGGGAGGTGGAGCAGTGGCTCTGGGTGGGCTGGGGAGCAGAAGCCTGGTGCTTGGGGAGAGAGATGGAGAGGGAGCCTGGCAGAGGGGCACTCATGTACAGCGTTGAGATTTAGGGCAGAGAAAAGGGAGGAGAGACTCCAAATAGGACTTGGTATTCATGGATATAGGGACTACCGCGGGAAGGATAGTAGCAGAAAATAAGGACTGGAAACAGAATGAAAAAAGTGGGAAGGGAATGAAAGAATGACTATCAGGTAAGAAAGAAAATAAAGTTGAAAGTGCATTTAGGAAAGTATTTTCTTCTAGAGTTTTGTTTTCTCAGCTGCCAGCAGGGATCAGTGAAAACTGTCAGAGTATCTCTCTCTTCCCTTCCTGCAGTGATCCACTGCAGGCTGCCTTTGCTTTAGTTACTCTGGTCTGTTGGGCAAACTCAAGTTGTCTGCACTGAATCAAAAGATTCCTGACCTTCTGCTCCAAGCAAGTGTCTGTATCAGATAGCTGCTGGAATTTTAACTATTACTTACGTTAACCTATGAAGCTGTGCTCTGAAAAACAATATTCAAATGCTACTAAGCTTCAAAACCAAACACTCAAAAGATAGGAGATGCCAGAACTAAAGATTTTGTGGCAAATAGGTAAAATGCTTAACTAAAAATAGTTTTATCTGCTCCTGTCATCGTGTTAATCTTTCTATAAAACTTGGGTAACACTCGCAAAAAAATATTGTGAGCCTCCCTACACACACTCAGAGCTTTGGGGTCACTGGCTGAAGGTGCACTGAAGGCAACACTGACTGATTGTGTTTGGAGAGGAATGAAAGTTTGAGAATTCTGGTCTGTTTTTTTGAATATGGGAAATTTTTAATGCGATTTCTTTCAGGAGACTTTCTGATTTCCTGCTACAAACCCAGTTTATACCACAGCACTGCTTCCTTAAAATGCTCTTCACTTTGATGTTTATTCCTTTTTAACACAAGTAAGTTTATAATTGCAGCCTCCCCAAGGCCCCAGAATGCAAAGTGGAATGGATTCGATCTGTCTCGTCTAAAAATTGTAGAGGATTCCAAGAACTGTGTTTTTCTAGTGCAGTGGGCATATCTGTGTATTACTACTTGCAACTGATGGAAGAATAATGCTCTTAATTCTTCTAAAAATGCCTTTGTTTTACAGACAGTGAGGCCAGAGGGAGTTCAATATGTTAAAGACAGAGGCACTGAATGGATTCTACCAATGTTATGAAGAAAAGAGGTACCATGAGAACATTTCTTTTTATCTTATTGTGTTGTATTTGTATACTCTCTGCTCTGTTTTACATGGATTTTATAAATTATTCTTTATGTGGGTTTTTAACTTTTTGAAAAGCACTAGCAAACTGTCTCTGGCTGATTAATTTATACACTGCCCTGATGCTGTCCTTGCACAGGGATGTATCAGCAGAGACTTGGACCGAGTCCTTCCCCAGACAAATCTCTTCCAGATTTACTGGCACCGAATACTCCGTCATGGTTATGTGCCAGACAAGATTATATTCCCTCATGCTGTTATTGTCCTTTCCCTGAACTGTCCTGGGTGCACCAGAGCTTACTAAGGAGGCAGACACTGTAACTTATCAAAAGAATTTCTTTAGTGATGAATTGCCAGAAAGGCTCCTGTGTGACAAAGGGTGAAAGCAGTGAAGTTTCTGGTAGGCAGTTTAGTCTTCCATTTCTTCCTGAGGATGCAGGAATCAGTGCCAGGTAAATTCTGTTACAGAACTGGAGAGAGTTATCTTGCAAGAAAGTTGATTTTTATGCTGAAATCATGTGTAAAGGTCAAACTGCCTATGGCACAGACCATGCAGAATAGTGTTTAAAATGTACCCCAATACAGATGAGTTGTACTTCAGACTTAAGATGACTTTATGAATAATGCAAAGGATTCAGATCGCATGAAACATGCATTTTACTTTCTGCAGGGGGTGAAAGCTTATGCCTTAACAGCCACAGAATGTGAGAATAGCTGCAGATCAGCAATGTCTATCACAAGAAAAATAAGTGGTCCTGTTTGCTCAGCAGTTGTTTTCAAATGAGCAGGAAAGTAAATGAGTCAAGACTTCCCTGTTTCCCTTGTACCCTTAAAAAAAGCCACACTGTGCATCCCAAGTGCAAATGCATCTTTCTCAGAGCTCTTTATCGGCATAACAAGTTGATTTTGGCTCCTTGTCCTTATAAAAATACTGAAGTGTAACAAAACTAATTTCAAAACTCCTAACCACCTCCACACATTTTTTTTTCCTGCTGTTGCAAATGAAATGGCTTGTGGGAGAAAAATGCCATGGAAAGACTAAAATGGATCCTGCAGTCAGAAAGCCGTCTGTAGTGAGAAAATCCAAAAATATCCCATGCAGGCACCAAGTACTGAGATGAGCTGAGCTCTGTGAATGTGGCATTGCTTTTTGAAGGCCATGAGCCTCTCATTTCCTCATGCTTCTCTTTGCCTGCTTTTCTGTCGTGGTAGAGAGGCTGATGTTTTATAGGGTGCCTGCTAACCCACTGTTGCTTACAGGGAGAGGATTGAGAGAGAGCTGCAAAGGACTTGGGTAGGGTTTGAATGCATGCATTATATAAAGACCAAAATATCTGGAAGCTTTTTTTGTGGATGAATTACCCAACTTTTTTTTTTGTTGCCAAAATGAGGCTGGCATTGTAGTGAAGACTGAAAATACTTGAGACCTCATTTGGAGCTAAATCCAGGAAAACTATGTCCTTAGCCTATGAGGCCTTTTTGCTTCCTGATTCAGAATGGAAAAGGAGGCAAGGATCTTTTCTGAACTTCAACACATAATGTGGCTAAATGTTGGTCGAAATTCCAGGTCTCTCATTGTTTTTTGTCTCCTGCTTTTCACCTGTGCTTGCTGTAGATTTCATACCCACAACTGTCATTGAGAGCCACTTCACAGTGCAGCATTAAGCCAGAGAGCCCATCAGTGGCTACAAATTTCTACTGCTGGGAGAAAGCTGCAGGTGCCAATTAGATTTCCTTTAGCAGGCATATTTCTTCTGCCAAATTCACTGAGTTTTAATTAGGAACGGGACCCCTTGTGCCTGGTGTAGTTCAGCATACAATTCAGGCTTGTTTGCTTGCTCTTTTCCAGCAAAAGGGCAAACACAGCTCTTAGCTTTACAAAGGGAAAGGAGAGGAGCTAGGCAGATGAAGGCATTGCTTCTAACTTAGAGTGATAATACATTAAATTATTAAGAAGTTGAGCTATGCACAAGAAAAATCTGACACAGATTTTGTGAAGACAGATCATGACAAATCAATCTAATTTCTCTCTTTGTCAAGGTAATTTTCCCTATCAGGTAAGTGGGAACAAGTGGCTGTGATTACAGATCATTATGAAAATGCAGTCAAAGGGAAATTTTCAGTGACTCATTCTCAAGCGCATTTTTGGAGGGAAGAAGGATGTCTTGGGAAGTGTCTGGCACATTATCCCAGATAAGTAGTAAGAGCTTGGCTGAAGAACTAAAGAGCACATGAATAAAATTTTTGAATGACACCACCCTGAGAAGGGTTGCAAGACTCTGAGGCTAAAACTACCTTTCAGAACTATCTCTGTGCCCTCGAGAAATGTTCTGAAATAAAAAAAAAAAAGTGAAATAGAATAAAAGTCAATGTACTGTAGTTAAAAAGGAGAAACCTAGTCCTCAAGTATAATTAAAGAAGCTGACTAAATAGTAAAGAAATGCTTCCTAAGGTCTGGTCTAAACCTCCCCTGGTGCAGCTTTGAACCATTCCCATGCATTCTTTCACTGGATACCGAGGAGAAGAGCTCAGAGAATCACAGCATGGTTTGGGCTGGAAGGGACCTTCAGGATCATCTAGTTCCAATCCTGCTGTCATGGGCAGGAACACCTTCCAGTAGACCAGGTTGATCAGAGCTCCATCCCGCCTGACCTTGAACACTTCCAGGAATGGGGCATCCAAAGCTCCTCTGGACAACCTGTGCCAGGGCCACATTCCCCTCCTCAGGAAGCTGGACAGAGCAGTGAGGTCACCCCTCAGCCTCCTTGTCCCTGAACCAGACAAATCCAGACTCCTTAGGAAGTTCTCATGGGACACTGCTTCCACCTGTCCTTCCAGCCCTTTCTCCAGCTTTGTTGGTCTCTTCTGGATGCTTTCAAGTACCTTAACATCCTTCTTAAATTGTGGAACCCAGAATCACACTCTGCATTTACAGTGAGACTGCACCAAGGCTCAATACAGCAGGATAACCCCCTCTTCTGAGCAGCTGCCTATTTATTGGTGTCTGACGCACCCCAGGGTGGGGTTTGCCTCCTCAGCTGCCAGGGCACACTGCTGTCAGCCAGATGGCAGTGCTGGGGAAGTGTACAAATCTAACTTTACACGTATGTCTCAGGTTTTCATTGAAGTTCATCAGGAATGTGTAACCATCCTCAGAGTCTCCAGCAGAAAATAATCTAGAATTAGAATCTACAAAAAGTATCACTGATAATTCAGATGAGCACCATTCCTCTCAGTGAACCAGTACTGATATTCTTTGCTGGTTAGGATGCTCTTGCTGCTAGTCGTCATCTGCCTCGAGTCCAAGATTTCATGCTTCAGAACTTCTGTCAGTAGCTGAGTTAGCTGAAATTGTCCAGCCAGACTTCAGTGCATGTCCATTTTTTTGCATATCCAGACAAGCATTTGCTTCTGAACCCATCTGTACCAACAGCTGTTGTGTTTTACCTCAGAATCAATCCTACTTTAATGAGCAGCAGAGCAATTTATTTGTATAGAAATTCCTCAAGTGTAGTTTGGAATATGTTCTGGTGTCTTTCAGGGTTAAAGGCACACATTGCGAGTATGTCTATTGTTAAAAAGAAATTAAACGCATGATTTGATGTAGATATTAGTGGTGCATTTTCCAAGAGGCACTGCATAGAAATGTTAGATGAATGACTGTCTTTAGCTACAAAACCTTTTTTGTTTTGTTTCAGCACCATTGTGTGTGAGCCTTTATCACATGCAAGGGGAAGTTCTCACTTGCCCAGCAGAGGAGCAGCAGCAGAGCCACCCATACACAAACACCCCCAGAGGAGGCATTTAGTGTTTCATAGCTGTAGTAATGCCCTTTAGAGGTGCTGTTCTTCACCTGATAAAGGTTAGGAATATAATGAGATACTTGGAAAGAAGTATCTGTGCCAGTGAAATGGATTGAGCTGTGTGGTTTGTTCTGGATTTTTTTGTAGGAAAAAATTCTTCCCCTGTTCACTCTAACTCATAGCTGTTATTGGTATTTTGCAGATACAGAACTGCATCTCTAACAAAGCCCCCACCAAAACAAGCTGTTGACAGAGCCAAGTAACTTCAAGACACTTCCTAAGCCACAAGGATGGACTGTGTCTGTAAGCCACGAGAACCTGACTCACTCTTCCAGGGGTGTTTCCTGGCTCTTACAACCACTGTCGATAGCCAGAGGCCAATCTGAAGCTGTGCCAGGCTGTGTTTGTGTATGGTTGCTATACTGAGAAGTTGTGTGTTTTGATTTGCACATGTCAGCTACTGCTGTTCAGTCGTTTTCATGCAAGTGGTCTCTACCCTGTGCAATTCCAGTGAGGTAACACAGTTGTCAAGCAGAGCAGAATTTGGCACACCATGTTCACCAAGCTTTATTTTAAGCTTTCCCCATGTACCATCTCAGTGTGGTGTCTTCATGTCATGAACATGGTTGTCTTTAGCCAAATGTGACTGTTCAGTGCACAAACCAATGTGAATGTAGTACCTCAATAAAATCTGGCATTTGTGTTGTATTTTTTTCAATTTATCATTTCCCCCCACCTTTGTTTCCTCTGAAGATTCTTGTGAATCTTGAAATTATTTTTATGGGAGAATTTTCTAACAAAAGGTGAAGTTAATAAAGAATAATTTTTTGTAGGGAAGTTAAGATTGAAGCTGTTTTCACTGGCATTGGTATACACTGAAATGAATTGAAATAAACATCCACGATTGTTTTGCAGATTCTTCATCAAATCATGTTGGAATATTTCTTGGGAAGCAAACTAAAATTTTCCAGTAGTATTTCAGTTTGGAGCACTAATTTGTGAAGTGTTGAACTTCCTTCAGGTAATCAAAGAGCTCTAATTGCACATTTTATTTCCCCAGAAGTCTTAGGAACAACCAACATAGTCTTAACTGTCATATTTGAGTTGTCAGTTCTTTCAAGCTTTCAATCTTGAAATCATGAACATTAATGATAATGATTTCTTTTCATCTTGTGAGGGTTCTTTAAGGTGAGTGATCAAAAGAATTTCAAAATTGTTTAACCATGCTGTTGATATTAAGGCAGTAGACATTATAACTTCCATTTGCAGATGAGGCCTAAAATATTTACCTACCATGTCAATTTTGTCTGTAGTTATACTTCAACTTGTTAAGACAGAATCCTTGTCTACTGTTTGGGAGTGACATCTTTTTGTGTGATAATGCTTGAAATTTAAACTCTGTAGCTGTCTGGTACTGTGCATCAAAACCCCAAAATGCTTCTGATCTCATCTGCTCTTGTGTGAAATAATACACCAGTGCCTCCCGTTGAAGTAGAGAATGTGGTGTATGTTCTTCCAATAGCTGTCTGTATGTAATATCTCATTAAACTGCTGTTTGCCACTATGGACTGGGAGAAAATTGAAACCACATCAGATGCATAAAGAAAATGTTTTTATAACAACAGGACATAAACCTGATCTTCCAGCCTCATAACTCTCTTGACTGGGACTGTCAAAGAGCAGAAGGGAAAGGATTTATGAGTTTTGCCATCTGGTTTCCTTGGAGGATGCCAGCCATGAGATAAACGTTCTGGAAGCATATGCTTCAGTTTGAACCACCAATAAAAGATTTATGGAAGATGAAAAAAAAAGATTTAAGTTATTTTAACTTCATACAAATTTGAGTCAGCACTTCTTTAATTTTTAAATTCTAAAGATACTTAAAATTAACAAGATGTACTAGATATTTTGAATGTTGCAAGTTTAAAATATCTTTGATTTCTGTCTCTTGGGCAATTTCAAAATCTTTGATTCCTCAAATAACAAGGTTATTTTCCTCTCAGATACTGGACTACTTATTCATTTTGAGTCTCTTAAGACACCACAGTAACAGAATTAAAAGTAAAAAACAGAATGCAAAAAGAATTATTCCAATTCTTTGGTTATGTCCAATGTCTGTCTGTGTTTTCTGTCACTGTGCTTAGGAAAACCCATTCCTTTGCCCTTTAGCTAGTTGTTTTGTAATTGAGGGTTTCTAAATGTCACCAAAAAGTACCTCCCACACAGGTTTGATTAGGGAATCAGCACACTGCCCAGAACAGCTTTCAAATGTAATGTGCAGTCACAACAAGGGTGACTCCTTGTGCTAAATAGGCGTAATAAGCCTTAATGTACTTGTTAGACATAGCCCTAATTTTTGCCCTGGGAACATTTTAAGCTTAAATTGCTTAAATTACCACATAAAGCAAATTCAGGGCTGTTGTGCCATCAGCTATACAGAAGCTACTAAATCTCACAGGAGTTGCTGTGAGCATTTTTTATTGTTTCTTGAAGTTGAGGAGTTTTTCTAATCAGAGGGCCAAAATAGAAGTTGTGTGAAATAGGCCTGTCAGACTGTGGGATGTAGAAAGTGTGTTTGTGTACAGATACCAGCAGAGCAGCATGAGCAGCAGCCCCTGATGGATTTCAGTGGGACCAGGCTGGCTGATCCCCACTGGCAGTTCTGGGCCTGGCTGCTTCTTCCTTTGGAGTCACACTGGCAGAATGGCAGCTCACTGCAAAGTGATCTGCTTTTGTCATCCCTGCAATATTAGTAACTGCCTGTTCACTTGTGTTACTTAATCTGACTTTGAGTCTAAGTAGAAAATACCTAATCAATGCTGCCAAACAATCAGTCAAGTATGTAATGATTTTCATAATTCATCACTTTTAAGTATAATTTCTGAAGGCTTTATCCTTTGCAATTTATAAATTAGGGAAGAAAGACCGAAGAAAAGTCACAGTTTTACTGAATGAAAATAATGCCTGTTTTAATTATTTTCCTAACATGACAAATGCTAGAGATCCTCACAACTGTTACATCCTTCAAGTTTTGGAAAAATTGAGGAAGGAAAAACATAAAAATTCAGCTACTTCCTAGGAATAAAAATGAGAAGCTTTAAAGTTCTGTTCTGTTAGCCTGAAGCTCACAGGAATCCTGTCTTTTAAGGTGAAATGAGGAATTTAAAAATTTGTCCAATAGATTTTTGAAGTGATCTTGTTCTTTTCATAGTCATTTGTTTGGAACATTAGAAATTTAAGAAAACAGTACATATTTTAACCGATACCGAATAGTGGGGTAGAGATCCACTAATACTGTTTAAAAGCAGAGGATGAGAGGATTCTACAATGGACTGGCTTTTGGAGAATCTGAGCCAGCTGAAGGATGTCTGGTTCAAAAAAAAGTGATTTCTGCTGCAGAGAGAAGTTGAAAAAGTTGAAAACCTCATCTGAACTACCACCATCAGGATCTCTCCAAGTTCCCAACACCATTTATTTCTGGGTCTTTGGAACAGGTGCTGGTTTCTAGTGCTCAGCAGGTTTATTGCACTTAGCATCCATTTCCTGTCATTTTGTAATTCCTGAGTGTGGTACACAGGTAGAGATAAGTGATTCAGATATATGTGTAGAGTGTGTATAAGATACCTTTCTATGGGAAGAACCTGCCCAGGCATTTCTGAAATCCCTAAGTCTGTGACCAATATACTGAAATTTAGGTTTCATTTGTATTATAAACCAGCTACTTGAAAACATCTTTTTAGACCCATCCATTACTCCTATGCATTTTCCAACATATATCCTTTAGAAAAACTGTTGAAGAGCCTTGCTTTCTATGCTGAGAGTACATTTTGATGGCAGCAGCAAAACAGAGTGGTGAAATTGATTAGTGGAAACTGTGTAAGTTCAAAGAGATGCACCTTTTTTTGCATCTGATGTTTCAGGATACTAAAGCGGAAGTGTAACTTATGAAACCACAGCTTCCCTTTCCCCCAGTTTAAAAAGAAGCTGGTGGCAAGAGGGTATTAAGGACCATGATTATTTTCTTTCCTCCATCAGCAGTGCTGAACATTTTGCCAGCTGGGTCACACAGTATGACCTAAAGGTTTTGAGGGAAAATGGGGTGTTCAGGCTTTGGTTGGTTGTGGATGAACTTCTGCAGAGGGGCATGGACTTGATGGGGCAGCATCTTGCTCCTGAGCCCTCATCCAGGCAAAATCTGGATCTGTTCCAGAAGGGTGGGCAGAAGAAAAGCCAGCCTTTGTCCCCAGAAATAAAGGAAAGTGAGCAGCTGTCTTATGAACATTTTATGTTGCCAGTTCTCATGTTTACTATTATAATCTGGATTTCACAGATAACCTTGCATTGACCTGGTCCTTTGCCATTATTGGTGCCTCTGTTCTCCCTCTTCTCTCACACGGCGTGGAGCTGGTGGAAAACCTTTTAGGTGTTGATGCAGGGTTGAGAGAGTACTGAAGTGGCTCTGCAATGGCTTTTATAGGACTGTACTTCAAAACAGAAAAGCCTTGTGGAAACCAAGCCTCAGGTCAGATCCATCCCTGCCCAAAGTTGTGATTTATTCCAGGGAGAGTGAGATGTTCCTCTTGTTCCTGATGAATGGCTACTTGTTTCTGCAAACAAATGTAAGGTTAAGTATGTTTCCCTTAATGAATGTCCTGAGAAATTGAATCAGTATTTTTGAATCAACCACAGAAATTTCAGTAAATTGGATCTCCTTCTTTTACAGTGCTGAATCAAAATGTCAGACCAGCACAACTCAATTATAGGAGAGGAAATAAAACAACATGCTGAATATCAGCAAGTTATTTCAGATTGCCAATGCCATAACTACCTGTGGGAGATGAGAACAAACAAGGCAAAGATTCAGCTGTGGGAAAATTGGCTCAGAGCAACTTGTTTGCAAAGTTTCAAAACTATTTTTTTCACCTTATCTGAGCTTTATAGACTGGCTGCATCCTTCAGTTACTGGTTTTCCTAAAGAAATCTTTTAGCTGCAAAGAAGTGAGGCAAAGTAACAGGAGAGTCAGTATTTGTGCATTTGATTTTTTAAAAGGTAAAGGAAATTCTTGTCCTTTCAGTCCAATGTTGGTTTTCATTTTGTCTTTTTTAAAAAATATCCCAAAATCCTTTCTCCAGAGGAGAAAATAATGCAGCTGGGAAATTTTTCTTTGCATTTTTAAGCAGAGATGATTCCTTATTTTAATGATGTTGAGAGACAGTGCAGTGGATGGATTTATTCATGATAAATGCAACAAATTCAGAATCTCTCCAAATTAACAGGTAACTCAAGAAATAGATTATGTGTTCATGCAATACATGTGTTTTTAAAAAATAGTAAGAGCAGTTTGTGCTACAGTTGGGAAAACAAGTGCTGGAGTTGTTGGCTCTAATGACTAAATGTACAGATCAGCTCTGAGTAATATGTTTCTTCTAAGGTACAAGTTATTAGATCCTGTAATTTGTGAATATTTTGTATTTTTTTATTTTCTCTGTTGCCATGGGAAAGCAGGAGCTGGGAAAGCAAAGGTCGTGAGGACTGGATAAATCTTTTGGATAAAAAGATTGTGAAGTGGTGACTTCACAAGAGGTAACTTGTCCTGCAGGTAACCTCTGCCCTGAGGATGAACATACTGAGCCTGAGCATAAGCTGCTGGTACAGCTGGTACAACACCACTGTGGTAAAACTGGTTTTCTTCAAGCTTTGATGAGTTTTTGGGTTTGTGGTTTTGGCTCTTCCCCTTGGTGCTGCTTAGCATGTTAATGGGTGGCAGTTGGTGTCAAGATCCCTCTAATACGTCACAACTGGAGAGCTTGTTCCACTTGAGGCAAATAATATTCCTTGCAGGTTATCAACAGGCAGTGTTTCATATTTATCAGCTTGGTGACAGCAGGTAGCGTGAGGAGCCTGAAGAGTCCTCAGTGGTGGCATGTAATAAAGTCAAATAAAGTAATTTTCTAAGTTATTCAGAATATAGCAATATCTTAAATAATAATAAAAAAAAAGAAGTTCTAAAGCGCTGCACAGTCAGTCTGTAGTGTTAGACAAGGGATGTGGAATAATACTTTAACTTACCAGCTAACAGTTAATTATGAGCCAGCCAAAAATAAAACCATCACAAAGCATGATGTCCTGTGCAGCTGCTTTTGGGAGTAGCATAAGGAAGCATAAGATATCCCAGGACAGAGAAAAATGAAAGTGCAGAATTCTCTTTCAGTGATATAATGGGACTAAATTAAATCTGTAAGTTAGTCTTGGGGAATTCAAACACCCACAGAAGGAATTCACTGGCAGATCACTGGGCTGTATCTAAGCAGTACTCAGTATGCATTGCTTATCCCACATGGTAACATCCAGGGAAAGGGAAATAATAGACAGAAGCAACAAGCATGAACAGTAAAAAAAGTTCATCCCAAAAGATGGAGTTAGAAAGGACTCTGAGAACAGAAGGCCCGTGGAAGTCATTCTGTCTGGTCATTTACACCACAGACAAAATGTTGGAAATTGTGTGGCTGTGTCCTATCAAGGACACTGGCCAATAGATAGCCATGTCCAGCTTCACCATAACCTGCACAAAATTCTGTGGCTCAGACTTCTCTTGCAAAATTGTGAGATGCAATGCCAGGGATAGACCATCTGTTTCCTTGTGCTGTTTGAAAAGCAAACAAAGAAAGAGGAAAGGACGGACCAGGTAAGGCAAAGCCATTTTCCCCCCACGGCTTATCGCTCCAGAGGGGATGCAGGTGTGCTGCTGTAGCAGAGAATTCAGTGAGGTTGTTTCCATGTTTCCTTCTGCAGCTGCCAGACCTCAGGCTGCCCTGCTCAGCAGTCACCCTGTGACTCACTGGAGTGGCAGGTCACCCAGGAGCATGGCACTGTCAGGTGCTCACATCCAGGCCTTCACACACTCCTGTACTTTTCCTACTATCTAACATGGCAGCAGAGATGTGAGAGAAAGGCTTTTGGGAAAGTTATTTTTCAGCCTTCCAGATTTCAATTTCTTCCTGCCTCAGGAGGAAATGGTGTTTGTGTAGGTTTCAAGTGTCACAGAATAAGATGATTCAGGAAAAAGTATCTGAAGTTTTGGATTCTGGGTCATGCCACCCCTAACATTTACACTTTTACAATTTGTTCTTCTCTTTCAGGTACACCGTGTTCAGTTCAGTATCTAAAACTCTGGGGTTTGGCTGGAAAATATTAGACTAATCCCTGGTAACTTTCAGAATCTGAGATCATCTGGGTATTAAGGTATGTCTTGAAATGGGTTTGGTATATGAATATTTTAACAAATGTTTGTGTAACACATAGGCTTTCCAGTCTAATGACTAGGAAGAGTAGGACCCCCCAGTATTAAAGGCACATAACAGCCTTTTAAATAGTAAATCTTTAGGAGGCAGGAATGCTGCACATGCTTAAGAAAGGAATAGAAGGAAACACTCAGAAGCTCACATTTCTCTGGAAGTTAAGGAGCAGACTTCACATGTCATTAAGCATAAACTAACCCTGGCAATTAGATCTGTGGTTACCCATTATTTTGTGTTAATGAGAAGCATAAGTTAAAAAAAGAATAGTATTTCTTAAAGCGAAAATATCATAACAATCTTTGTTGCTTATTTTAGCATAAGGAAATACAGTGGTTTCATGGTGCACTTACATTATTAGAGACAATTTAAATGTTATTTTATTTATGTATAGAACATAATTAACACATGTCTAATATACCAAGACTGTTGTTGGATCTTGTACTAATTCAGGTGAATGTAGACTTTTGTGACACTGCTATCACAGGAACTGCTTTGCGGGGAGGCAGTTGCTCTTCAGCTGCCAAGGCCCCATAGCTGGAGGTTCCGCTTTTCCTCTGTTGACTCCCTTTCTGCTGCACCCCTGCAGATGATATCTGTAAAGCTGGATCTCCCAGAAACAATCAAGAAGCAGATCACCAGTGCCAGAGATTAGGCAGGGTGGTGTGGCAAGAGAGAGCTGCTCTTCCCTACACAGCAGCACCAGTCTCCAGTCAGTCAAAGATTTGCTGTCAAGTGTGACAAGCAGAGAACTAAACCCTCAATAAATTTGTTCAGACGTTTTTATTTTCTGTGTACTGGGGCTGAACAAAATACTTAAGGACTTCAAGGCAAGCATTGCATGCCCCAGCCAAAGTAATTTCCTCCATTTTCCATAGCATTTCAGCAGCAAAAAGAAATGAGAAATACTTGGCTACTGTTATTTTCAACTACACCTATTCAGTCTTCCAGAGCTGAATGGTTTAGCTGGATGCTGGAATATCAGAGGAAAATTCTCTTCATCCATCAGTGTTCTGAGACCATCCACACTGGGCTTCTGCTTCCATCGGGAGCTCCTGTAATATCCATCAAACAATTTTCAAGATTGTGTTTAAACTCCTAGGAAAGTACACACTTGTGTCACTTCTGGACAGTGCTATGTGAGTCAAGAATGCTTTCATCAGGTCAGAGCTGAAAGCAGATTGTGCTTGTTGCTGCCCTCATATACACTGCTTAAATTGAGTCTTTGAGAGCCCACGGTGTGAATGGCTCCAACCAATACCAGAATTAGGCCTTGAATCTTAACTAGATATTGTGATCCTTCTAAAACAGTTACTTGAAATATTTTTATAAAAAGGAATGATATTTTTGTCACCAATGTTTGATTTTTCTGGCACTGTTGAAGATCTAAAGTCCCATAATTTACAAGGAATGTAGAATTACAATAATTTTTCATAATTTCATTGTATCGTATTTCATTCAAAACTTCCTATTCATCCAGGGACATCCTAAGTACCTACTTGAAACTCGAAAGCACCCAAGTGATGCAAGTGAACACACAGAAGGAGAAGTCCATTTGATATCCATGGTACATAGGTGTTTCACTGCAGTTGACTTGGGTGGCATTAGCACTGAGATGCCTTGAGACAGACTTAGGTGCTGACTTGTGTCCTTCCTGTCTCAAGGACATCCAAAAACTCTTCTGTATGGGTGATGGGATGGTGGAGAATCAGGGGAAGACAAAGTTCCTCTAAGTAGCTTGAAAAATGGAAAGTGAACACTTCTTTTGAAAGGTGCTTTGGTTGTTTTTCTGTGCCCAGACTCCCTCATTTCAAGCAGGAGTGAGTGGCTGTAGATGTGCTGCAGAGGTAACGTTTAGTAGTCAAGTACTGTCTGTTGCAAATTGCTTTGCTCCTGAACCCAGTTATGGTTGCTAAGTGACAAAAACCTAATTGTCTCTCATGACTTTGACTAAGCCAAGCGTTTAAAAGTAAGAAAGTGAAGTGATAAGGATGATGCAGCTCTCCTGCTGTCCATATGACAAGGCAAGTTTGGTACTAATCTGTTTTACAGAGCAGACAAAGGTGTTTGTTTGCTGTTCTCCACTAACTTTATTATTCCCAATGGTATTATAGAGAATTACATTAATTGCTATGGTAATCGTAACAAGAAGCAATTACTTCCAGCAAACAGCAATTACTTCACCTTCCCAAATTTGTTTGTGGCCGCACCTGCCCTTAATCCCAGATTTATAACAAACATTTTTTCTAGAAATTAAAAAAGGAAAGAGACTGCGTGCTCTTTGGTGGAGAGGGTGTGCCAATCTGCATGTTAGGGATCTTAACCATGGTCAAACCCCAAGGACAAAACCAGGTATTTAAAATTCTCATTACTTTTGCAAGCATCTCATGTAAGCAGGGGTGGCATCTCACCTTGTCAGGGGTAGCTTAGGACTGCTTTTAGCTGTGATTGGTAAATGGTGTAGACAAGAAAAAAAAATACTTGGGAAAAAGAAGTAAAGTAAAAGCTGTGACCAGTTTGGTTTCACTTAAGATAATCCATAATGTTGTTCTTACTTTCCTACCTAAGGACTTTAAAGAAGGCACCTATGTGAATACAGATTTAGAACATATTCAAATAAAAAATATTACAGGACATGTGTTTTCTGTGTTAACATATGATTGTTACTGGGCAAACTGATGAAATACTGTGGCATTAACAGTACTAAAGTGTTATTGAATGCCTCACAAAGGAATTAAATTAAATCTTAAGATCAAATTCCATAAGTTAATAATGTGTATAATAGCTTTCCCTTGTGTTTCTTTTGTTTTTTAAGCAATGTCTCTTACCCAGTAGTACTTCATAAGCTGTTTTGGCTTTTTTAAATCCTCTGTGTCTGATCTAGATTGAAAACTTTTGTTGATAAACAGCTCCAGTGGTGTTTACTATTCGAAGCAGAATTCCTCAACATCACTAATATCCATTAAACCCTTCAGAATGAGAACCCCCCCAAACGACTAATTACCAAGGAGCTGTGCTGTTCACATAAGTAAACTGAGAAACATTTAGTCCTTGTTTTTACTTGGAAAGATGGCATTTTCTGCTCTGTGCTCTCCAGTGCAAGGCCAGCCCTGGAAAATACCCAGGGGCACATTAGCAGAGGATTTTGTCTAGCCAGGATGAAGGTGGAGGATCAATAAGAATCGAAGCCCTGTTTCCCACCTATCTGCCACATTTAGAAATGTTCTCCAGAGACTCCAGAGCAGTACAGTCCATAGCTGGGGCCTGGAGCCAGCACAGCAGGCTAAGGAAAATGAAAGGAAGCTGGTACTAAGTTGGCTCACTAAAATTTTCTGTATACACATGGTCCCCCAGGTTTGGTTTGCCATGGCAAAAGTACATCCCAAATCCATAACTTGTTTTTCATCCTTGCAGCAACTCTCTTTTCTCTGGAGAAAGAGCTCTACAGTGTTAAATAATGGTGATGTTTTCCAGTGCTCCTTATTTCCAATGTAATGATTTATGGTCCTGGGTATGATAGGCAGAATAAGTAGAATCCCTGGGGGTTTTCTGGATGGGAACATTTGCCAAGCCCTGAGCACCACAACTCATAACAGTGCATTAAGACCATATTTGCTTTTAATCTCTGCTTCACTCTGTGTGCCAGCAATTTTGGGGAATAATTGACATTACCTTGATTCCAATGGTGTGCCTACACTTTTTTTTATGAGCAGACATGGTCTCACTCTGCTTGCTAGGAAAATACCATCTCCAAAGAATTGGTTAGCAAAGCCCTGAGTCTGGCCTGATATCTGCATTTGCTCAGCTTCAGGACTGTGCTGTGGGGCTCGCAGCCAGCCTGAAACACAGGCTGGGAGAGCTCAGGAGAGAGCAGGGGAAAAGAAAGGTGGACTGGTCTTAAGAAAGTTGAAGTGAGGTTTATAAAACTGACTGTAGCCTACTTCTCCATCAGACCATGGGAATTAAGCACCTTGCTGCATCTCCAGATACCTGGATGTAATTAAAATCTTGCTTAGTATGAATTAATGTGATTGGAGTCAGAATTCTTCTTGCTAGGTGCTTTCTTTAAATGAAATATAATCTAATTATATGTACCGGTTATTAAGGAAACTGTATCATAACTCCTTCAGCACAATTCCAGAATATAATCCCAATGGCTTAGTGTTTGGGATAGTGCAATGCTGCAAGTTTGAACACCATGTGATTTTTAAGCAATGAGAAAAGTGTGTGAACTGCCATCGTACACATCTTGTCTTCCAATGCCCAGTTTTCAAATAGCAGTTCAGTTTTCCAACTTGATTTTTGTGGCTCAGAAGAGCAAAGGACTGAACTAAACCATTTTTTTCCAGAAAAACCGTTTCATTAAAACCTGACATTCAGCCACTAAAGAATTCTCCAGTGGCCAAATGGAAACTGAAGAGTGTTGAGGGATATTAATGTCGTGCCAAGCCGTATCTGCCTTTGCCTTCCAAATTAGAAACAATCAGAATTAGCTGAGAAAAAAAATTGCTCCAGTCAAATAAAATTTTAAAAGATACAAAATTATTAGACTGAAGTAAATTCATGGCAAATGTGGAGGGCAGCTGGAAATGTGAAATAATCAGCAATACAGATATGGAGATCATGAAAACAAAATTGTTCAACAAAATTGTAGCAATGTTGTTTTCTTCTTCTTCCCAGACAATTAACAAATTGGATTGTCTTTCTATTTTACCACTGATTAAAAAGCTGAAAGACCCATTCTGATGTGCCAGAGGATTACAAGAGAAGGCATCCAAGTGTACAGCCTGGGCACTGCCACTGCCTTAGGCACACTCACTGCAGACAGCTGCTCTCCTGTTGCCTCCCTCAGTACACCAGGGCACTGGCTCTTGGTTCCTAAATTCTCCATGTTTGCTTGGAGTTTTGATGAACATTGTAGTCTTCATCACCAGGATGAAATAAATAACTTGAAGCACAAATAATGAGTAAGCTACTGTATGTGTATTGCAGTGAGACAGAGACTAGGCTTCTTTATTCCTGAATTTACAAAAGCAGCTCTAATAAACAGGATGTTAATGCATCTGCCAGAGTATGTACAGACCACGTGCAGTTCTCCTATGGAACTGGCCCAGCACCCTCCAAAGAAAAAGAGCTGTTGCAAGTTATTCTAAAAATGGGACCATCTTAAATGTTGGGCATAAAATTCTTACCCAGAGGCACAAGAAAGCTTATGATAGTGGATGACTACATCCACTGGAACAAACATCTTACTCTGATCCTTTCAGATAATCTAGAATCTTACAGGAAGAAGAAAACAGATTGTTTCAGTAGCCAAACAGTATAAATTATAATAAATTATCCTTTGAACAAGCAACTGATCCTCAATGTGTATATGTAGATTTTGGGAATATGGGTATATTAAAAATGCTTCCTAAGTGCATATCAAGACTCCACCAAAGTGCTTTCATCTTTATTTTATGCAATGCAAATTTAATTCTCTTTTGCTACTCATATTCTAAGTTTAAGCAAATCAAAAAACAACTTAGACTTTTAAAAACAATAGCATGAAGAGCAATAGACATACTTATTTTGGCACCATGGGAAAGCTGCAACAATTTCTTTAAAGAAAAGCCATAAATGCCATTAATCTAAATGACCAGGGAGCAGATGCAGAGGCCAGCTGACAAATAATTTGCTGTTTTAAAATAAAGCATCCTTTTATGCAAATGAGCATCAGTGATACTGGGATAGGTAAGGACACATTAAGAAGCTTAGGAGCCAAGTTCAGAATTCCAGTTTCTTTATGATTTCTGTGACTCTTATGACTTATAGTTATTTCATCCTGTCCATGCAGTAACTTCATTATACATTCCTGCTCCCAGCCTCTTCCAGGTGCCCTTATCTTACCACCTTCTTTTGGCATTAGGCTTGCACCAGCCATGGCATTTAAGCAGCATGTCCTCCCTCCCTCTCATCACAGCCCATGGGCTTCTACCACCACTCACCTTCCGTGCTCCTCTAAGGTGCAATGTTCACGATTAAAAAAAAAAATTAAATATGAACTAAGCTAGTTTTAAGTTTATATCAGCCATAACTCCCCACTGAATCCATTCCTCCCGACCCAAACCCTGCTGTACAAGCAAAATAGGTGCAGCACAGCAAATATGTGTTAAAGGCACTGTGTCTGTCCCAGCATCAGGTGGGGGCTATAACACAAGGCCTTCCATTCTGGATTCCCCTGAGAGTCCTGCAAAACGACTGCAGTTAACAACTGCTGCTACAGTTAGTCTCTCATTTTTAAAGAGGTTTTTCTCCTTCATTGCTATTTGGTAGCAATGGTGTTAATTGGTAGAGACCCCTTGCAATCTGCAGCTCTCGTTAAGGATTACTATGGATTGTCACAGAGCAGAGCTTTGAGGAGTGGTTAGGAAATGCAAAGTGTGTTAAAAGCAGCGTAATGATCTCCTTGAAGAAAGAAGATTTTGTTTTCTGACAGGCAGATTCTGCTCTGATTTTGATGAGAGCAAAGCTGTCCTGCTTCACTAAGTTTCTTTTACTAGCTCTTATCCTTGGCAAATGGGCATTTTAATTTATAGCTGCATATTCCACTTGTTCTTACACACCATTTGCAGTTTCCACTGCTTCTCATTGGCGATTTTTCCTCTTGAAAGGAAAAGATCAAGCAAATTAGTGGACAGCATTCACCATGAATCCTTCCTCCTTTTCCTTTCGGATATTCCTGAAGTGCAAATGCTGAGAACATGAAATGGTTCACTACTTTTTAAATAGCTGTCTGTGTCAGGGTAAATTAGATTCCATCAGATAGCCAGATATTCCTAGAGAGAAAATCTTTGAGGTTATCTCTGCAGAACCTTACTGCTCTGAAGGGCATGGCCACCTCAGCTCTGCAGGCCAGCATGGCCTGAGATGGCCATGAGAAGTCCTGAGATGGACACGTGAGAAGTCCTGATCATGTTGGGACTAATCCAAATTCCTGCATCAAAAACCTGTGGAAATAGGGATTGGCTTCTCTAGTAGTTGCAAATGTGGAGCCAGTTCCATGTGAGTTGTGCTTTGGAAAACACACATGTAGTAATAAGCAAAGGAAAGAAATGACATCTGGAAAGAGTCACTGAGGTTTCCAGGTTTTAGAATGCAAAACCTACTTGCTGTTTCAGTTGGATTCCTGTTTAAGATGCAGCTGTTGTGGGAGTACGTGCAGCATATTTAATTTGAAAATATTCCCAGAACTTCTTTGCTGCAGACAGAACTTCCTCAAATGAGAAAAGAAACATATTTAATTCTTTAAATCTCAGAGGGTTGTTTTGTTTGCCACAGATGTCACCCACAGCAAACATTTTTAATTAATGGCTCTCTAGCAGTCATGTTACCTTTCTCACTTGCCTGACTTTGAGGGCAGCTAATTTCTGTGTTTATCTGTTCTACTTGGCATGTACATGATGTGCTAATGAAGAGAGAAAGAGAACAATAATGATGCTCAGCATTTATACAGCATTTATTCCATTTTACTGCATAAATATTAATTGTGAATCTGCACAAAAGCCCCAAGGAATAGATTAATACTATTATCTTTCTATTTAGGGAAATAGAAGCAAAGGTGAAAGACTATGAAAAGGAAACAGAAGTGCACAGATGTACTTTGCAAAGCTTTTTATAGCTTATGAAAGAGGTCTGTAGATGTTGTTTATAAATCTGATTACAGTTTATATTTAGGTGTTATGGGAATAGTAAATCTTGCCTTCCTCCCTCTTTCCTGGGAACCTGACAAACGAGGAGCAGAAACATCTTTAGAATTAAACCAAAAGATGAGAAAGTTACACCATCAGGGAGGACTTTTCTTCCAAAAGCTTTATTTCAACAGGCATTAAAGATAATAGAGACTTGGAAACAGAACGAATAAAAACCACTTATCTCAGTTGGGCACCGCTTCCCTGCCAGGCTGCTTTCTCCAGCAGAGATCACTCTGCCCTGCTGCAGTGCTGTTTGGGCTGCTTTAGTGTCACTGCAGGTCCCCACACCACAGTTCTTGCATCTGTCTCTTGAACCTAAAAAGGGCAAGAGAAAGGACACCTTGTTTTGGACAGATGATAAGCACTGTCTGCGCTATCATCCAGTTTATGAAAAACTCTCCAGGACTTTTTTAGTAACATTGAATATATTTAGTTCCAAAGAGCAGAAATTAATCACTTTAGCAATTAAGGCACTTGATTTTATGATAGCATTACTATCCTTGAAGAAACACAATACTTGAATGGTTTTTATTGCTTGTATTCCTTGAAAGATGCATTTGCCCTTTCAAAACAGAGACATTATGTTCTCAAAATCCATTTCCAATTGAAAAGCCTCCCACTGCCTACATGCAGGTGTGGATGTTTTCTGATTGCTCCTAATCAAAGTTCAGGGTTGCTGCATTTCCCGTGCAAGGGAGAGCAGGATAAACACATGTTAATGAAAGAGAGGGAGCAATATCAGTCCCAGAGATGAGAACAGATGGGTTTATTCTGACTTCCATTGAATTTGCAGAAAGGGACCAAACATTTATTTTAGATAGACGATGTTCGATTAGATGCAATGTTTTTATGTACAGAGTATATAACAAAAAATGCGTTTATATCATTTGGGATGACTCCTGTGCAAGTTGAGGTGTGAATGTCCCCACGTCAGTTTGTCTCCTCATTGTGTGAAGGGCGGTGCTGCATCATTTTGTGGCTTAGCTTGTGAATAGCACTTGGGGCCAAACCTGCAGCACAGAATGGCCAGGGCAGGAGGCAGGAGAAACTTGGTGAGTCCTGGCTTTGCACAACAAGGCAGCACCCAGCTTGCAGCTCTCCAGATGCTTTGTCAGGCCACCCGTGTAGGGTGAGCCTGGCATGTTTTGTCAAAGCACAGGCTCAAACATTTCAGTGGTTTATGAGAGCCAGAGCTAAAGACACAGTAAAGAAAACAATCCACATACCTTTTTAGTTAGTTATGCCTGGTTTTAAGTTTTTCAGGATTTTCTTCCAAATTTCCATAAGCTAAACGATAACTTAGAATTTCCAAAGCTGAAAGTGGTGCTGAGGACCCTGCCCTCTACTTTGAACATCAATCCTTGCTTGTGCTCCAGGTTCATTGGAGTAACCTCCTGAGTACAGAAGATTTTCCTCCCCGGAGCGTTTTCTCTGAGATACCAGCAAATGTAAAAGTAGTACTTTGACATCATAGTTAGAGATGGCTTCTTCAAATCTTCCTTGTGTTCCTTAGTTATCACATTTCTACTTTTCAGGACTGCCATAGGTACTTTATAGTTCGTGTACTGTGAGAAGCAGTGGTTGTGCTGACACCTTTGTAGAGTTGTGGCTTCTAGATCACTGTGAACTTGGCAGTGAGTCTCTGCTGGTGGTTTTGCTGCCTGTATTAGGTAATTTTGCTGCCTTTTCTCAGTTCATGTTCCTCACTCCACCTACTGTCTGGTACTCCTGCTGCCACAGACATTTAACGTGCATAATGCAATCTGTGACCAGAGCCACTTGGAAAGTTCCTTGTTTTCAGTAACAAAATGTACCAGTGTCTCATGTAGCTGTTGCAGCAAATGTTGCAGTTAATTTTTTTTAGTGGATTTTGCCATTCTGCGATGAGCAGCTGTTTGGGGCAGACTGCAGCTATGCAAATGTGCACTCACTGGCCTAGTAGAGCCAGGGTAGTGTGTGACTCCTGCCATATCTGCTGCCTCCTTTGACAGAAGTTTTGCTTTGACCAGCTGAATTCTTTCTACTTTTTGCTTCCTGAAGTAAAGCAGTGAAATTACTTTAAGTGGCATCCCAATAAATTTTCATTTCAGAAATAAATTTCAGTAAATTAGACCACAAGGGATTACAAGACAGGCAGGCTGCTAGTGACTCAGGCTGTTTCTTTTGATTTCTTTTTAATTATTATTTTATTTTAACAAAGACACCTGCGCAAAACACTGCACTTAAAATTTTTCATTTGACCCAAACAGCCCCCATTCAATCTCCTGGCAATCAAGGAAACACAAAACCCATCAATGCAATTTTGTTTTCTTAAGTGAGCAAATGCAAAGTGTACTGCGTCAGTATGGGCAAATTGAACCTCACTGCATCTTCTGGTTGCTCTGAACCATTCACAGGCAAAAACCTTTCTCTTCTTTGCAGGCCTCCACATACTTTTGGGAAAATTGCCTTCCCAGCAGGGCCTGGTAATAGGCTGTAAGTTTCCAGGAGTCAGTAAAAGCAAGTGGATTGGGCTGATCTCTTGTATGAACCCACCCGTTTTTGACAGAGAGGCTTAAATGTTAAAAATCTGTAGGATCCTAGCAAATATGAAGAGCATTGTTGTCTCATCCCTTTACTTTTTAATGGAGATTGTTCCCTCTAATATATGTGAACATATTGGTTTCTCTTTTGAGTCACTGATAAAATGTGTTTCTGCAGCTTTGCTTTTCATTAGGCTGCATTTGTAACATTATGTGCCAATAAATCACGATCTTGAGCTAAAAGGGAGCAGTGATCTGTTACCCCTGGTGTTCCCACTGGGGCAGTTAGTCTCTGCATCCCCAGGGATCAGCCCATGGCCAGAGATGCTCCCTAAAAGCACTGCTGTACTTGGGAGGCCTGTGCCAAGGGGTCTAGGAGCTACAGAGATCCTGGCAATTCTTCCTAGTGTTTGCTGGAGCTACCAAGCCAGCACTTGGAATTTTAAATTGTGAGCTCCAAGACTTGAGGGACGCAGTGAATATTAATTCTGTTATATATAGGACTGAAACCTTTCTGGGGAAGGTGATAAGGCAGCCCTGACCTGATAAGGGCAGCTCAGAGTTTTAATGCAAAAAGGAAATGGCAGACTGTGCAAATGGGATCTGGTGTTTTATTCCATGGAAATCTAAGAGAATTGTTCAGTGAAAGTGGTTTGAGGCTTTCTGCTAAATGAGTTGCTTGAAAGAAAATGAGCTGACTCATTGGGTCACACCAGGAGTCTTTTTAGTGGGCTGGCTGGGTGGGTGAGTTCTGTTTTCACATGGTCTTCACTGGGTTTCCTCTGATTTCCTTTGAAATGGAAATTTTTGGCTGAAATAATGACCTGTGGACCAACCTTTGCAAAGGACTATGTATCTTTCTATATTGCATCTCATCAAGCAAACCTTCAGAGGCACAATTACCAGATTAGGACTGGAAAATCATGTCAGGCTGCTTATTCAGATCAACAATTTTGGTTTTTAGCCTTGCTTCTCAGAGAGGTGACAGAGCAGGGCTGTCTGTGCCAGCAATGGACAGGATGCCTTGGATCCTCTTTTCTGGGGTATTGGACCACAGCCATTAGAGAGCTTTCATTTTTCTGTAAAAGTATTTAAAATAAAATCAGGATTTAGTGCACATTGTAGCATCTCTACTTGGACAGAAGCTGGGAACATCAGGTTTCCACTACTTGCTTTCCTATAATTCCAGGTACTATTCAGCTGGCTGGGACTTCTGATACAATCTTGGTGTAAGAATAGCAGCATATCACATGGTGGGTAAATCTCTTTTCTTATCAGTAAATAAAGCATTTCATTTCTAGCATATTATTGCAATGACAGCACTAACAATAAAACCTGAAGAGCAGTTACACTTTGACACAGTTGAAAGATAAATCTGAAATGATCCTTATCACTAGTACCAGGAGCTACTCTCATTTTTTCTGCCTCTCTCCCTCGTTGCAATGAACTGCATTTTTACACTGACCCCCTGCTAGTTATCTTCTGTGATGCTGAAGAATCATATCTTCACTCCCAGAGTGCTGGAAGGGCTCTTGTTCTTCACCTGGTTGTAAACAACACCCTACTGCAGTCAGCTTGAACTAAATAAGTACTTGAGGGCCTAAGGAGGCCACAGAATGCGGGGGCTCCTGCTTCTGTACTGCTCGGTTGTTCTTGCTTGCTTCCATATTGTTCTTTTATGACATTGTATTTGGTGGTTGAGGAAATAATGAGTTCTCTGCTGGAAAGTTGAGTAAACACAGGAAAAAATTGCATGCAGCGACTGAAGACTCTGGTAGAGGTTAAGCAGACAGCTCTCAGGTATAATGAATACAGATAATTCTGGCTTGAGACAGAGAACCAGACTGTAGAACTGCAAGGCCCTTTATGGCTC
This sequence comes from Motacilla alba alba, assembly GCF_015832195.1. NCBI lineage: Eukaryota > Metazoa > Chordata > Aves > Passeriformes > Motacillidae > Motacilla > Motacilla alba. The sequence goes on along the minus strand of NC_052023.1, from coordinate 5,593,180 downwards.
AGTTTCAATTCAGGTCACACAGGCTCAGCAAACCAACCTGCTAATCACCTGCCCTCTGTTCCTGAGCTAGGCAGGAACCCTGCAAATTCCTGTACAACAGCTAGACCCTGAGCGCAGCTCCTGCACCAATGCTTCCCATGTTCCTTCTCTACAAGTTGCCTTCTCTGTCCTCTGAGCATTCTGGTGGGCAAAGCCAGCAGTCCTGCTTACAAAGATGGGATTGATCTACTTGTGCACCAGGCATGTCCCTGAATTCTCAGGTTTGGTCATATCTGTATCTGGCATGGCCACCACAGAAAATATGGGGGAAAAATAATCAAAAGCAGTACATCCTTTCTGTATTTGTGACTTCACTTTTTCTCCCAATCCCAAATTAGTGGTGTCCTTATTACTTTTGTGTTATAAGTCACCTCATGTCCTTACCAGGTTCTCAGCTACCTAGTAAATAAATTCTATATTACATCTTATCAAGCAAACTTTCAGAGTCACAATTACAGATTAGAACTGGAAAACCATGTCAGACTGCTTATTCAGACTCTTAACTCTTCATCCACTCACATTTATTGCCTAATTTTCTCAACTTCTGTCTGAGGTACAATCATTTCTGTTCATCTGGTGGACCTGTGTTCTTGCTTCCCTCTTCTGCCTCTTTCATCACATTGGTTTCCAGTTTCCACAGAAACTGCAAGCCTCACCTACCCTTGGAATCATGGTCCTTTTGTTGCATTTCATGACTGCAGAAGGACATTAGTTTGCTCCAGGCATTTTAGTAGAGAAAAAGATGTATTTGATTCCCTCCACAGAAACATAATTTAAATGAGAACAGCCTCAGACCACGGAGGGACTACAGAGAGCAGGTTATTGTGCAAAGGTCACTGTGTGGAAGCTTTAATGAAACCGAGTTTCACAGAGCACCTAATGGCAAATGAAGGCAGGACCTTGAGATCTCAAGAGGAGACAAGACTATTCTAATTCCTCTGAAGCAGAAGCAACAATGTCCTTAATATAGAAAGCCAACAAGATTAAGAGATGCTGCTTACAGCTCCCAGGCATTAGCTGTGTCTGCAGTGACCTGCCCTCCTGTTGCCATGAGGCTGGCTGTGCACGTTGTGCGCATGAGGCACTGCTGCTGCTGTGGCTAAAAGGAAATACCTGTGGCTGGAGCAGCTGAAGGTGGCCTGTGCTGTCTGCTGTGCAGGAGGCCAGAGAAAGAAGCCCCAAACCTCACCTCCTGTTAGCACTTCTCTGACAAGGCAGTGGCCAGCAGGAATACAGAGATGACCTGGATGGTGCATGGGAGGGAGGGGTGCAGCAGGGCACAATCACCTAGCTTGGTTCAGTGGTATCATCTGGAGCTGTTGCCTACCAGAAATCTGTCCAGTTATGTTCCCACTGCTCCTGCAGGAATGAAAGAAAAACAAAGCAATGTTTTCATCCTGTGCCCAAATGCCAACTATTAGGGGCCAGCACTGGTAGCCAAGGGAACAGTCCTCCCTCAGGAAAATAAGCACAGCTGAGCAGCATGTAGAGAGGACAGAGCACAAAAGGCTCGTTCGATCCTGAGAACATTTGGATTTTGTTGTGGGGTTAGAGTTGTTTCTTTTTTTATTTTTTTTAATAGAGATGTCTAGTTCTAGTCTTTTATCCATTCAGAGCACTCAGACTGCCTGCAATCCAAAGTGCTGGGGTACTCTTCAGCCTTTAATGGGTTCTCAAAAATCTTCAAACAGCTATTGCAATCCTGTCAAGTAAATGCACAGCTGGATCTGAGCTCAAAAGTCTGAGCTCAAACTCCAAAAGCTCCCTCAGTCTCCAAAACTCAGATGTGTGTCTGTGTGTGTGCACCTAGCCACTGGCTCAACCCTGGCTACAGATGGGAAGTGAAGAAGCCAGTGAGGAAAGGCTATATTTTTGTCCCATCCCTCATCTCTTCTGCCCTGCAGGGGGTTTAAGCCTGGACCTTATTTAATAAATGCCCATCAACCCCCACTCTATGCCACAGAGTCATATTCCTGCCTGGAGTTTCACTCCGTAGGGATTGCAGGGTTAATTAACAGAGGGGATCTTGGATTGTGGAAGATTTCTGTTTCAGGTTGTCCAGACACCTTGCAGATACCTGAGGACTAATTTGATCTGATTTGGGATTCTATTCCAGAAAATATGTGATCTGAATATGCCATTATCTGGATCTGGCTCCTTCATTAAATTAGGATTGAGATTATTTCCTTTAGGAACAGGCATAGCTGGAAAAAAGGATCCTCTGTTTATCTCCAGAGCTAAACAAGGTAGTCCAGCATCTCTAAGGAGTCCTCCCAGGCTCCCTGTTGCACACAGTATAACCGTAGCTCTTGCTGCATTCTGGAGACATCAGGAAAAAGCAGTTTGATATGACCCTTTCCTGGCATCAAAAGATGCTTCAGTGGCCAAATTAAATTACTTGTCCTTTTGGTTTACTGCCTGAGCAACGAGAAAAATTAGAACTTGCTTTGGATTAATTAATCACGTGCTCTCATTTTGTATAAGGACAAGTAGGTTCTGGCTAGAAATAATTCCTCTCCTATGCAATTTATTCCTGACAATTTCTGTTGTGAAACCGCTGTTCTTTTCAGACTCCACTATTTTAAAAGATCCTGTTTAACCTCCCCAGCTCTGCTATGAGCTGTCCTCTTGGAGTGATTGGGCCAAGCCGAGTTACACTCCAGCAAGCCCCCTAAAGCAATCACATAGGTCCCAGGTGGGGGAAGCTGATGCTTGATGTGCTGCAGGAAGTGTGCAGAGTCCCTTCGGTTTTAGCTGTATTCATAGGCTGAGCAGGATTGCACATAGCAGGTTCTAACAAGAAACAGCGTTTATGTTTGTCACTTATTAGCTCAAGCCTCCAAGAACAGACAGTACTCAATCAATTCTCCTCCACACATTCATCTGATCCATTTGCAGTGGCAGGACAAAAGCAGAGAAATAGCCCCAAATCCCCAATTGCACAAGGACCTTCTTGAAAGAAAATTTTCAAGCATTAAGCTTCAGTGTAATTAGTTTTCAAGGGTACATCTGTTTCCAAGCCTCACAATATTTCTGGTTCAGCCAAGTGAACAGGAACCGAATCAAAAAGCTTTGTTCTTTCATACTTTACACATCAAAAGATGTTACCTTTCTTTCTGTCACCCTCTGTTTATCCCCAGCAACATTAATGCATTTTGAGAACACCAAGCAAGGTGTGAACAGCCTGGACTTGCAGCCCCTCAACAATGTGAGCAGCAGGCTCCCAAGGACCAGGTCCTGCCTTACCTCTGGATGCCATTTTCCCAGGCTGTGTGCATGATGCTGGAATTGCACCCTTCCAAATGCCTTTGCCTTTGTCTCTCTGGAGGGCAAAGTTTCGACTGGAACTTCAAAGATATAAAACTTTTCCACGATATGGCTCAAAGCTCTCATTGATTGTTGTAATGTGTCTGCCTGCAGGATGACAGCAATTATTCTGGGTCAGGACTGAAAAATGCAGGGGGAAAATAGTCACAGAAATCAAGTGGAGGTTACTTATTTATTCAAATTATAGAACAAAACCTTTTCTTGAAATTGTTCCCCAAAGATTATAATGGGAGAAATAGTATATATATCCAGGTGTATAAATATGGCCTTAGGTTGCAACTTGTAACTCTGCAATAGCTAAAGCAAAATCATCCTTCATTTAAAAGGACTGAAAGCTTTAAATTCTTACCTAAAGGGTACAGGTACTGCATAAGAAAATACACTCTGACCATAGGCTTTAGTTCAACACACATATCAGAATAGCATTAGATTAGGAAAGAAAGGCCATAGAGAACTAGAACCAGTCACTAGAGATCACCTATCTCCTGTAATTTATAGAACTATATTAACTGGCTGTATGTGTTGCAGTTTAAACCATCGGTGGATCAGCATTGTCACTACAGTGTGATAGTGTGATCTGGAAATGTCCATACCCTGCTGTGGGAGCAATAAACAGAACAGTCAACAAACATCACACTTGGGCATTGCAGGCTGCACTACGCAGAAAACAAAATTATCAAGCCAGGTACACTGCAGAGATGTTTTGGTTAAGTGCTAAAGGGTGTGGAAAATTTTCACCATTTGCTGTAACAAAACTGTTGTGCTGCTTCTGCAGAAACCTTCACTTGTATTGACTTTGTTCACATATTCTGTGGCTTTTGCAACCATGTCAGTCCCTGGCATCTGCTGATATCAACCCCTGAGTTCTGAGGAACATTTAAAACTCACAAAACCCAGCAGAAAAGAATTTAGAATAAGCTCAGGATTTCAAAAATATCTGAAGTTTTTAACCTCAAATTATACATAATCTCTCTGAGGGCCACTGTCTGTTCATGAACACCACAGCACGGGAGCTGCCAGTCTGAGGCAGGTTTGGGTCCCTATGACAGCTGATGTCACTCTATCTCAGCCTCCCTGACAAGTAAGATATTTTCTATTGTCTTTGTGTCAGCTACAGAACAAATAACTAAAACAATGCTGTGGAGAAAACGTTTCACTTAAAAAGGCACAGAAAATAACTTCTCTGAAGGGCTGATTGCAGTGTTGACAATGTCACAGCTTCTTATTTTCTCTTCAGCCATTATTGATAACACTTGTGCTGACGTGGCTATCACATGTGTCTGCAAGAATACTCCATAAATATTATCAGAATAGCATTCAAAGGCCAGTTTCCCATCTTAGTGTTTCTTGGCTTGTAAAGAATTGATAAGTCCTTGCCTTGCTAAATATCATTTGGAGAATAATCAGTTTGGGCCCCTGCTGACATCGTGTGTCCTCCAATGAGTCAGTAGCTGTTCAGTGGCTTGTCCTCCTATCCTGAGCTAAAGACACAATCCAGGTTTCCTTCTCAGGAGTTTGCAGAAAAGGTTGTTGCAAAGCAACAAGAGTTTCCTGGGCAGGAAGCTCTATAGGAAACATGGCGTGCTTCCAGTGGTAGGAGAGCTGGAAGGAAACCAGCCCAATTCTTTTCAGTGTTTTTAGTGAAAATGAAATGTGCACACCAGGCTATTACGTGTCAAAAGAGGACAGTCAGAATAAGGATGTGTTATGTCTACCATAAATTCAGGTTAGCCTCATCTTCAGGATATATAGCCAAACAATTAACATTTTTCTTTGGTGGCTTTATTGCCCCAGCTCTGTATGGAAGGCTCTCTCTGAGCTGGGAAGGACTCGGTGAAGTGCAATAGAATCCTGTGGGTGACAACTGCTGTATAAACATGTGGGGTTTTCATCTTCTTTCTTTCTTTCTTCTTTTTTTTATCAGTTGCTAAGAAAAACCCTCCAGGGTATGTTTAAAGCACTGTTCTTCAGTTTTGCATAGACAGAATGAGAACTTACAGAGAACTCCCACCACGCTCGTGAATTCGAGCACATGAATGCATTGCAATTATGCTGTTCACAAATCTCCATCTGAAATCACCACTCCAAAGTGGCCTAAATTTTATAATTCCATAGCACACATATGTCTGACTAGTTGATTAGGATGAAAAGTTTACAAAAAATTTTAAATTTTACAAAAGCATATTAAGGTATTACAAACAAGACTGCAAAAAACTAAGAGTGTCTGTAAGGAGTATAAATTACATTTGGAACAAATATAGCAATGGTAATTTGTAACTAATATTAAGAGTAGAAGACAATAACAACAAATAAGAAATATGTGATGTAGTCTAAAATGAGTGTAATTACTGGTTATTGTGTTTGCTTCAAGTATGGATACAGAAAAAGGAAAGAACTGGGAGACTACAGATCTGGCAAATGAAGTCAGACATCAAAAATTTGGCACAGAATTGATCCTTATAGTCTAAAGTTTCTTGGGGAAATCTGGTTTTTGTGGATTCTGGGCTGTATTGTTGATAGAGTGTCTGGAAAATTAGAGCAGGGTACCTACCAGTGTTTAGTACTGAAATATGTGCTAGGGACTTTGGACAATCCTGAGTCTTAGACTGTGGATCTCTGGATCAGGGGTGTCATTATGGGTGCACACAAATGGCATAATGTCAGGATCTGAATTGAACTCCTGGGGGTTACCCCAGCACAGATTACTGCAATAATGATACAACTGGATTTATTGCTTCTTTCCTGATCTGTTTCTTGCTGTGCCATGACTCCTTTTTCTTCCTCTCTCTTCTTGCTTCACCCCCCAGAAAAAAAACAATCCTGAGCAGAACTCAGAGGTTTGCTCTTAGGTTTAGTGGAGGAGATGCTGAGAAGTATAAGGGCAGGAGGAATTCTTCCCTCTCCACCTACCAAAGGAGAAGAAGAGCTACTTGAGAGTTCTTCTGTCTCACATGGTGTGAAAAATTGCCAACAGAGTGAATTTCTTTCTGTACTGAACAAAAAGTTTGTCCTGTAACAAGGAACACTACTATTTTTGTTTCTTTGTGTGATGATGACACAAAATCTCCCAGACCATCCCTCTGGGTGGGTGTGTACAGCCACAAGAACTCCCTTCACACATACATTGCAGAGAGGAGTTGTTACCAATGGCTGAACAAAAGGTCAGCAAGCTGCAAAACTGCTTTTATTACAATATAGCACATAAACAGAACCACTAGAACGATGCTCTTTTTCTACAAAATCATGTGGCTTCTTTACCCAACAGCATCTTTTGTCCAGGATTAATCCAAATGACACTTAATGACACATAATGTGGTGCCAGCGTTTAATCTCAGTTCAAAACCAGCCCTCCACTGGTGATCTTTTCACAGCTGCAGGAAGCATCCTGCCGAGAATGCTTTCATCATTTACAGCCATGTATTCACATGTCTATTTAATTAATTAGGGTTGGCTCCTTCTGAAGTACATTGCTGCTTTATTAATGGTTGTATGCTTAGATCAATGCAAACAAAAGGGAAAACAGACAGTGGTTTAGGAGCTGTGAAGCTGAGATAAACTCCTTTATTTCTTAGAAAACCCACTGATCCTGGAGAGATCAACAGGTTCTTCCATATTTCCAACTATTCTGCTATGATCACATATCTAGCACTCTTTCTTTATGACCTCAGAGGCTTTGAAGAAAGTTTTCCTCCAGGAGAACATAAAATTTAGCCTTTGTAACATCAGGTAAAAAAAAAAAGAGCAGGAAGATATTGGCCTTTTGGTAATACACCCATAATATCAGAGCAAGATAGTTATAAGCCAAGATTTCCAGGAAAATTTTCACCTCTAAAGATTTTGATTATGTCTCCTGAACACAATCTTGAGGTTGAGAATAGACTGCTATTCATAGAGTGTATACTCTGCTACAGACTGCAGGAAGCACATATAATTTGTAATACACTGAAATGACACTGGCTGACCTTTTTTTGGATGCTTTATCACTTTGGAGGGAAAAGAGTCATATAGGTGAGGGCATTAGCAATCTAAATGCATCTGTCATCAATATTTGTGCAAAAAAGATATAGGTGTGCCCAGAGCAGGCAGCAAACTGTTCAGAGACAGCCTGAAAACACAAGAGCATCCCTTAATTTGGGGTTGCCTTTTCAACCAGTGGTGCAAAATCGGAGGATACTTCAGAAACTTATCTTACACACTTCACAGCTTTTATGAAAATGGTTTGCTTTACAGTATTTAAGCTCTGCAAGTCTGTGAGTTCTCAAGTGCTACGAAAAAAACTCCCCACAACATGCACTTTATATGTGGCTTTAATTATCCACAGTGAGTGTCACTCTACTGAGGATGTTCTCTGGTGCCTGTTTGCTGTGTTGATTGGAAGTTCCTGGAAGGATCACTGACAGTCATTAGTCCTGCTGGAAGAAAACTGCTTTAGTGCTTAGGCTGAGGATCTGAACAAGGCACTCACTCTGTGGCAGTGAGCATTACAGGGCTTAAAATACCACCCAATTCTCCAGTGCCTTGACCCACCTGTAATTGCCTACTCCAGAACACATGGATTCCAAACTGTTTTATTACTAGTGTTAACACTCCACAGAGGTAGCATTTACTTACCTTTCCCAAGTGAAACAAATGCCCAGAATAGTACCTAGCAAAAACTCCGGCAAAGAATGTGTCTCTAAGAGCTTCACCTTTTTGACCTGCCAAAAAATAATAACTGTTAACAGAAAAATTACTCTGATTTTGCCACTGCTATTTGTTTTTTTCCAGGCTGCAGCAGAGCTACACCAGTGTGCAGTTTTCATACACTGCCATCTGTTGTTACAGGGTGCCTGTGTCACTGCTGTGCTGTGCAGCTCGGGTTTCTGTTCCAGCAGCAAACGTCTTTCCCAAGAACCCTGTTAAATTGGAAGAACTGCTTTAATTCATACATGCAGCTAGATTCCAGCAACTCTGCTTTCACTTGTGGCCACAGCCAAAGTAATGTTGCTTTTAATCCCACTTCACTTATTTCAGTAGTGAAGTTTGTATCTTTATTTAGTCCAGAGCCAGAGGATTCAGGTTCTGAATAGTAAATTTACAGCAAAACATACACACCACAAACATCACAAATATTGACACACACTAAAATTACAAAGGATCCTGTCAGTGCACGAATACATTTACAAACACTGCCCTGCTTATTTAAACAGCTGTTTCAGAATCTGTATGTTTAGCTACAGTTTGTATATATATATATGTTACGGATTTGAGTCCAGGATCTGATGAGTTAGCACCTTGTTCCCTAAATCTTAACTAGAGAAAATAGAACATAATGTTCCGGAAGCTAGCAAGGAAGGTAAAGCTATTTGCGTGTGATCAAATAAGGGGCAGTCATGTTTGGAGAGCAGCCTGAAGCACTCAGGCACATATGACAGGCAGATACACAGTCACAAACCTGATGGCAACTGGAGGAATTACAGGAGCTAGGAATTAGCCTAGACCTACAGAATTATAGATGAATTCCATGCCTTAGAGCAGCTCACACAAGTGTGCAGCTATCAAAGTTATGAAAATGCTTGTGACAGATGCAACAGTTCAGACTGCCCAAGCTGGGATTACCTACACTTGTAATTTTTGTGTGTTAGAACTGGTCAGAGCACAAACCTGGACATTGAAGCATTGGACACAAAAGAAATCCTTTGTGCTTGAAACCATGGGGGAAAACTCCCAAAAGACCACAAGTTTTTCACTTCCTTAAAAAGAAGGGAAGGATCTAAGCAAAACACACTCAAGAACTTGTGTGTGTGTGTGTGTTCAAAAACACAGAAATGCACAGCAAAGACAGTAATTTGTTTATCCATATAAATATAATTTTATTTGCATATCCAAATACAGGATATTTACTTAAATGAAAACTGTGTGCTCACAATTTAAATAACAAATTCACTTGCCATTTACAAACCAGTCTTAATATCTGCAACTGCCCGTTTTACTCCCCAAATGTTAGAGAACTTTCAGCCTCTTTCTGTTCTTTATGCAATTGTTTTGCCCTGTTTTTCAGATCCTCTGCCTTGGCATCGTTCTTCTCAACGCCATCTCCCAGTTTGTACATGCGGCTGGCGTTGGCACAAGCCCACACGTGCCCCAGCTCGCAGCCTTTCAGCGAGTACTTCAAGGCACTGCTCATGTCCTTGGGGACCCCAGGTGCTCCCTGCAGGTATATCACACTCAGGTTGAAGCAGCTGGGAGCAAAATTGCTATCACAGGCTTTTGTGTAATAGTCTCTAGCAGCAACAGGGTCACGCTGATCATTGTTGGCTCTGCCGTCCTGGGCCAGCAGCCCAGCGCTGTGACATGCATTTGCTGACTTCTTCCCACCTTTCTCACATGACTTGATGAACGATTTGTAGGCAGCTTTCAAATCTGGGTTGAGTCCACCTGTCAGTCAAGAGGACATTACTGTGAGGACATGTTAAAACAGCTGGGAGCTTTCTGCTTTGCAGGATGCTTCCCACTGGAAATATAGCATCCATCACATAAGATACTACAGTCAACATTTAGGACTTCAGAGATACTACTGCTGTCTCAGTGACATTCTACTAATGTCTTTGACTTAGAAAACTGTTCTCCACTCACCAGTAAACACAACAGTACTGGTATCCAAAAAATAACCCAGACCCACAAAACACTCTTTCCACTACTACATCCCTGGATTTAATATCTTACACTAGGCAAGTATTATTTTGCCAGTACACACCAAGGTTGTTACTACTTTTGAACTACAGTAAAAATATTATTCCTTACTACTGCTTTCATTTGGAAGATCTCTGACTAATTTAAGTGTTTTCCATTACTGTGCCAGCAAATGCATTTTGAACAGACTTGGGGACTACTGAGGTATGCATATTACTAGTCTGTGAGTTTCCTTCTTTCTTACTTTCTTTCTTCTGTCTGACAAGAAGAAATGTTGTGAACTGAATATGCAGCAACACTGAGCACTGGCTGCATGTACCTGTTAAACAGCTGCAATTATAAGAAAATCATATATAGTTAACATAAAGCTGATTTTTCAGAAGGAAGCAATTTTAGGTTTTCTATCCTCCCCCAACTTTTATGAGGCGACCACGAAAGGGGCGGGACAGGTAGTTGCTCCTTCAAGGTCAGGAGGACAGGCAGATGTGAGGGTGGCCAGGAATCGGCGCAGGTTGCCCGGGGAGGTGGCACCTGCGGCCCGAGCTCCAGAACCCCCCTGCCCACCTTTGCCGAGAGCCTGGTAGGCCCCCAGTTTGTAGCAGCTCTCGCTGTGCCCGTGCACCTCGCAGTTGTCGCGCAGCACCCGCGCCGCCGCCACGAAGTCCTTCCTCACGGCGTCCAGGTAATCGGCGAAGCGCTGGCAGCCTGCAAGGCACGGGACACGGGCTGAGCCTCCCGCCGGCCCCGCGGCGGCGGACGGAGGGCGGCGGACGGGCCTTACCTTCCGGGTCCTTCTCCTTGAAGCACTGGTAGCTGTACTCCACGTGCAGGTTCTCCAGGTACGCCCGCACCTCCTCCTCGTCCGCGAAGTTGATGAAGCCGGCCATGGCCGCGCTGGCTCCCGGCGCGGCCGCTGCGGTGCCTCCCGAGAGCGCCGAGCGCTCGATTCGGCACCGCCCCTCCGGGGCCGCCCCTTCCCCGACCGCCCGGACTCATCCCCGCCTCCGGCCGCTCCGACCGCCCCTTCCCCGCCCTCTTCTCCTGCCCCTCCCGTGGCCGCTCCTCCAGCCGCTTCTCCCGCCCCTTTGCCGGCCGCTCCTCCGGTCACTCCCCCCGTCTGTTCCCCCGCCTCTCTTCGCGCCCCTTCCCTTATAGCTCCTCTCATTGCGCTTCCTCCTGTGCGCTCCTGGGGTTATCGGGAACTCTGACGGTTCAGCAGTTTTAAGCGATAACACACTGTTAGAACTTTACTTTCAGAGTTTTGCACCACCGGATGCGTATTCCTGAGGTCTGATTCGGCACAACCCACAGACTGAGACATGACAGTACATTAATTGTGCTCTGCATGGCCTAGGAGCAGGGCTGCTTTCCCTATTCCTCAGTCTGCCTCCTGCATGCTTTTGTCTGGAGTAACAACTCAATAATTTCCAAATCCGTTTTAGAGCAGAGGTGCTGCTGTGAGAGACTGCTCCCAGCCACCACTCCTTTCCGTGGTACCACAAAAGCTCTCAGGTGCTTTCTGAAGTACTGGAACCTGCACTGAGCAGATGCAGTGCTGGGGCACTGGGAACACCCAGAACCGGGTAAGCACTTAACACACAACGAACCCTGGTTCTCCTGGATCTAAGAATCCCCTTGGCATGGGCAGGGATACCTTCCACTATCCCAGGTTGCTCAAAGCCCCATCCAACCTGGCCTTGAACACTTCCAGGGATGGGCACCCACAACATTACGGATTAATGTAACCCAAATGTGATAATAGAATACTTACAGAAAACATGGCACACTATCCAATTCCAGCAGTTCTGAGCACAAACTGAATTTTCTGTGGGTGAAGTAGCACTCACAGAAATCTGTGTAGCACCATAAGAAATCTGTGTGATGGATTGCTTAAAATCAATATGAGTTTGAGTTAAAATAAATTTTAAATATTTGCAAATGCTTTGTCCCAAATTATTTAAGTAGAATAACACCAGCTTGTCAAGTTTTTGGGATAAATAACACTCAGTTAAATCCTGTGCAGTCTCCCAAAGGAAGAAGCCTTATCCTTTATTAAGGGCTAGAGCTAATTGGTTGACCAACCATCACCAGCTGGACTGGCAGCAAACCCTGCCAGGTGCATAGTTGAAACACCAGTTCACATTCTAAAGTACTTCCTTAAAACTTTTCAGACTGTTAAAAATTTGGTTTGATGTTAAAACACATTTTCCATGTGCAGCTAAAGTCTTGTTTTCAATGTGTATTGACCAAAACCCACTGCCATGTGTGTGAGACTGCAGGAAGAAGATACACATTGCTCGGCCAGTGCTGGCTGCAATCTGAGAATGTTTGTGTGAATCTCCATCCTGGATGGGGCCTTTAGAAGATGAACTGTTTTTGTACCAGCAGTACTGTTTCTCTGGAAATCCAGCTTTGAAACCATTTCAGTTTGCACAGGCTCAGTAGAAATTTCTTGAGTTTATTAGTTTGAGTCCTTGAAGAGTCTGCTCTTGCTGGGATTTTGTCTTTGCAGTTCCTGATGCCGATGTTGAGCCTGTGCCAACTCAACCATATGGCTGCTCCATAGCAGGAGTGGATTCCTGAGTACAGCAAGGCAGGCTAAGAACAGGCACTGGGAGCAGGGGGTCAGGCTGTCACTAAAAGTTTTCACTGCCTGAGCCCAGTTCCTATCATAAATTCAGAAACCAAGACATCTGGTGATAGGTCGGAGTGAATCAGTGGATTTAAAAGCCATTGAAAAAACAATCTGGAAGCTTGCAAAGACATTATGAAGTGGAAGAAACACGTAATGGACTAAGAATAATAGTATGAGCTGCTTCCTTATCTAAGCTAATATCTGTGTCCATAATTATATAAGTTGTTTCTTCTAAGCAGATTAGGTTTATAAGTGGTTAAATTCAGAACATGAAGATTCTTAATTCTGTGCTTGTCAGATCCGGAGCATGTAATTTATTTTCTCTACATCAGCAGTCTAATCTAAAGAATTGGAACTATAATTGACTTTTGTTATGCAGTCCTTATATTGGTAAAACTGTGTTTCATAGTATTTATAGAATCTTTTGCCATCTTGTAAAGACAGAAACATAAATTTTAGCAATTGTTCCTTAATATTTATTTATATGTCTTGCTGGTTTGCAAACAACATTTATCCAAAGCTTCTGCATGTAGAATCAGCAATTCTTTTACATCAATTGTATATTCTAATTCATTTTATTTGTATAGGGTATTTGTATTACTCTTTGTATCCTGAAACAAGAAATAACTGTATTCTCTTGACCAACAGTACATTGTATGCATTGGTTGGGAGACAGGTTTTCTTCACTACTACTGTTACCTGAAACCTGAAATTACCTTGTACGGAATGGTTTATGCTTATAGCAAAGCTCCAAAGCAGGCGGCAGAACCTATTGTATTGGTGCACGTTATTATTCATATAACCAGAATAAACCAGTTTGTGCAGGAAACACTTAAATTGCAGAGGCCTGTGAGCACGGAGCGTGAAGCTGACGCCAGTTCATGGCTGTGGGAGGTCCCCAGGGCCACAGAGCTCACCTGCTCCAGCCGGGCGCTCACCGGCGCCTCAGAGTGCTCGAGTCCCGGCTCCACTACCGGAGCAACCAGGCCGAAGAAAAGGTCCCACACACTCGTAGCAAGCGAGGCCGATGCGCTTTGCTGCGCCATGGCCCCTTTCCCCACACTTCCAGCCTTAAACGCGAGTGTTGAGGCTCCGCTCCCCGAGCACGGCGCGAACCTGTGCTGGCGCAGCCCCTTTAAGGGAGGCGGGTTCCCGGCCGGCTGAGGCAACATTCACTTCCAGGTCGGGGGGGTAAACACGGGGGAAGGGAGGGAGGGAAAGAAAAAAACCGAAAAGAGAAGGAGCCCAGCGACGGGACCGGCTGGCTGGGCGCTCGCCGGCGGCACCCAGCGCCGCGATGGTGAGGGGGTGGCGGCGGCGGGCAGGGACGGGGGGAAGGAGGGAGGCAGGAAGGGAAGGGGAGCTGTTCGCCTGCAGCCCCGGGTGCCGGACCCGGCGCAGGTAGCGGAGGTGACCCCGGGGAAGGGGCCGCCATGGTGGCGGCGCAAACCCGGCTGAGGGGCTCAGGCGGAGCCCCCTCCCCTCCTTCCCGGCGGTACCGCGGCCGGGCCGGGGCAGCCCCGCCGTTCGTTGTGTAACCGCGGCGCTGCCGCCCGTTATGTAAAAGGGCTCCCGGGACCCGGCGGACGGCAGGGAGGGTGGCTCGATCCCTGCTCGGTGTGCCCCGGTGTCCCCAGGGCGCCGGGAGGGCGATGACCGGGCCCGGACCCGCGCCCTGACCGGCCCCTCACAGCTCCGTGCGGGGCCGAGCAGCCGCAGCCGCCAGGGCGGAGCGGGGCAGAGCCCCTCGGCCGGCGGCGTGAGGGCACAGCCCGGCTCAGCACAGCCCAGCCGCCTGTGCCTCCTCCGGCTCCTGCCTCCGCCAGCCCCCCAACAGCACCTTTACTGGGAATTGCTTTGTCCGGGGTCTGTCTGGAGGAAGCCGTGCCAAGGCTCGGTGCGTGGGCCTCGCTGAGCTCTTCCAGCACGGAGCTGCCAAAGGAGCAGCCTTTCCCTGCTTCAGACAGGCCGGAGCAGAACATATGGGAGCTGTTTGGATTGCTCCTGTGCTCCAGGCATGAGTGTGCATATTTGCTTTTCAAGGACTAGCAGGAGCTTCCTGGGCAATCTAGTCTCATCCCTTGTCATTAAAAGCCTAATTTCAGTCCATCCCCTAATAAAGTTATGTGTCATTGGTTTTGAAGTAGGTACATTTTGTGCCTGCTCTTCTAATGAGTGAACTAGGGTAGAATTTTACAGCTTATCCATCTACTGATGTCTAAATTTATGGCAAAACTTCCAGTTCAGGGTATTTCTATATCCCTTTGCTGCTGTGCTTGCAGTGTGCTTCTCTTTGATGGCTTTTTTTTTTTTTTTCCTGTCTATGGTTTATATATATTGTGCTGTATTTATTTATAGGTAGCATTTGTATCTCTCACCTTTTGGTCTTCTAGGCTGAGAAAAGCTGGGTTTATGTCCTATTCCCAATGTGCTTTTCATCCCCGGAGTATTCTAGTAGCTGTTACCTTTAAACTGAATTGTTGCAGGTATCTCTTAACATAAATAGCCCTGTGAGATCTCCTGTGTGTCTTGAAAGTGACTTAATCCTTCCTTTTTTTTGTGTGTGTTTCTCCTGGCACCTTCTTTGGCTGATTCACCTTTTTTTTTTTTTTTTTTTTTTTTTTTTTTTTTTTTTTTTTTTTTTGTGGTTCAGCAGACCACTCTGGTTCCACTCTCTATCGTTTCTAATTGATGAACTCGTCTCTGAAGTTCTTGATATTAATCTTGAAATATGTGACCTTACTATGTAGTTCTAATGTGGCACTATTTAATTTTAGGCCTCTTGTGATCGCTGCTGACTTTGTATCAGTAGCAGCTTTAATCTCTATGTTCCTACTTCTTGTGCCAGAATAGTTAATGTTAAATTGGAGTTTTGAGCATAATCCTTTCTTGAGTCTGGCTAATAAATTACCTGCTCTGTTTAATTCCATTTAACTTAATTTAAATAGGATAATCATAAAGCTTTCTTAGTAGCATAAATTGTGAAACTGTTTATTTTCACTGCCTTTCCTCTAGCACTCGGAAGAATTTTGATGGCTGTTGCTTGAGTTGCTGTTTCTTAATTGTTTTAAGAATGTTCATTTTAAGAAAATAATAAAGTTTTGGGGCTGTGGAGAGGTGGAAAACAGCTGGAAAACATGGTACATCCAACCCCAAAACTGAGGCTCTAAATTACCTCTTATTTTCCTGTTAATGTTTTGAGAGAAATGACCACCACAAATTGAAAAGTCCTTAACCCTGCACCCATCTCATCCTTTGAGACTTCAGAGAGGGAAAAGCAGGTGTGCCTGGCTTACAGAGACTTTGCATGTTTGGAGTTTGTCATACTGAGTCTGCAGTTGGGTGTAAAACTTGGGGAGCACATCACAGATGGGGCTCTGTTAGAGATGAAATTGGTATTTGTCTTCCAGTGTTACATAGTGATTTATTGAGGGGGAACAAGAACCAGCCAAAACAAAACACTACTGATGGAAAAAAAATTTGATTTTTAATGAGTGTGAGAGACAGAGCCTGTAGGAACTGAATCTGTCAGGCTGGAGTTGGTAGGATCACAACTGCTGTAGTGAGAAAGGTCCACACAGCTGTGGAATTTTATTTTTTCTTTGCAAAGCTAGATTGTAATGATTGACAGAAAACAGCAGTTTATACCTGTTTCTTATTTTTCTTTAGGTATTGTTATATAAGCAGGTACTTCTCTGGTGATGCTTCCCCAAATGAACAGGATTTCATTTTGATACTCACACTCAGCCATTATTAACTGGGTTTATAACGTCTGCCTTAAGATTCTTTAACTTATTCCTGGTGCTTTAATGTGTCCCCTCAAGTTCTTTTTGCTTTTTAACTGCACTTTGAGATATGTATTGAGTATATTCTACTTGTATTTAAAGCTGATTCATGGAATTCTCAAAAGAAAATGTGGAGGATAATGTTCTTTGGGAGAACCTTTCCAAATGGCGTGAGCTCAAAGCTGAGCTGGTAACATCAAGTTGAAGCTGGTTTTGCATTTCAGTTCTCCTCTGTATTGGATTACTGTTAGAGAGCAGTAGCCAGGCAGTTTACCTCATCCCCCTGCACACTTTTGGTTTGCCTTGATTATATTGAGCACTTTAAAAGTTTTTTTTTAAAAAATAATTAATTTAAATAAGCCTTTAAAAGCCCATCTA
The DNA here is from genome assembly GCF_015832195.1 of Motacilla alba alba. Classification (NCBI taxonomy): domain Eukaryota; kingdom Metazoa; phylum Chordata; class Aves; order Passeriformes; family Motacillidae; genus Motacilla; species Motacilla alba. The sequence continues at coordinate 5,576,344 of NC_052023.1, read as the reverse complement.
AATGCAGTTATTCTACTTTTTATGCTATTCCATAAACTAGCCAGGTTTTAGATGTGTCACGTTACTCTCATATGTTTTAGTTAATGGAGGCACCCCAGCTTGCATCATGTAATTCATAATTCTGTGGTTTGGGAAATTAATTTTTATATTTGTTTCCTGGCTACTCAATTAATTTGATATCATGAAAGAAACTGTGAGGTTAATTGAAGTATCAGATAATTAAGATGACTATGAAAAAGTAAAATAGCATAATGGAAGTTCTCCTTAAAGACTGCTGGATGATGTTTATTAAATAACAAAAAAATGTAAGTGCTCTGCTATGGTTGACATCCATTTATAGTGTCTCATTAGACAGAAAGTGAAGTGATCAGAAAACAAATGGCAGGTTTGTCTTCAACCTGACACTCAAAAGCAGAGCTAGAGAAATGAACCACTTAAATTCTGACCTTGTAAGAGCTTAAATACAACTTTAACTGAGCAATATTGTCTTGAAGTATAGAGGAGTGAGAAAAGGAATGCCTCCAGCTCACATGAAAGGCTTCCAGACTGCATTTGAGTTGTTCTATTTCAGTAGCAGGCAGTCTAGGAAATTGTTTTTAGGATGCTTGTAAGAGGACTTTATTAGATACAAATAAAAACATTTTGCCTGTCTGCCCAGGTTACCTCAGGAGCCTTTGTCAGGGGTGTTTCCTCAGCCTTTTGGCAGCAAGTTGACAAAATATTACAAATGTCTCCTGTAATGGGAATGAATGGAGTTAATAAAAACAGAGCTGTGTTTTTTGCAAGTGTAATTGATCCCTGCTTGTGCTTTTTGTTCCTTGACTGTATGGAGATGCCTTGCGTGAACTTGCAGAGGGATTATGTAAAAATTAAACTTGCATTTCCAAAGGACAGATTGGCCACTCAGAGGTACTGGTTGAAAAAATAGTTTTCTGAGTCATATGCCAGTGGCCTATCTACAGGGCTAAAAATTCTCGTTGGAGTTTGTTCACTGATACATCAAAGTGTTTCAGCTTTTCTGGCAGACAGGAAGGAACAGTTCCAGGAGGAATGAAGAGAGACGGTGTTCTGGTTTTGTCATCTTTGAGCATCACATTAGAAACACAGGATCTAGTGGAGATGTGGATGTCTTTGCTTCAGTGGGAATGATTTTCATACACCTTTGAGTAAAGATTCTGATTTTTGTTTGATTCATCAGCTGTCGTAGAAGTCCTGGATATATATATATATATTGATTTCAAGTTTAAAAGGAAATTTTCCCATCTCATATAAAAAATGTACTATTTTAAAATAGTCAGGCATCATTGCACACTACAAAGAAACAAAAAGAAACAAAAGACATTCACAATTCCAAAGTATGTCCTTCCTTTTCTTATCATCTTAAGATTGGCGGCAGGCAAAATTGCCGTTTCCTGGTATGGGAGCAAGTTGCATCACAAAGTAACTCTTGTTTTTATAAGAATACAATGTAATAATAAAGCTTAAAAGATATGAAACTAAAGCACTTAGCAAAACTGAGTTAAAGGAATAAAAGTTGCACATCAAAAGCTGCAGAAAGAGCTTGCATTTGAATAATTTGGAGATTTTACTTCTCAAGCCTGTACTTAAGTCTTCAGGAGGAATTAAACTGTAGTCTCTAATTGTAGTTAATACATGATTCATTAAAGATAGACTCCATTCCATCTTTGCCCTAATGTGGTACCTCCCAGTCCTCAAATATGTGCACCTTATTTTAGAAGACTTATCTCTGTAACCTTATTTATATTTCTTCTCTATAACCTTTTACATATTTCAGTACTCCTGTGATCAGCATAATAGGCAAGCGAAGCAACAGAAGTTAAATGAGCTGAGAAAGAAAGGTGAAATTATCCAGAACTTTCCGGATAAAAGGGAAGCTACTATTTTTCCTGTAGATGAGATCTGACAACAGTTGATGCTGTTATTTTCAATATTGTCTGGGGGAGTATGTACCAGTCACTCGGCCCTCTTTTGTGTGGTGCTGGGGATGATTCACAGTGCTGAGAGTCATTCTTTATGTTGATTAATCTGTGTGGCTGAAAACAGTAGGTTATTATTAGACATGGAATAAAAAAACCCTTTGAGATTTTCATGTATTAGTGTACAACCTCAAACTCTGAGGCAAAAGATCAAGTTTATATTCCGCCTTGTCCTTTCTACCCAGGCTTCTGCTATAGATGATTTCCAGGTGCAGAGTGCCTGGAAAGAGGAAAAGGATTATTGTAATAGATGTTAGTTTATTGCTGCATAAGATTTGGAATTAAACCAGTTCTTTTTGGATTTCATTTTTTGATGTGAAGCTGTGGCTGCCCTTTTCAGTATCAAAAATTGCTCCTATATATGCAATTTATCTGAAGTATCTGCATTTCTTATGTAGGTTGGTAGTAGACTTCTAATATGCATTGACTTAAATGAAAGATTAAAAGAAATATTTTAAATCCAGAAGTATAATTTGATTTTTAAATCTTCTTTCAGTCTGTCTTGATTGATTAATTCCCAGTAGACTTCATAAATTAAAATGATTTTTCAGCAATTGCATTTCTTCCTGTGGGAACACAAGTAGGGTTCAAAGCACAGCAGACGTGAGTGGATGTGGTTCTGGGGATGACAGGGGAAGGAGGCTCCCATCGGTTTGGCCAGTTGTCCATTGTGTAACCTGACTTTGTGTGCCTCTGAGACATCTCCTCTTGTAATATTTGCCAGACAAACAAAAAGGACGTTATAGAGTAATGGAAGGTTCATAGAAAGAATGACTTGACTAAATCTGCTTTGTTTCATTGTGTTTTGCATATGACAGGAGGAAGCTTCTCCGTATTCTTTACTTGATATCTGTTTGAATTTCCTGACTGCCAACCTAGAGAAGTTCTGCACAGAAAGGCAAGATGGAACATTTTGCTTGCAGGAGCCAGGAATGTTCCCTCAAGAGGTGGCTGATCGACTGCTGCAGACGATGGCATTTCATGGTAAAAACAATCATTTGTGGGTCAGTGGTGAACTTAGCTCACTGGAATGTGACATTGCAGTTCTGCTATATTTTCTAGTAGAATCTGCTGCTGCAGCTGTTAAAACTGTGTTCTGTAATCCCTTAATAGAGAATTTTTGTTATTTTTGCTTTACACAGCTTCAGCTGAGCTTTGCATTGCCACATAGATCTAAATAGAAAGTTCTTAGTCTTGGTTTATGATTTTGCTGTTCCTTCATTTGAACATTCTTCAATCTTCTTTCAATCATTTCAGAAAAAAAAAAGATTCTACTACTTCTAGCAACAATACCTCTTGAAGAGCATTTAATTGATTATTTTTACTGTGTGCCCTGATTAAGTTAGAAAATAACCTTGTGCTTCATTAAAACAGTTTCTAATCTCTCTTAACACTTTTATTGACATGGAATTATTTGTTTCAAAGTTTTGGAGTGGTATAAACAGCCTATGGTATCCTTACATTTTGTCTACTGGCTTACTGGTTCTCGGTCAGCATTTCTCTGAGGATAGGGCTGCCATCTTGGTTGCTTGCTTTAAGCATAATAAAATTTGTATAATAAAATTTCTTATCATGAATAAGTAAAGGTGTAAATTGTGCTAGAGAAGAGATAAGAGACCCTTTCCTTGAGATGCTGGAGACTTTTGTTAAAAAATGAGACATGACACTGGAAAAATTAATGTAAACAGACCAAACATCCTATCCTATAGATATTTTATTTGGGTCTTACTGGGCAAGTAATGGTTTTCTCAAGTTGTTCTGGTCAGAAGTAACAGAAGGAATGGTCCTAAAATAGACAGTCTCATAAAAAAAAAGGGCAATCTTTAATATGTACTATTTTTGATAAGGAGTTATTTAGAGTAGCCCCAAGAAATCAGATTCAAAGAAACTGAATTACCAGAAACTTACTGCAGGTGCTGGCAATGGTGAAGATTCTTCCAGACACCAAAATACCACAAACACAGAGAATGCAGGATGGAAAAAAGTGTGTGGCTAAGGTAGGCCAGGGAGAAAGCTTTGGTCCTTAAATGAAAAGATTAGCAAAAATTAAGAAGTAATTAATTCAGTGATACTTTAACCAAACTGTAATTGTATTTATTGCTTTTACTTTTTCTGCTTCATACCAGTTGTTTCATCCCATCTTTTTGCTTTCCCTGCAAAAGAGGAAAGTAGTTCCCTGACTACTTGGTCAGAAGTGCCTGAAGCATTTGCTCCTTAGAAAGGTCTGCAAATCTTTATATTTGCCTTTGTCACAGAGGCAATTACTAGCCCATGACTTAAATCCAAACTGTAGTGGCAATGATGTTATTATTCAAATATATTGCATTTTTATTTCATTTTCTTTGTTAAGTATGTGTGAAGATAGGAGATTAAAAGCTAGGAGTGTTGACATTTATAACCCTGTAGGAGCAAAACTAGGACGTGTTCTTCCTACTCCTTTTGTGTGGATGCTTGTGCAACTGTACCCTTCACATGGCTTTTCGTAATCCTTCTGTTGATAAGACACCAAGATCTCATATTTGTGTATTCAATGCATTTTTGATAATTCAGGGAACTCAATGTATTGTTTCAGTTAGGATGTAGCCAGTGTCTTGCCATAAAAAGCTGCTTATGCATTCTTTGTACAGAGAAAAAAGGATACTAAACAAGATTGTTGCTTTTTCTTTTTTTCATTGCTGTCTTTTTCTCATTCCCACCCTTTCCTTGCCCTCTTCTTTCTATTCTTTGAATCACTTCTTAGGTTTCTTTCTCACATTCAGCTTGTTTCTGAGCAACACTCCTACCTTCTTCATATAGAACTTAATTAGCTTAATTTAGGATTGATCCTACTTAGGAATTCAGTCAAATGCTAGATTATGTAGTTAAAGCAAGATGAGAGCAAGTCATTGATAGGTGGTGCAATCTTGAGGTTTATGGAACTGTGGCCAGAGGAGAATTGCACTCAGAAATTTTGAAATTCTGCTTTTAGCACACTTCTAACTAGTTCAGTGAGAAAAATACAGCAAATGAGGGCAGCAGTCTAACTGTTTATGAATCATACCTATATTTTATTTATTGTGTGTTCCATTTTCTGAACCAAACAGGTAGCACGCATTTATTGCTTCTTATTTATCTGTCCTATTCTTAAACCTGGAATTTTCCAAACACGACCTCATAATCTTCAAAGTGGAATGGCAAACGTAAGATTTTGGGATCGGTGGCGTGATGATCCAAGGCAAACTACTTTGTAATTAATTTTCTCTGCCAACACTTTGTATCCTTTGGGTTCTTAATGTCAAAGTGGTGGTGTGTAACACTGGAGCCAAGCACTGATGCTGTTTTCCCACAGGGCTTCTGAACGATGGGACCGTGGGCATCTTCCGAGGCAACCAGATGCGCTTGAAGCGAGCGTGTATCCGCAAAGCCAAAATCTCGGCCGTGGCTTTCCGCAAAGCCTTCTGCCATCACAAGCTGGTGGAGCTGGATGCCACGGGGGTCAATGCAGATATAACAATCACAGACATTATCAGTGGACTGGGCAGCAATAAGTGGATCCAGCAGAATCTGCAGTGCCTGGTGCTGAACTCACTGACTCTTTCTCTGGAAGACCCCTACGAGAGGTGTTTCAGTCAGCTGTCCGGGCTCCGCGCGTTGAGCATCACCAACGTGCTGTTCTACAACGAGGACTTGGCAGATGTTGCTTCACTTCCCAGGTTGGAAAGTCTGGATATATCCAACACCTCTGTCACTGACATAACAGCACTCCTCACCTGCAAAGACAGGCTCAAGTCTTTGACCATGCACCACCTGAAATGCTTGAAAATGACCACGACCCAGATACTGGATGTTATAAGAGAACTAAAATACCTGAATCACCTTGATATTTCGGACGACAAACAATTCACATCGGACATAGCTCTTCGTTTACTGGAACAGAGAGATATCTTGCCTAACCTCGTGTCTTTGGACATTTCTGGAAGAAAACATGTCACAGATAAAGCTGTACAAGCATTCATTCTGCAGCGGCCCACGATGCAGTTTGTAGGACTGCTAGCTACTGATGCCGGCTACTCAGAGTTCTTAACAGGAGAAGGAAATCTGAAGGTTAAGTGGGGCAATTAATTTCACTGAAAAAATATAATGTGCAGGGAAAATAGAGCTAATAGTTTGTAAATGTATGTGTGTGTAGGTTCATATTTTTAAATTGTTAATTATAATTACTGGCTTTAGGTGAAATCCTACTTAATTTTGACGCAAACTGCTAAACTTACATAATACTGTATATATATACACATACTTGTAAGAGGCATCTGTTTTCTGTGCCTTTTCAGTGAACCTTAGATCTTGATTTTCCATGTCTAAGAGAGATGAACTTACTGAAGTCACTTAGTGGGATAATACTCTCTGGATTCCAGACTGTATCTGGCATAAGTCAACAATGTGTAAGGTGTGGAGGTAGAATTTGCATAAGCTTTGAGCAGTTCATGATTAACACAGCAGATACAATAAAGCTGAATCACTCAGCTGCTGTTATGCTCCATCACCACTGCTATTTCCTCTTAAAATATTTCTACCCATCTTGAAAGGTCTTCTGGTGATGAATGCATCACCTAAGAAGCAGTAACTTAGGATGAAAGACTTCCTCTTCTTGAGCAAATCCTCAATTACTTAGCCCCTTAGGATGAGATGATGTTTTCTGAAGTGCATTTATTTATCTTTTAGAGCCAGGCAACAAGACATCATTCCCTGTTCTGTAAAATCTGAAGGCAATTATTGGAGAATGAGCAGGTCAGAATTAATTAAAAAAAAGTTGTTTTAGAAATGTCAGGTATATCATCTTTGACACTGAGTTTTCCTTTCTGCTGTGTCTTGAGGATGCTGGAAGCTGCAGAGGGAATGAGGAAGAGATTCTAATGTGTCCATAGTTTAGTCTGTCTCCTGTGCAAATCTAGTTTTCCACTTCAGTTTTAAAATTCAGAATGCTCTTGTTACAGGCAAGTGGAGTGACACAGCTACACATAATTTTGTATTTTTGCCCCCTGAAACATTTGGCAGTTGTTAAGGGCCAGGTTGCTTGAGTACTCAATTGTCACAGCTGATAGCAGCAAAGTGTCTCAATGTTGAGAAAGCAAGTTCCCCTTTGGTGTGATGATATCCAGCATCAGGAGGTTATACCTCATGTTTGGTATAAAAGAATACAATAATCCTTGCTGTTCAGAATGCTTGCTTCATAGAACTGTCTGTGCCATGATAAGACAGGAAGGAAGAAGGTTCTAGTAATATGAAAGTCACAATCGACTTGTGGCACTGTGGTTAGCAAAATGGAGTTTGCATTCCTTTTTTTTTTTAAAGCATAATTGTCAAGAAGAGACTGTAGGCTATGAGTGGTTTTATTTCCTTTTTTTTTTTTTTGTGAGCTAAATTCATTAGTAACTCTACTGATATATTCAATTGGTTAGTCTAGATACTGCTAAAGAGTAAACAAGACACAGAACTCATGGAAACAGCAGAGGTAAAATATTACTGTCTTTACAGCAGCCCTGTGAAATTTGATTATGAACACTAGGCAGATATTATAGTTGAGAACATGAAACCAAGTGGAAATTTTTCATGTAGGGTATAATTGGCTGTGCACCATGTCAGTAAACAGGGTTGCCCTGTTCTAATCGGTGGAGAATATAAAACAAAATCCAAGATGCTATCAGTTCTGTCAAGGCTGTAAAATATTCCTGATATCAGAAGTTTCAAAAAAATACGCCTGTATACAATACAGGATGCACAGAATGGGACACTATACATAGGAACATTTTGCTTTTTTTTGTATGTGCCATGTTATGTAGAACAAGTTCTGCATGCTGCCCTAAGAATTTTAAAAAACAGTGATTGCAGCAAAGATTCATTAAATAGTAGGACTGAGGAACAAACCAGTTATACCATTTACAGTTATAAACGGAAAATATCACTAAATGGAAACTAGAGCAGGCTGGCAATCGTTTGCTTACTAAAGGACTTGGTCAAATCACTGCCTTTGAAACTGCAGCTTTGCATTTTTTGGGAACAAAACTTTGCAAGTGAAAATGTTGACATCTTGAACTAAAGGTTATTTCTGTGTTCACAGGTGTCAGGAGAAGCAAATGAAACTCAGATTTCGGAAGCACTGAAGCGGTACAGTGAACGGGCCTTCTTTGTGAGGGAAGCACTCTTTCATTTATTCAGCCTGACACATGTAATGGAAAAAACTAAGCCTGAAATTTTAAAGGTAAAATCATAGTTTTGATGGTTCTCGTGTGTTTTTCCTAAGCTCATCCCCAAAAGCCTGGTATAAATTAGTTTATAAGCTTTTACATTTTTGGTTATGTTTTTTAAGATTAAAATTGTAATGTTAAATTAAAAAACCAACTATTTAAACACGAATGATGTAGAAGATGCCCTGTAGTGTTTTATGTTAGGCAAAATTGTTCTCTGCTAATAGAAATAATTTAAATTTAGTAGCATGTAAATTAATTTTTTCACATACCTTTGATATGAAATATTCTTCAGATGCTGAATTCTGTCATTAGATCATATCTGTTTGGGTTCTAATCAAAGGTGTGTCTACTCTTATTCACCAGACACAGCAGTGCCTTCTGCTGATGCTCACAAAACAGTAATAATAAGGAAAGAATTCAGTGACAGCTTCTCTACTGTCACCCTCCAGCAGGGCAATGGGTGAATGGATATGTTAGTGTTCTGTGTGGGGCTGTAACTTGGAGCCCAGAAACTTCCTTAGAAATCCATTCTAGGTGTTGGCTTTCCATGTCTAGAACACCAGAGGTGATTTAATTTTTGTAGGAATCCTAAAAAGAGGCACCAATAGGACATACAGTTTTTATTTTTCTTATCCTCTTTGATGTTGAACAAGTGGCCTTCAATTTGGCATCAATACCAAAAAGACTTTACCAGTCAGTTATCAGCAAGAAAAATATTATTATTAGGTGTTTATTTGATGAGATCACAATCAACATACATAGCCAAAAACATCATTCAGGAAGAAGCTGCAAAAAAACTGTCTTGACTTAGCAGCTTAGGATGTGATTCCAAATGGCTCATCACCAAACAACAAGGCACTACATCATTATCATTGCTCTGCAGAAACTGTCCTGCTTCGTTCACCTCTGAAAGGGTTTGGTGATTTTATCCCAGCCTGCCTCTTTCTAGGAATTTCTAGCACTCTGTGCAGCCTCTTCTTTGAGAGGTTGCTACAAGCTGTGCAAAAGGACTTGGAGCAGTAGAAGTTGTCAGCTTTGAATCGCTGAGCAGAAGGAAACGTTATTCCTTGAGAATTCAAATCCCACCAGATGGATTTCTCACTCAAGTACAAGGGAGGCAGAAATTGGGTGCTGTGAGTCATTGTTGTGGCCTCGAGCAGGAGGCAGATTGTTCTTGGGGTCTGTGTGCAAATGTGTGAGCAGCTAACGTGGGCCAACCTTGTGCTGCAGCTGGTGGTGATCGGCATGAGGAACCACCCCCTGAACCTGCCCGTGCAGCTGGCGGCGAGCGCCTGCGTCTTCAACCTCACCAAGCAGGACCTGGCGGCCGGGATGCCCGTGCGGCTCCTGGCAGATGTCACCCACCTGCTCCTCAAGGCCATGGAGCACTTCCCAAACCATCAGCAGGTACGAGGCAGAGCTTCTCTGCTTTCTGTGGTGTCCTCTGTCTTGTGGGTCTCAACAAAAGGTTTCTCCACATCCCAGGACCTTGTGGAAATATGTTCATAGCAAGGAAGTGTTCTGAAATTTGTGTGTTTCTAATGAAGCAATTATTTTTCATTTCTCACAGCTGCAAAAGAATTGCCTTCTTTCACTATGCAGTGACAGAATCCTTCAGGATGTCCCATTTAACAGGCAAGTTTTAGATGTCAGTTGGAATGAGTTGTAGCAATACAGAATATTTTTCTTCAGAAGCTTTGTTTCTGGCCCCAGTTTTGCTCAGTTTAAATCATTCCAGTGTGCTGAATTTATCTGGCCTATATTGTTTAAAGCCTGTTGACCCAAATATATACCATTGAGTATAGGTCTGAAAAAATCCTTTGCTGTACAGGGGTTTTTTAGCTTCACTTGGATGGGTCTATCCTTAATTCCATGTAACAGAAGTCAGCATTTCTCTGGGGTTGCTTTTTGCAGACATTTTTTACTCAATGTTTTGTCCAAATACTTTGAAGTGTTATGGTCTGCTGTTTCAGAAGATTGTGCCAAATTTTTCTTCCTTCTTTGGAAGCACTTCCTGTGCAGTCTGATACATAATTAGGAGACCCTAAGTCCACAGCTTAAAGCTGACAGAGGCTCATATAATACCTCCAATTTCAGTGTGTCTTTATACTTTTCTTTTTTTTTTCTACAGAAGTATGAAGCATGCCTCTGTACATCTTTCTTTTACTAACACTTATGAGACTTATGAAAATTATGGTTTTTTAACTTCCAGGTTTGAAGCAGCCAAACTTGTTATGCAGTGGTTGTGCAATCATGAAGATCAAAACATGCAAAGGATGGCTGTAGCCATAATTTCCATTCTTGCTGCAAAGGTATGGAATTAAGCTTTGAGACGATAGGATAACATTTCTAAAGTCTAAAATAATGATTTGCTTTTGTTTGTTTACAGCTTTCAACAGAGCAAACAGCTCAACTTGGTGCAGAACTCTTCATTGTTAGGGTAAGTCAGAGGCTTTCCTGCCATCCCATCCTCTCCAGCTGTTAATACTAGCAGTATTACTGAGGATACAAAGTAAACATAAGGAGATAAAATTCTAAGAACACGTTAACATGTATTCATGTGAAAGTTATTTAGAAGGTAAGCCAAGTGGAAAAACTTGACACCATTAATGCAAAGTAAGATAGCGAGACATATCTTGATTTGAAATTCATTGTTTAAGATTAAAGATGCTCAAAATGAGAATATGTGAAGTAAATACTGCTGTAAAGGTTCTGAATTCTGTGTGTGGCTTTGTGCCATCTGTAATAGCCCTACACATGTAATTACTGTGGAAACAAAGGAATTTCTTTAGCAGGCAGCCATGTTCAGAGCAGAGGTAAAAAGTTTAATAGCTGGTATATTTTGTGTAGTTTGACTCTAAGCATGTGTATCTTTATGTTTAAATGGCAGCAATGCATTGCCCACTTAGTGTAGAAAAAAGCAGAGGAGTTAATACACGTATTTATATTTTGATGGTTTCTTTTCCCCCCAGCAACTTCTACAAATAGTTAAGCAGAAAACAAATCAGAATCTTGTGGATACCACCCTCAAGTTCACATTGAGCGCACTTTGGAACCTCACAGATGAATCTCCAACAACGTGTCGGCACTTTATTGAAAACCAAGGGCTAGAACTTTTCATGAGAGTCTTAGAGGTGAGGAAGGGAGGCTTGGTGGTGGATTATCAGCACAGGTTTATAATTACAGCTGTTTCAATAATAAGCATAAATATTTATTTGTGTTTTGTTTCCTCTATCCACAGTCTTTTCCATCTGAATCATCCATCCAACAGAAAGTTCTTGGACTTCTGGTGAGATGAAAAAGATGAGACAATAGGGACACTCAGGGACATTGGGGAACTTGGGGGGATTGGAGATGTTGGTGACACTCACAGGGATTTGGGACCTTGGGGATGTTGGGGAAATTTGGGACACTCAGGGGCATCAGGGACATTGGGGACACTCAGTACATCAGGGACATTGGGGACATGTGAGACATTGGGGATGTTGGGGAGATTGGACACACTCAGGGTGATTGGGGACATTGGAAGGATTGGGGACATTGGGGCCATTTGGGATGCTCAGGGACATTGGGAACACTCAGGGACATCAGGGACATTGGAGTTCTTGGAAACATTTGGGATGCTCAGGGGGATCAGGGACATTGGGGACACTGGGGACGCACAGGGACACTGGGGACACACAGGGACATGGGGGACACTCAGGGACATTGGGGGTGTTGGGGTGACAGATGAAACAGTTTGAAATATATACTTTTAAAATTTTATTTTGAAAGGATTTTTTTTATCCTATGTTAATCTGAAAATTTACTTTTTCATGTCCTAGTATTTTTTACATTGTTCCTTAATCCTTATAGTGTGTATTATTTGCAATTGACATGTTTTTGAATTGTTTTGTGTTTCTTCGAAAGTTATATTGAAATTGATGGTTAGAGTAAGTAAAAAGAGCTTTTCAGAAAGGAGAGTGAGGCTTCATTAGAGTCCAAATTCAGACAGTAGGGTGAAAGTCAGCGGAATGTGGAATTTTGCACTGCTGAAATTTTTTGAAATTGGGCTTGAGAATAGTAAAAATAGCCTTTGCTTTAGTGTAATCTAAATGTTAATGGCATACAATCACTTACGAGAAAACCTCTTTGTTTTGATGCAAATTCCTGCATAGACTGGAAAAATTTCCTAAAGCAAAAGTAGTATTTTAGCATGTGGTGATCACCTGGATGTATAGAGATCTCATCTGCCTGTTTATCTGTGTCTACTCACACAATATAGTTAAAGTTTGTGTTTATCTCCCTCACACCATCTTCTTTCTGTTGACATTTTCTCTTTCTTTTTATTATTTATTTCCCTATTCCAGAATAACATAGCTGAAGTTAAAGAACTCCATTCTGAATTGATGTGGAAGGACTTCATAGACCACATCAGTAAATTGTTGCACAGTGTGGAGGTGGAAGTCAGCTACTTTGCAGCAGGGATTATTGCTCACCTGATATCTCGAGGAGAGCAGGCCTGGACATTAAGTCGCAGCCAGAGGACATCTCTCCTTGAACAGCTGGTACAGAAATAATGGTGAATTTTATCAAAGTCTTTTCTGTTTTTGTTTCAATGTTTGTATTTAACAATCAATGTTCTTGGTTCTGTATTTTACAGCATACTGCCATTTTGAATTGGCCAACCCCAGAATGTGAGATGGTGGCTTACAGGTAAATATTGTCTTGTCTTGTGATCAAGAGTTTTGGGGGAAAAAAAGCATACCACATATCTGCTATATCTGATATTTGCAGGTCTTAAATGAGTTTTAGATTCAGCAGACCAGCCTCTTAATATTTATCAATGTCTCCTGTAGTTAACATGTGGCTGAATGAACAGACATATGACCTCTGAAGTAATAGTATCTAGTAATAAAGCAAGTAACTGTTTCTCTATTTTTTTTAATAGGTCTTTCAATCCATTTTTTCCACTGCTTGGGTGTTTCATGACACCTGGTGTCCAGTTATGGGCAGTGTGGGCCATGCAGCACGTCTGCAGCAAAAATCGTATGTATTGAGAGAATATTACCCTTAAAATTCTTATTTTTTGGTATGTTATTCACTAGCATGAAGTGGGAAAAATAAGAATTTCTGGGGTATTCACTCTTAATCCTCTGGAGAAACTACATTTGGGGCTTGACTAAATGGGGCAGAAAAAGAAAGCAGTAAAAGTTCCTCTCATCTCTTCTATTAACTGAAATTTTACTGTTAGATGCATAGTGTTAATTCAAAATGTGGATTTGTTAAATTTAAGTACATTTTTTGCTTGCACATGTGTTTTTATTCAAATAGAACATGCAAATATTGATGCTGGGCAGCAAATTCCTTTTAAATTAAGAGCAATGACTATGGCAGGTAGCAGTGTCTTACTATGGGAACAGAAGCTATAGTTATTCCTCATCTCTAATTGCCTTTTTGCACTAACTTGCTGTGACAAATGTCATTTTCTTTGTCTCTCTTTCCCATCTGCAAAATGAGAAGTAAAATGATTTGAGAGCATTTGATGTAATGCACAATTGTTGGGAAAAGCAAATAAATCCCCCAACCATACCTAAGTGTAGGAGGGGACAAACCTTCCTGGCTTTTAATGTTGGGGCTTTTTTGACAGAATTGTTTGGCATGAATATGTCTATATAAAACAGATTTCTTCTAAAGCATTTAAACTGTTTTCTGTGCCAGTTTTTAATCTCCTTGATGGCAGCATATCTAGGCTTGCTTATCCCTGTCCTGTAAATCTCTATTTCTGCAGTGATAAGGCATCTCTTTAGGACCAACCAATAACATCACATAATATATAACTGCACACAGAATCTTGTTTTGCTGCTCTTCATAGAGCTCATAGATATGCCACTGTTCCCAGGGTACTGTCCAGAAATCTGTGGGATTTTTCACGATGAAGTCAGACTGTTCTGACAGAATTGTTTCATTGGTCAGATCTGGATAACAGATTTTAAATAAGGCCCTGTAATTTCTCTTCGTGCCTCAGTCCTCTTAATTTTGTATTGTCCTATTTGTTCCACTTATTTTTGGTATTTTTTTAGCCCTCACATCTGAGCTTTTAACATGCTACTGAGGTTTGTGTTGGCCTACTCCTGATTTGAGAGCAAGACAGAATTCTTTTAGTTTTGATGGTAGTTGATCCAGAAGCTTCTGGACAAAGTTGCAGGGAAACCAAATGTTTGGTAGCAAATGTAATACCCTACTGAGGGGAAAAAAAAAGCATTTGATTCTGAAATATGCAGATGTATTCAGGAGGAAAATTTTCAGCTTTTGGTGCTTGGTACCAAGAAAGCTTTTAGTAGTCCTGGAGAGGAGATGCTTTTTATTTGACCCCCTCTTATAGCAGACAGTGTAAAGTAGTCTGGAAGTAATTGGTTTAAATTTTTTTGTGTATCTTTTTCTTCTGCTGCTGTTTGTCTATGTCACAGTCACCTCTGTGAAGTAACCTAACTAAAATATTTGTAGTGCTATAGTTAATGTGATCCCCAGTGAAATGCTCAACATCAGCATTAAAACAAGTCTGGTATTGCATCACTGAGATGAGTGGTGAAATTGGGCCCATCTGAGGTAGTGCCCTGTGGATTGCATTACAGTCATCCTGACCTTTCCATAACAACTTCTGGAGCTTGCACATTACATTCACCCTACAGCTCTTTTTATAGCTGTTCCCTGCTCTTAATAATGCTGCAGCTGATGGGGGTGTGATTTCAACTTACTGAATTCCAGAATGTAAGTGGAAAAACCCTGGAAAGGCGTTTGTAGCAACTTATAATTAATGAGAGGCCACCATCAATATATTTAGCAAACTATTGGAAGGAGCTAGTTTGTATTTGCTTTCCAAGCCTGGAGGCCTCCACAAATGATGTGGTGTATCTGATACCATTTTTTGGTAACTGTTCTGTACCAAGGTTTTTGGGAAAGGGGCTATTATTACCTGGATACTCATAGACACTATAGTGCTTTTGATTCCCATTTCTTCTGGTTTGTTTATGTGCACTTTAAATGCCTGTAGAGGAGGTGGGGGGAAGAGAGAATACTGGGCATATTCCAGGTCTGTCAGCTGAGACAGACTGGTAAGAGACCTGATTATGGCTAGAGTCCTGTCCAAATAACTCTGTTGTCACTTGTTAAAGTACTCATGCACATCTGTGGACACTTTAGGGAGTGGCTTAAATACTGCCTGGAGACAAAAGTGGATTTGAATCAGTGTTTACAGTATCTCCTACCTTTACCCTAGATAATTCTGGTTTTAATTCCCTTTTTAAAATCCTATTACAGCCGCCAGATACTGCAGCATGTTAATTGAAGAAGGTGGTTTGCAGCATTTGTACAACATCAAGGAAAATGTCCACACTGATCCCCATGTCCAAAGGATTGCTGTTGCCATCCTGGATAGTTTAGAAAAACACATTATGCGCCATGGGAGACCACCACCGTGTAGAAAACAGCAACAAACCAAACCAAACTGAAAGCTGCAGGTAGAGGAGTGTAAAGTATTGTCTCTGTAATAATCCTCTCTGATATGTGTTTAGTTGGAGTAACTTATAATATATTGGTCACCATTAAAGTGATTTGCTGGTAACTGTGGTACCCAAACCATGTGTGGTAACCTTGCTGAACGTCACCTTTAATGGCAACCTCGTACACAACTTGTAAAGGGTCACAGCTTGAGCTGGTCATGCCTGCAGGGTTAGTGCTGGCTACCAGGAGATGGGACTTGGACAGATCCATGTGCACAGCTGGAAAGAAGGCTTCAAGGATTATCTTGTTTTGTGACTTCTGAGAGAAAAGGCTGTTCCATCCTTGTGATTGCTGTTCATAACACTGTTCACCAGTTTGGTTTTTGAATAAAACTCTGTGTGGTTGTGAGATCAACACTTACAGACTAAAACAAAAGTCCATGCATGCAGGTGACAGAGAGACTTGTAACTAAGGCGACCAAAATGTCCATTGTCTTTTCACCCTTCTAGACACAAATGGGGTCTTCAGCTTCCTTTTCCTTTTGCCTGCAAGCCATGTTCTTTTGTTTTCCTTACTGCTGGGATGATGCCTTTTTACAGTTCATTTCTCCAGAGTCCTCACTGCTCCTGTGGAGGTGGGGACCAGCATCACATTCAGGGAAAGGGGAAACCCATTGGAGTAAAGCAGTAGAAATGGAACTAAAATGAGACAGTACTAAAAGGATGTTTGAGAATTTAAATTTTATAACAAGAATTGGGTTTTGTTGGTGTGTGACTACTTTTGGTTTTGTGTGATATCTTTCTTTTGTTTTTAGAATACTCATGGGGATAGGAGAAGGCTCATTAGAGCAAAATAACTGACATGACGTCATCACGGAAGGGGTTGCATGTATTCATAGAAGGCTGGGATATTTGGTCACCTTATTTATAAGAGACTAATGGTTGCTTTCATTTTCTGTAAATATTCTGTGAGTATTGTGCAGTGAATTATATTTCCAAGCCATCACAGCGAGTGCAGAGTATCACCCAATGTTCTGTGTAAGCCCTGTGTCAATTGCATTGTTTTATGGAGTATGAAATTTTACATAAATATGATAATTGTAACAACTTATTTCTTTCTTGGTTACCCTTGGGTTTCAAACCATGTGTTGAATGAAACATATTGCACAGTGTACAGATGCCTGATACAATGCAAGTGATGGAAGCAAACTGCATGTCCGTTCAAATGCAATTTAATTTCAGGTGTTGTTTTTGTTTATCTGCTTAGTCTCCATATTTCCATGGCAACTGATTTGATATTCAGAGACTCTTCTGTAAATATTGGGTAATTGAATTTAAAAAAGAAAACTTACGTTTGGTAGCTTACCAGCAGAAATGGCTTCTTCATGATGACTGTATTTTACTATTTTTAAATCCTTTCCCTCCCAACTCCCATCCTTCACATAAAAACACCACCTCTAATCTTCAATCACCTAATTAATGTGTATTTCAGCAACCTCAAAAGGTACTGATCCAGTAATTTAATCAGTGTTGTGTAATTGTTTTTTGTACTAGAGTATAATTTTGGCTGGCATCACTTTAATCTGTGGATCTGGTTATATAAAGTTTTCTCAATTCCAACAGAAATTCAGCTGGCTGTAGCTTTGAATTATGAAGGTGGTTTAAAAATTAAAAACAGCCTACAGCCTTTTACCCACCACCCTTCTAAGATGTCTGCTATGGAATTTCCTTTATATGAAATGGAACACAAAACTTGTCAAAATTGGTGTCAGTAGAATGAATAGAAATCAATTGCTACAAGATTTTAAAATAAAGATGACGACTCTCCTTACAGTGCTGTCTTTTCCTAATAACAGGAGCATTTGCTGAAGCAACTTAACTGAAAAAAAAATTATTCCTCCATGCAGCACAAAATGCAAGGATGATGCTGGCATGAGGCCAGATGTCTGAGGGCTGTGTCATTTCATGAAGTTCTGCAACCAGCAAGCACAGAGATGCTAAATACCCATTTTCTTTTGCTCCCCCACACTTCAGGCAATCAGTGAGCAGAATTCTTTCAAGCTGAAAACTCTGCATGCCTACAAGGTATAAGTGCACTGTATCTGTTTGTATATGCCACTTATAGAAAGGTCTCTTCACCACTCTGCAACTTCAGGAGTTTCTGCCAGGGCAGAATTGTTCTGGAAGCAACTTTCAAACTTTGTGTTCCACCTGTAGCATTTGCTACATCTACACAATCTTTTGTGAAGGCTGAAAGTCCTGACTCTGCTTTACCTTTGCAGATCTTTACATAGAAAATTTGTACATGTATAATTTGGTAGGGTTCCCAGACACTTTTGGCACAAGTGAAACTGTGGTTTCCTTTGATACTATCATAGCATGAAGTTCCAGTGTGGTAAGCCACATCTTATTTTGATAACCTACCAAGCATTTCCTATACAGCATTTCCCAAAACCACGTTTGCTGATTAATTAATTTTTTTTTTTTTAATTCCCAGTCTAGGGAAGTAAAGCCATAGAGCTAAATTGTGTGGCATGTTTTAGTGCTGGAGAACCTCAAAGCAGAAGGAGAAAATAACTTCCAGTCAGTAGCAGAGGAAAACAAGTGATGGAAAGAGATTATGTGCCCAGGGTGTCTGGCACAGACTGATGTGATGCCCTTATGTACCTGTGCACATACAGGCCCTATGTTTTCTCAAGCACTGGTTCCCAAGGGAGGTGAGTTTGGGTTCCTGGAGTTGGGTCAGTGTTGCACTGCTCACAGCAGAGCTGGGGTCAAGGGCCACTGCTCTGTGCTAGTACTGCTTCTTCTGTCAAAGCAGTTGGAAGAACACAGTTTGTTTTTCCTGTTTAAATGCACTATGTTTTCTGCCTTTTTTTTTTTAATTTGCTTATGGTGAGTCAAAATTTCTCCATATTCCTTACTTGGCATCTGTGCGGGAGCCATAACCACTGACATCAGATGAACATTCGTTAAAGATCAGGAGTACAAAGTTAAATCTTTATTTGGAGATTTGTACAGAAAAATTATCTAGTGGAATAGTTAGAAATGCAGTCCAAGGCAAGGAGTTAAGTGCACAGAATGGTGTCATAAAAATGATCCTAAGAAATCAGTGGATCCTCCTCAGTCCTGCTCTATCTCCAAAAACTCAAGGGGAAGCAGAAAGTGTTATTTGCCGGTGAACCGAGGTGGTCGCTTCTCCCTGAAGGCAGCCATCCCTTCCTGACGGTCTTTGGTGGGAATATTCTACATGAGAAAAAAAGGAAAAGAAAGAGGTACGTTTTCCATTTAAAAGTCTGATGTGTTTTTAAGTCCTGACTAATTTGGCAGTAGTGGTGTAAGACTAAGATTGCTTTTCTTTCAATGATACATAAAATTCCATATTTTGCAATTAGGAAAAAAGAGACAGGGTTGTAGTGTAACTCACAAACAAAGCACCTAAAAGACCATAGATCTATATAGGAAAACACTTTCCCATAATCTTCATACTTCATCTTAAGATATGCTGAGAGACACATTATACAGCAATATTGGAATACCCTCTATTGTTCCATTAGCTGAGAAAGGTGCATGCTCTCAAAACTTGCCACAGAGAACTTCAGGAGGAATCATTTTGAATTTATTAAACTAAAACCAATTGTAAAGCTCATTCTAGAACTAACATATAGTTGTTCCTTTCAGGAGGGAATTCTGAAGGCAGATTACCTGAGCATAACACATCCCCTCAATAGCCATCCCTGATGCAATGTCAACCTGGGAAGGAGAGGAAAGGTGTGAGGTTTGTCTGAAGTACAGCCCTCAAAGCTACTTCAGAGCTCTCAAATCAATGAGAGCAGTCAGTCACTCTCAAACAGTCATAGTAAGTGATCTTCACTCTAATATTAGAAGTACAGTATTACTATCTGTAGAAAAAAAAATCCTGCCATTTTACTTTGATCTTTAAAATTTTTTTAAAACCTCTGAAATGTTTTTAAATGTCTGATATAAAGAAAAAATTTATAACTCATCTGTTCTAAACATTTTTACTGTAGTAATTTGTAAGAACTGCTAGTCTTTCTATTCACTTCAGTATTTAAACAAAATAATTATTACCTCCATTCCTTTGTTTATTGCCAGTTTTCCCATTTTCACAGCAAACGGTGCCTTTATTAAAAACAAAACCAAACCACAACAAATACTTAAAAATAATTAAATTTGCATTAATTTATAACAGATGAATTGTTATATTATTATTTTGCTCCAAATGACATCTTAGTCTACAGAAATCTGCAGTAAGTTAATAAGTATTTTATAAAAATCAATTTGGTGTTGTCTGCAGTTCACAGATGAACACGGTGTGAGGTGTCAGTGTGTCCTGCAGGTCTGCGTGGCTGCAGCGGGGGGCTAAACCTGTCCTGTGGGTTAAGCAGCTGGATGTTAACACTTGTTCCTACAGAAACTTAAAAGAGACTTAAAGGTCAGGAACCAAAGCTTCAGCATTTCAGAGAAAGGAATTTTAGGTGTTTTCTCTTTCTTAAAGGGAGCACAAACGCTGTATTTACATTGGTGCCATGAGCAGTGCACTTACCTGGGGCAGGATTTCTTTAGCCAAAGTTAAAGCTCTCTGGTAAGCTGCATCTCCCTCGCTGTTCTGTGGCACTGAGTGATTTACCAACCCCATGGAGGCTGCCTGTTCTCCATCAACCTGTCTGCCAGTGAAAATGAGTTCCTTTGCCAGACCTATTCCAACACATCTGGGCAGGCGCTGGGTTCCACCTTAGAACAACAGGGTAAACACCATTTTCCATATTTGACAAATGCCCCAGTAGTATTTTGTCTCGTTATAAAATCAGGAACCTTAAAGGTATCATGTGTTTCTTTAATAACTACTAGCTGAATATGTTAACATTTTTAGAGGCATCTGAAAGACTTCAGTATTTTGATAAAAAAGAAGAGGTGTAAAGAGACTTTCCTACTTTCAGAATAAGTCTGAGACAGAACTCTTGATTCATAGATCTCCTTTGTGACTGTAAGATGCTACTTCTAATTTACATTCAAAACACTTCAAGTGTTCAAGGACACACTCTAATGGCAAAATATTTACAATACAGCTGAGAAAGTGAGATTTAATGAATATTAATGAAGGTTTAATGAAGGTTAAGATTTAATGAAGGTTACCTGCTCCAGGCAGAAGTCCTCGTGTGGTCTCGATAAGGCCCATTTTAGCTGATGAAGCTATATAAATAAATAAATGTAGAGTTAGCTACATTTTGATTTGTATAACTAGAAGTTTTCCAGATTGAACTGATCAATAAAATTAGAAACTGTCAATACTGAACTGGAACTCCATTTCTCCAGGGAGCCAGAAAGTCTGAATACTACATGTCTATCTCAAGTCTGCTTACCCCAGTGTAGCAATTTTAGCTAGAAAAATGAACCTTGCGTCCCTTGTAGATAAAATATAATGGATAGAAGCATGGAAACAGAAGAAATAAATCTTCCAACCCAAACTGATTTAAGCTGGGAAGATTAGATCTAGTTAGAGTATATCTGATCTAGTATTAAGTTACTATAGCTGCTCAGTCTTACTAATAAATAGATTTCTAAAGGAATCCTAATTTTACCTAAAAATAAGCTTTACTTTTTAAGCACAGGAACTGCTTTTCACATAGTAACTAATATCACAATTTCTGTACAACCTTCTCTAAAATTTCTCTCAAGCTTCTGGATTCCATTAACAATCCACTGTCATGTGTGTAAGTTCTCTTTAAAATGCCATCAATTACCAGGAGATTGCTACACTGAGCAGCACAAACCTGCTACTCGGAGGTCACAGGCCAGGGCCAGCTCTAATCCACCACCCAAGGCGTAGCCATCGATTGCAGCGATCGTGGGCACAGGCAGGGCAGCTACAGAAGAGAGCACAGATTGCACACTTGTGTTCTACAAGTTCTGTTTCACATGGCCCTGGAATTTAAATCCTTACGTTCTAAAGCTTTCAGTTCAGAATTGCTCAAGGACTCGTTTTCTTCTGCCACAAATTTTCAGTCTGGAAACAGCAAAAATTATCTTCTTGCACTTCTTTCTCCCTTCTTTGTAAGAATGCAAAACATGCTTCTTCTATGCAAAGAAGCTTGCAAACAAAGTACTGCAATGCAAAACAGGATCAGTCCTCTCCTTGCAAATTTATGACATGAATATTCATCTGTTGCAGTTGAACATCCTAAGAGAAGACACCATCCCTAGGGCCTGTCACAACGCTCAGTTTTTGTGGTTCTTTTGTTAGCCAAGGCTCCTGAAAACAGGAACAGTAAACACTGTTCAACTAGGTTGCCTCATAGTTGAGGAGCTTGATGTATCTGGAGATTAGCTGCTTGATACTTTTTTAAATACTCTGGCAGCTGGATGCAAACTTCTGAGGCAATCTAGTTCTCTGCTGTAATCACCCCTCTGACTGCTCCTGTCATTTTTTTAAATTATTGCAATTCTGATTGATATTTTAGACAGATTTGACTTTGGTACTTCTTTCTAGTGAGAGCAGAATAATTCATAAATAGGGGAAGAAAATTGATTGCAGAAGCTCATATTCAATTTGCAAAGAAAAAGAAAAGGGAGGTTGAGGGAGTTGTAGATACAATCCCCCCGACATTGCACAAATCCCTTCAGCAAATTCATTCAGAGATTCAAATCCATGTTCTTAGGTCTGTGCCATATTTTGAGTGTTTCTGAACATGTACTGGAAGCAGGACAACCAACACAGCACTTGCCTCCCAAGGATTCCACAGAAGTGTGGAATAAATGAATGCTTTCTTGGAGCAGGTGTTTATAAGTGTGTATGTGCTTTGTTGTGCATAGGAAACACATCTTGTCCTTGGAGGGGCAGCAGGATGGTTGGTATTTAACTCTAATTGGATCTTTCTTTCAGGCATAAGCTGAAGCCATTTGGAAAGCTACTCCTGCTGGTTATCCCCTCCTACTGCATTTCTAAATGTTTCGCTACAAGTGGTCTAGGATAAATTTTCCAACTGAGGTAATCCTTTACCTATTTCATCCATAAGATTCCTCAGTCTTCTAACAAACTCTCCAACTTCTGCATCATCCATCTTTGCACGTTCCTTTAAGTCTGCTCCTAAATAAAGGAGAAGAAGTTTGGAATCCAGGAAAAGACATCTGAAATGTTCCCCCCCTCTCAGAGGACAGACCATTTAAAAAGTCTGAGATTCAGCATTCCAGTTAAGTAAGGTCCATGGAAGTTGGAGTGTGGACATTTGGGCTGCAGCAGTAACGAGGGTGCTCCTCTGTGCCCTTTTGACAGATTTATTTTAATTTCTTTTAGCACTCATTTCCAACTGCTTTTCTGCATGGTCTGATCAACATACAGCCCTAAGAGCCACCACATTTTTTGAGAACAGTTTGCAGAGCCTTTGCTACTCACCTGCACAGAACACTCCTTTCACCTGGCTCTTGAACACCACCACACGCACCTGCTCATCGAAGCGGAGCTGTTCCAGGGCACTGAACAGCTACGAGGGAGGGAGTGCAGACAGAAGAAAAAAAATAGGCATATAGATGTGTATATTCACTGAAATGATAACAAGTTCCTAATCTATGATAGAAGTATATTGGTTTTTTTTCCCTGCAGCTGCCAGAAAATTAATGGAAATCATGTCAGTGGAACCTGCAGGTTTTTCCACTACAAATTCAGAATGACACATTTCCCCATCTCTTTTTTCCTTCCACTCAGAGATGAACTTTGCTGTACCTAAAACTTCCCTTCCTGTCCAGGCACGAGCCAGACCTTCTATAGGATGTGTCATCCTTGAACAGGTCACCTGTTAAGGTGTGACAATGACTATGCTTTTGTTGTGATGACAAAAGTAAGGACATTAACTTGCATCTGAGTAAACTTCAATAAATTAACTTAGATTAGCTAACTTAAATAACCCATACATCTCTGTCCACATCTGAGGCAGTAACTGTTATGTTCTGTTTTTCTCCAGGTTCGCCTGCCTTGCCCCAGTGCCCTTCATCATAAGTTGTTTTTTTTTTTAGATTTCCCCCAACTATTCTCACTGCAGTTAGTTATTGATCATGGTTCCAAACACACTCACAGGCCAGACTCATACTCACTTCATTTACAAATACTTTTCCCAGGGAATTTCTTGCGTGGGGTCGATTCATTAGGATTTCAGCAATACCTTAGTAATAGGAGACAATTTCAGTTACACTTCATTTAGTTGTCTAATTCAACTGGGAATAATATCTGCTTATGCTACATCTTATCCTTCCTGAAAATGCATATAAAGTATACTCTAAAACAATCAGTTATTTTAAAACTGGAGGTGGCACACCATGTCTACAAAACCCAGTTATGCAGAACAATTGTAAAATTTAGTGGGCCTGTAAAAGACTATGAGGAAGCAGACTTTTAGAAAATGATCAGGACATCCAAGAACATATATCTTAGAATCACTGCAGAAATGGGGAAAAAAAACCAAACAACAAACCAAAACCCAAATGATCCATCTTAGGTTTCTCCTTTGAATGTTATTTAATTTAATTGTTATTGTACAGTCTTGCTGTGTTCAAGTACATTCTCTAATGAAGGAAACCATCCTCTTGGGATTGCTGTTTTCATGAGAACAGCACATACAGGTCACACACAGTTCATGTTCCAGAACCCTTCTGAAAGTGAACTTCATTTAATTTCAACACTATAAGCTCATCAGCAAAAAGGACTCTACTCAAAGTTCCTAAGTCCAAGCAGAAAAATAAAACCACAGCATCTACCTACTTCTCCTTAACACATGTGATTAGTAAATTATTATCCAATAGCTTCTGTATGCTTTGGAGAGAAAAGACATCTCCTATTTCCTTGCCTGGACTTCTGCTCACTTCCCAGGCCTTAACATTGGAAGATGCTGTTGCTGTGCTGTAGGTGCACAGCTGTACCTTGCACCTGCCTTGCTTGGTCTTTCTGTCCTGCTGGAAGGTCTCAGTTTATTTCTCTGCCTATGGCAGTGGCCAGCTACTGAACTAGAGGTGTCACGGGCACCCGCAGAGGAAATGAACAGCTGGTAACTACCTAATGTCTTTGTAACCAGCAAAATACCAAGAACTGTTTATAAACTCCTGCAACAGTTACACAGAAAGTAAATCCCTGGCAATCTGAACCAAACCTCAAACTGCTGCGTGGCTCTCATGGATAAATGTGCACAGACACGTCAAGGTCCTGTCCTACCTTTATCACTGCACGTTAATGCTGTTAAAAAACCTAAAGTATGCAAACCAGAACTTCTTGCGTTGAGGTCTCCTGCACGCATAATTTTAGGGGGGGGGAAAGTATCTAGCTATTCATTCTGCAGCAACGTTCTTGAAAAAAAGTATCCAGGCATAACTGAAGGCAAAACAACAAGGAGCGCCCCGGACTCGGCAGGGCTGTCACCCCCGCTCGGGCTGCGCCGCGCTGGGAACACACGGCCACGCTGACGCCAGGCCGAGCTGTTTCCAGCAGGAAAGGCTGAAGCGGAGCCGCACTCCGAGTCCGGCACTCACCGCCGCCGGCCGCGCTCAGCAGCACCTCCGCGCCCCGCGGCGCCCCGGCCGCGCCCGCCCGGCCCCGCGCCCCGCGCAGCGCCGCGGGCAGCGCCCGCCACAGCCGCAGCATGGCCGCCGCCGGAACCCGCACCCGCCCGGCCCCGCCTCCGGGGGAACGGCCCCGGCGGGGCAGACAGCAGCGCGGACAGCCCGCCTGAGGGGCCGCGCGGTGGGAAACGAGGGCGCTACCGCAAACTGCACCGCCAGGAGCTTGGCTGGAGTTGGCAGCGGCTGTACGGGATGCCGCCACCTCTGTGGAAGGCAGGAGGTGATTTGCATTCTGCCCGAGCCGTGGAGATCCTCAAGGATGACGGAGTGAGGGAAGGGGAAGTTGAGTGGATGAAGGGAAGCGTGAGTTGATGAAGGGTCATGTGTTCAGCTCTCACTGTAAATAAATCTGTGGGTAACGAGCAGCACTTCAGAAAAAGAGAAGGATGTCGTCAAGTATCCGTTCCAAAGTCATCTCTGGAGGAAAAGAATTACAGAGCCACAGGATCGGTTGGATTGGAAAAGACCTCTGAGACTATCAAGTGCAGCCTATGACTGGTCACCACCTTGTCCCCTAGACCATGGCACTGAGTGCCACGTCCAGTCTTTCCTTAAACACCTCCAGAGATGGTGACTCCAGCACCTCCCTGAGCATCCCATTCCAATATCCAATCACCCTTTCTGTGAAGAAATTCTTTCTAATGTCCAATCTAAACCTGCTCTGGTGCGACTTTAGGCCATTTCTCTCATGCTGTCCCTTGTTCCCTGGGAGCAGAGCCTGACCCCAGGGTGAAGAGCTGTGGAGAGCGGGAAGGGCTCCCCGAGCCTCCTTTTCTCCAGGCTGAGCGCCCCCAGCTCCCTCAGCTTCTCCTCACAGGACTTGTACTCCAGACCCTTCACCACCTTCGCTGCCCCTCTCTGGAGAAGCAGCGAACTTCATTGCACCTCCGCTTTGGGAAAACGTCTGCTAATCGCCGGGACGGGGGAATTCATGGGGACAAGCAGGGATTTTGTAAGACCGGCCATGGGGGCCCTGCGCCTTTAAGGGGCGCGTCCACGGGGCCCGGCCCCCGGGCGCTCGCCCCGCCCGCTCTCGCTGGCTCCCCGTGTCGCTGAGGGCCCGCGGGACGCGGCGGTGGCAGCAGCGAGGGAAGCAGGGATCGTCCCGCCGCCATCGCCATCATGCAGCGCCGGGTGTTCGTGGTGGGCGTCGGCATGACCAAGGTACCGCCGCCCTCCCCGGCACCCGCGTGTGCGCGGGGGGACACGGCCCGCGCCAGGCCGGCCTCGGCGGCGCCCCCGGCTGTCCGCTGAGGGGGAGGTGCCGCGGGAGCCGCCCGCGCCCTCCCCGGCGCGGCTGAAGCCCCTCACGGGACGCGGTGGCACCCCGGGAGCGCGCTGGCAGAGCCCGGTCCGGCTCGGCGGCAGCGGCTCCGCGCAAAGTTCACCCTCGCTCGGGGTGTGGGGGAGGCCGGAGCCCGGCCAAGGTGAACGTGGTGCTCCACAGAGCAGGTCGATACAGCAGCCCTGCAGCGGGCACGGTGTCCCCGTGTCCCCGCAGCCGCTGGCCCACGGCCCGTCCTGGGAGAGCGGCTCAGGGAGGGCAGGGCCCTGCAGGGTCTGTCTGGGGCGTTCCTGGCCCGGGATTGTGAGCGCACGGCTCGCCCCGCTCAGCTCCGCCGCAGCTCCCCGGGAGCAGGCGGTAGCCAGGTGGGCGTGGGGCTCCTCTCCCAAGTAACGAGTGATGGGACAAGAGGAATTGGCCTCAAGTTTCCACAAGGCATGTTTAAGGTTAGAATTAAGATTAAGTAAAATTCCTTCACCGAAAGGGTTGTCAAACCCAGGAACAGGCAGCCTGGGTTTGGCAGTGCTGGGGTAACAGTTGGACTTGATCTTTAAGGTCCTTTCCTACCTAAACGATGTTATGATTTTCAAAGAGGAACAGTAAAAGAACCAATTTTTGTCTTGATAGATGAATCTTAAGACAACTTTGATATTTGCCACAGTAATCAGAAACTCCTCCCCCTGACCGTCTTTTAAATAATAACTTTTTGTCTTGTTGCTGCATGGGTACCTCTCCAGCATGCGATGTGATGGGGAGGAATTGAAAGGTTAAAGGCAATTCTGTTAATTGTGTTTATTGGACTAGATCACAGAATGTAGTAATAGAAGTTATTGAGTTCACTTGTGATGTCCTCATGGAAGAGACAAGTAAAACTTGTCAGACACCATATTGCATCTGAAGTATTTTACAATGAAATCTTTTAGGACTGCATTGCTTCTATTTGATTAATATTAATGATGTAATGACTGCTAAAATTTGTTATATCTTCTCACAGCAACAGTGAGAAGATATAACAAAAATGTGAAAATGTGAGCAACATGTTTCCTGTGTGTGTAACTGTCAGTTCCCCAGGGCTCCACATTTTCAGGAGTGCCTCATCTCAGTTACCACTTGAGCATCACTTGAGGAATTGTCTGTACTCTCTTCTCCTCTCTGTTAGCCCAAGCAGTATCAATCACTCTTACAGGCTTCTATAATGATCAACTCACCAACTGTTCTTAGGACCTTTGCTATGTAGGTTCTCTGGCTAAATTAATGAAAGGAGGCACTGCAGAAAGTACAGCCAAGTGGTACAAATGACTGGAGTCAGGGACATAAGCAGAAGGAGGCAGCAAAAAATGCTCACAGGGGACATCAAATAATTTGTAGGATTATAAGTAGTTAGCATGAGGATTTCTTTTAGCAGTGACACTTTTTGTTAGTGATGTAAAAATGCAAACCACATGTATGTGTGGTGGTGTCTAATGAGCCACACTGCAAAGAAAATAGAAATGCCACCTCTACTCCAATGGTGTGGGGTAAGGTATGATAAATTCTCTATGAAGAACAAACATTTTCTTGTTACAAATAGGATTATAACAAAAAAAAAAAATGGAAGGGAAGTATTTATCAAAGCTTCAGTGAATATGATGATGAATTAGTGAAGATTCCAGTTATTCTCTGTCCCACCCACAGGCTTTGGACAGGATTATTGTCCATCTCCATAGTCATGGGTCTTCTTTAACACTGACCAGAAATGGCCCTCAGCTCCCATGAAGTTGCACTATTTTCTCCTTTTAGCCATTGCAGGTCTGGCAGCAGCACTTGGGAATTGTAAAGGTTTTGTACATGCACTTTTGGGTCAATGAAATTACATTTTTTTGCATTATTTAAAACTTTTTTCCTAAATTAAATATAAAGCTTTTAAATATACTAATTCAAGCAAAATATGAATTAAATTTCACCGTGATTTAATCTCATCTTCTTTTCCTTCCTTTTCTCTTGCCAGTTTTCAAAGCCTAGTGAGAAGAGTGCTGATTATCCTGACATGGCCAAGGAAGCAGGTACTTTAGTAATGAAGCATTTAGTTTGATTGCTGATGCTTATTTTAGGTCTTACAGCCAATATTTCTGTTACACATATGAAGGAAAAACTACTGTTTAATAAATAGATACATCTAAAAACAGATTTAAAACTCAGACCACTTTCAGCAAACCCATAACTGACCTGTCCAGGTCAGCCCTTCCAGGCTGAAGTCAGCAGGATGGCTTAAAATTGGATTGTGCACTTAAATAATTGAATACTTATCTATATTATTGAAAACCTACTCTCATTGGGATGAACAACCTTAGTGCATGAGCACAGAATTGATTGAATGAAATTTTCTGATCAAGAAGCTCGTTCAGAACTCAAAATACTGTGAAATTGCCCTTATGAGGTACAAGACTATATTAACAGTTTGCACATTAAAATAAGGAATATCTACAACTCTCATTTGTGAATGCAGGACTCATACCTACTACTCTAGGTTTGCTTGTTGTGGTTGTGAGAGCTGATTTTATTTTTTTTATTTTACCTTCAACTTTAAACTTTTTTCCCAACTTATAAACTGTTTTTTTTAGGCCAGGCAGCTTTAGCTGATGCTGGGATTCCGTATTCAGCAGTGAAGCAGGCGTGTGTGGGTTATGTTTATGGTGAGTATTGTTTGATTGGGATGTGACTTCTGTGACAATTGCAGACTTCTGTGTGGATAAAGTGTGAGGAATGGCATCAATAAGCTTTCTATTAAGGGGAAATCTATTTCTGTTCCTAAAAGATTTTTCCATTTACTTTCCCTCTGGTTCTCTGTTAACAACTGTGTGGTGGCAACTGAAGTAGGGTCAGTCTGCTGTGATACCTAGAGCAGCTCCCAAGCCACACCTGTAAGACCTTTCTGTCCAGTCCAGTTGAGTCCCTTTGATTCTCTGCCTGTGAAGCAGAAACAGGACAAACTTCTGGTTTTAAAATCTGAGGAGTTTCATCTTGTTTCTGAGGTTCTTTACTGTGGATACCTGAGAGCCATACTCAAGGTGACAGCTCAGAAGTTCAAGTTTACAGTTTAATTAGTAGCATGGCACATACATGGCAGCAAAAGCAAAACCTTTGTGAGTTTGTACCTTATTTTAATGTTGTGTTTCTATCTGAAGGTGACTCGACCTCTGGGCAGAGGGCAATCTACCATGGTCTGGGTCTAACTGGCATTCCCATCATCAATGTTAACAACAACTGTGCTACTGGAGCCACTGCTTTGTTCATGGCCAGACAGCTTGTAGAAGGAGGTGGGTTGCTTTGCTCGGTGCACCTAAGAGATTGTCTGGGATGCAGTAGGATGGTGCATGAGGATGTACATGTCTTTTCCTGTGTCATGAGGTGTCAGTTCTGCCAGTCAAGTGTTTCTGCAGTAATTGTTTGGAGGAGTGCAGAACATGTGGCATTATAGTACTCCAGGAACTAGATTCTCCAGGATGAAGACTCTGCTAAAAAGCTGAGCTTTTTTCTTTTAACTTGAAGTTAATACAAGTGTTTAACTAACATGTTTTTGGAAGGGAGGGGAGAGAGCAGACTGACAGACCATGCGTGAGTATTTCCTCCTGTTTTTGCAGTTCCTCTGTGGACATTGATACTTTCTTGCACTGATGCTGATGTTTCTGTAATGACAACTATAGCAACACTGTGTACGATTGTTAAGTATTTGTAGTGAGACATAAATGCTTGGTTGTCTATGAGAGTTGCTGTCAGACAGTTAAAAATAAGCTCCATTCTTAGGTATCAATATCTTTCTATCAATATCTTGTCCATCTTAATGTGACTCTTTCAAAAATGAAGGAGGAAGGAAGAGCAGCTGGTAGGTGTTTGTGTACATATCTTGTAATGGAATAGTTGTTAGTACCTAGTGTCATTTATAATCACATTGTGCTTTAAATAGCCACACATTTTATTTTATTTATTTTATTTTATTTTATTTTAAGGTTTGGCAGACTGTGTTCTGGCACTCGGCTTTGAGAGGATGGCAAAAGGATCTCTTGCTTCAGGTGTAAGTGTCTGAAACACTCGATATGTTTGTGTTTGTACGTGAGATACACTTCCTCATACTCTGAGATGTATTGTCTTTATCACTTACTTTATTGTGTTGCTGTAGATGATGACAAAAGAAACCATTAGTTTGATCTAAATAATCTTTTAGTGAGTTCTATGATTCTGATGGCTGCTATGACATACTATAAAAAATAAATTCTAAAACATTCCATGCAAAATTCATGTGTCATGATTGTTGTATTTTGTAAAGATTATGTTAAAGGCTGGGTTA
Organism: Motacilla alba alba; assembly: GCF_015832195.1. NCBI lineage: Eukaryota > Metazoa > Chordata > Aves > Passeriformes > Motacillidae > Motacilla > Motacilla alba. The sequence goes on along the minus strand of NC_052023.1, from coordinate 5,545,406 downwards.
GTGGGGAAAAAGGAAAATACCACATAAAATGCTGAAGCTTTGAGTAACTGAAGTGTCTTTCTCAAACAACACAGCAAATCAAAGAAAGATTCTGGGTCTTCTGGTCTGATGCTTACTCAGTTGACCTGTTAACACACTCTTCCAAAAACTAAAGGCTTCTTGACTCTTATTTGTTTTTACTGGAGAAGTGTGTGTGGGTTTGTTTGCATTTTGCCTTAAGGCAAGCAATATTAGAGCCCATATGTCATTTAACTGCAGAACTGCCAAATTTGATAATATATGCAAGAGGTTTGGGTGAAAAATGTTAAATTTAGCAAGTGATAAAAATGAGAGTTATCTTTTAACATGCTTTACGATATTTCATCTAAGCTTCATTGAAAATACTACTAGACTATCTACTTTATAACTTGAAACTATGTATAAACAGTAGGATTTTAAGTGAGGCCTAAAGTCCTCTGCTGAAAATAGTGACTGTGATAGAAATCATGTAGCAGTGATTCTTGTCATGAATCAGTGCAGTGGTTATAATGTCATGCATTTTCTGCTTATTTACTTTTTTATAGCTGAGAAATTATCAATACTTCTGATCATGTCACTGAAGTGCAGCATACTGCCCAGGGACTTGTTAAAGTATTAGAAAAACCTATCTTTTATTTGAAATCTGTGACAGTTTTGTGATGATGTTGAGAAAAAAAGGAAATTATGATTTGCTTTGTGTTTCTGTTTTCAGTTTGCAGACAGAACTAATCCTATGGACAAACATTTGGAAATTATGATAAATAAATATGGCCTTGCAAGTGCTCCAGTGGCACCTCAGATGTTTGCAAGCGCTGGCAAAGAACATATGGAGAAATACGGTCTGTTAAAATACATTTTTTTAGTTGTCTTCTCTTTATGAAGTGACTTTAAAATAATAGGATTTTGTTTTAAGAAATGGTAGCATTAAGGTTGCATAACTCCCTGCATTTTATCCCTGTGCCTTAGGATAGGTAGATGGGCATGGGGCTGAACTGTTTGGCAAAAGCTGTTGGGCATTTGATTTGATTTAATACCTAGTACAAGGCTGCTGCCACTGCTGTTTGCTACCCCCTGACCAGAGAAGGGAATTGGCCCCAAGGTAACAGCCTGGCCTGTTGTGCATCTTTTATTTGCACTTTTAGGCCATTATATGGAAACTCAGCCATGTTTAGTAGTTTTTATCTAATTTTGAAACCTCAGCTGAGTTCTAAGAAAGTCTTCTTAACAATGTGTCTCTTGTAAAGATGCTTGTAAAGGTCAGATTCTTATGACACAATATTTAAACTGTTATGTCAGCACTGTTTGAGCAAACAAAGTATTTAAACACAGGGTTTATTTCCCCTTTTCAGGGACAAATCCAGAATACTTTGCGAAAATTGCATGGAAGAACCACAGCCATTCAACCAACAACCCGTGAGTCACGTACTCTGCCTCTGTAGTCAACCTCTCTGGTTGTTAAAAAAAATTCCTGCACAATAAAGCAGTATTTTTAGAATATGTTCAGAATATTTTCAGCATATGTTCTTTCTTATGGAATGAGAAAAGAAATTATTCTAGAAATAGATTGTCGGAACTCAGAATGTCCCGCAGACATTCTTGGATGTTCCAGACCCAGGTCAAAAGCATCTGAGACCCTGGCATGCAGCCAGAGACCCCTGTAGCTTTAAATCTAACCCATGGAACAGTTTACCAACTTTGCAGGAAGAACAAGAAGTCACAAAAATTTAGATATTATAGTAGAAGTAGTCACAAAGTGAAGAGTAGGATTTTTAAGTGCTGTACAGGGGGGGTTTAAGCCTTGTACGCAGGGGTCCAAGTTTTGTACATGGGGGTCAGAAAATTCTAAGATGGAGGGATTTGGGTGTGCCCTGTCCTCTTTCTTTCTCCTTCCTAACCTCCGTGTCTTTGGTGATATTGACACTCACAGATTAGTTTAGAGTAGAAAGTCACTATTCAATATAGATAGTAGGTATTAGGGAAAAGGTATAAACATGTAGTACGTAATATATGATATAAAAGATAGCACCAGCCCCCTAAGAGGGCAGTGTGCCTTTATCTGATCTGCTAAACAGGCCACAGCAGTTCAAGGAGAAGAATCTTTTAGATAACCAACAATAAACTACCTTGAGAACAGACAACAGAAGACTACTAAGTCTTTCTTCGAAGGCATGAGTTAGAAGAGAGACTTTTCCATCTTTTGAGGTCACCACAATCCAGGGGTAAAACCCCACAATAGATGAAAAATTACTTCTCTATCCAGTGCCTTATGCTTTATAAAGAGAGCTCTGTAGGTGCCTAATAGTGTGATATTAGTATGTCTACTGCTCAATCTGAGATGGCATCTGTGTGTTTTCCTTAGGTATTCCCAGTTCCAAAAGGAGTACACATTAGATGAAGTTCTGCATTCTCGCAAAATTTTTGATTACTTGACTGTCTTACAGTGTTGGTAAGGAGGGGACTTTGCATTGGGAAATAGATCTTGATGTTAAGAAAAATATGGTAGGACATCTCTTTAAGTAAAGTCTGTTTGTGTGTCAATTATAATTTACAGATTGCTTTAAGTAAAAATTTTTATAAATAAAACAAATGTGGAAAATCTGTCATGAGCAAACACTAGATACTTGCTCCCAGTGTAAGACAGTGAGCTGAAATAAGTTTTGCACTTTGGGGTTCTCATGTAATTCTGTTCTTTTACTGATGCACATCCATCGCTGTTAAGTGTTAATTCTTCTCTTCAGCCTTTCCTAAGCACTCTTGGAGGGTGTGTATATGTTTATATATGTTTATAGCCAAGTAAAACCTTTGATATGTCCTGAATTGAAATGACACATTTCTGTTTTGATGTAATGATTTTCAAATGTCTGGTATAAATATTACTGAAAGCATCCAGTAAGCACTGATGGAATTCATAGTTTCAGTGGTATCAGCCACTGTTGTTTGTTGTTTTTTTTTAATTTGTATTAAAAGATAAATCTATGGAAGATCAACAATCTAATGAAGATTGACATTACTGATTTAGAACAATAACATCATTATTTTTCTTTCAATCAGTCCAACATCAAATGGTGCTGCAGCTGCAGTTTTGGCTAATGAGGAGTTTGTGAAAAGGCATAAATTGCAGCCAAAAGCTGTGGAAATTCTAGCACAGGTGATGGCTACTGATTATCCAAGCACATTCGAAGGAAACAGTTGTATGAAGATGGTAGGTTTGCAATTCTGCATTCCCTGCTACTCATTGGGGTGGTTTTTCTGAGGTTTTTTGTTTATAGTTTTGGGTTGGTGTTTTGTGGGGGTTTTTTTTGTTTGGTTTTGGGTTTGGATTTTTTTTTAAGTACCTGCAAGTCCTAGTGATGCTAGAAACATTTGCATGTCACAGAGCAAACATTTATGCTTTGTGGTGAATGTGAAATTGATTTCACTTGGACAGGTATGGAATAAGCAAGGAGCATGATTGTGGAATGAGAATAAGTAACCTATAAACAGGCTATCAGAAGCCTAGTTTTTTAACAAATTATTTACAGGCTATTTTTTAAACAACTTTAACAGCAAAAGAAAATTTATTTCATTTTTCTCTTTATAATAGTAATGAAATTTAAAACAATCAAGTGTATCATAGATAAAGGTAACAAGACATTTTGAGGACTTGTTTCAAGGCTGTTGGTCTGAGTCATGCAAAGGAACAATTTGGGTTGTGATCAAGTTTAAGGAAATAGAGGATATTCCCCAGAAAGGTTTTGCATGCCAACAATAAGCCCTAGAATATGTTATTTCTTTCTAGGCAATTTTTATTGTATGAATATCTAACTCTGACATGTGATGCATTAAAATAAATCAGAATACCATCTCCTTCTTTCACTGACAGGACCTACAGAAGCACAGTTAAGTGTAAAAATTAAACTGTGAGCTATACTTCTGTAATGATATTTTAACACAGAATTTCTCCTTTTTTCAGGTTGGCTATGACATGACTAAAAATGCTGCACAAAAATGTTTTGAAAAAGCAGGGCTGAAACCTACAGATGTTGACGTGATAGAACTTCATGACTGCTTCTCTGTTAATGAGTTCATCACCTATGAAGCTCTGGGACTGTGTCCAGAAGGTAATAGCAGCAATGGATATAATTGTTTCATTAAAATGGAAAGCACCAAGAATACCCAAATTAAGAACTCCTGTGATCTCAGTCTTAGGCCCCTTTTTTTGGGGCTGCATTCTATCATAATCTTACCCCAAGATTTCCCTCCATCTATATATTTCCTTTTAAGAAGATAAATATAGGACAAGAATTGCCTGTGGGGGGCCTTAGCAAGTCACTGATGTTTGAAACATCCATGCCTCAGTTATTGGCAAATTGTCAACGTGCATCTAAAGTCAACTGTGTAACAATGCTCAGTCTGTCCAGATTAGTTTAATGTCAGTGGATTTGCTGGATTTACAACAGATTCAATGGCAGTGGAATTTAGCTCTGTGTATGTCAGTAAAATCATTAAAATTTTCTGCTGAAGAGGGTATTTTATGATTTCAAATAAATAATGCATTGAACTGCTATTTCAGTTCATGATATATTTAAATTCTAAACATATATTGCTTTGCATAGATTATCATTTGATATAATCTTTCTCTAATTTGTTTTTAACTAATTGTGAGGAAATACCATATTCTGGCACTAGGTGGTATGTTAAGTCTGAGCTTTCCTACTGAAACAGACAGTTATGGAACTCCAGGAAGACTTAAATGTTTGCCTTTGCATATCTGCTTTCTACTATCATTTTTATGGGGTCTGCAGTAAAAATGGGAAATGTCTGACATATTTAAACAGGTACTTTAAGCTCTTTAGGTTCGTTCCTTTAATTGATGCAGAGTAATCCTGGTGGTACTTGTCTATTTGACTAATTAGCCTTGTGCATGGTTATTTAATAGTGCTGCTGTCACAACCAGTGAGAGCAGCAGTCTGGCCTTAATAGTATATGAAACTTACCTTGGAACGAGAGAGTAATTAGGCATAAAGATTAATGAAATGGCATAAACCACTGTGCATTTAGATGGGCAAATTTAACGTGGTATTCCCATTTAATGGCACCATGGAACCATGACAGATCTTTTTTACACTTCAGTGTTAATAATGTAGGGGGGGAGAAGCTGGTACAAGAATAAATGAGTAAGAGCCTGGTTAAAAGGGAGAATTATCTGTAGTCTGGAAAGCTAAACAATTCTGAACATTAGTCTTCCGAGTGGTTTTATTCACTGTTTTAATGTCTTAATACAGCCCAAGGTACCATTAGTTGGCCTTTGTGGTGAGGGTTTGTGTTCAACTTGGTGTTCACCTTCCAAGTCCTGGGGGTCACAAATCACAACTTACAAAAAATGTTATTATCACTGCAGTTTCATGAACAAAATATAAATAGCTTTGTTACACTGATTATATCATAATGCTGTGTACACCAACAGAACAATTCAACTGCAATTTAAAAATTACTTTTGTGCAAATGCTTCTCTTCCATGTTCTGCTTTCTCCAATGGTATAAGCAAGTCTCATTAATGTAGTTTGGCCAATTTTTGCTCTTTGTGAAATATGAGCTGGAACATTTCCTAGGGTTTGACTGACATGCAGCATCTCTGGTAAGTTACAGCAGAACTGAATAATCACTTACAAATAAAAAAAAGAACATTTTTCTCACATGAATATTGTTTTATAGGAAGAGCATGTGACCTGATCGACAGAGGAGACAACACTTATGGAGGAAAATGGGTGATTAATCCCAGTGGTGGCTTGATTTCCAAGGGACATCCTCTGGGTGCCACAGGTATGCAAAACCTTCATTTAATCACACCATGAGATTAGAGACACAGCTCTTGAGCAGGCAGGTGCTTCCCACCTGTGCTTGAAACGTGAGGGCCTCAAAGCTTCTTCCCAGTCTTCTTTCCAAATAGTACAAGTGTTGGAGCTTAACCTTTCCTAAATAATTGCTTAATAGTACAACTTCTGAATAGTATTTGAATAAGTATTCTAATATGATGTCATCCTTTAAAATTCTGGTTTTGGAGATTTTTACTGCCTCTGAATAGCTTGTACCATTGCTAGCTGTACCAGAAGCCTATTTTTTTAAGTCTTGGATGTCAAAATATTTATCTGATGTTTACAACAGAAGCTCACTTGGTCACCATTTCCCAGCAACATAGGTTTTCCCTTTGTTTGTTTGTTTGTTTGTTTTTCTTTCTTTCTTTAAACTGCTGTGCTTGTTTCTAAATGAGTTGGCTCTTGGACAAAATGTGTTGGATTTGTGAAGATAATTCACCCTCCTTGTTTGGAAATGAGAAGTTATCAGGAAACTGGAGCAGATGAAACCTTGTGAAACACCAAATCTTCATCTAAACAGTTGTAACAGTGAGATGCAATATGCAGTTAAGTGTGAGGGCCAGGGGAAGTGTTAGGAAACTGGAGGAAAAGGGCTCCAGATAAATGAGACTGTGGATATCTGTAAAGGGTGAGAGTATTGCATTGCCAGGTTTATGTTAACTTTTGTCACTTACACAGTGATAAAAACAGAGGTGCTTAGTGGCATTCTTGCTTCTCCAGTGCCATGGGATGGAGGAAGAGTCAGTAAGATGCAGAAAATGACAAGTCTTAGCCTGTCAGCTTCATTTCCCTTGGAAACAGACTTGAGGCCAGTTATAGGCTAAACAAGGGTCATGGAAATCCTCTTGAAGATCCAAACCATTCCAGGGCAGGCCTCACCACAGCACACACCCTTTCCTTGAGGCTGAGAGAATGTGAATGAAACCTCTTCATTCTCATCTATGACTGGAATTTTAAAACTTCCTAATGTGTCAGTTGGCAATGTGTAAAATTCTGTGCATGAAATGCAGATTTATTGTCTGCCTTGTCCAAAGACCTTTGTAGTTGTCCAGGGGAAGGGAGACGAAGGGATGGGGGAAAGGAGAAAAGTGTGAGGAATGTGCAGAGAAGGTCTGGAGCACAACTGGAGCACAACTCACAAATCCTGTGAGAAATTCCCAAGGCAGCTGGGGGTCTCAGCCTGGAGAAAAGGAGGCTCAGGGGGGACCTTCTCACTCTCTCCAACTCCCTGGAAGAAGGGTTGTAACCCAGACAACTAAAGACAGGGTGAAAAGATACAGCCTCAAGCTGTGCTAGGGGAGATTTAGGCTGGACATCGGAGGAATTTTGATGCAGAAAGGATGGCTAAACACTGGAATGGGCTGCCCTGGGAGGTGGTGGAGTGTTGAAGGGAGGACTGGCCATGGCACTCGGTGCCACGGTCTGGGTGACAAGCTCGGTGCTTGGTCACAGGCCGGACTCGATGCTCTTGGAGCTCTTTTCCAGCCGGGTAACTCGGTGATTGTGTGCGTGCGGCGGGCCTGGGCCCTGGCCGCGGAGAGAGCCGATGGCACAGCGCGGGGAGACCGAGGGTGAACATAATCACCGAGTGTCAGGGGTGCCGTGCAAAGGGGCTCCCCTTCCTTTGTGTTTCCCAGGGACATCCCGTTCCCTCCCGGCAGCTCGGACCCCGGGAGTTTCCGGGATCCGGTCGCTGGGTGCGCGGCGGGGCGGGCGGCTGGCTGAGCTCTGCGCTCGATGTTTCAGGGCTGGCGCAGTGCGCGGAGCTCTGCTGGCAGCTGCGCGGGCTGGCGGGGCGGCGGCAGGTGCCGGGGGCGAAGGTCGCGCTGCAGCACAACCTGGGGCTCGGCGGCGCCGTGGTGGTGACGCTCTTCAGGATGGGCTTCCCCCGGGACGGCAGGTGAGCCGGGGCTGACACGCGCCGGGGGCTCGCCCGGCACGGGGACAACGGCGGGCTGCGCCGCCAGGCCTTCCGGAGCGCTCAGCTGGGGCTGCACGGCGCTCGGGGACAGCGCTGCTGGCCCAGCCTGGCTGCCCGGCTGCCTGCGCCCTCACAGCCTCGTTGTTCTGGAGTTATTGCCGCTGCTCAAGGGGGAGATTGCCCTGTAAACTAAACACTCTTGTGCTCCTGCAGCACTGCAGGTCTGTGCTGAGGTTAAAACTCACACACTCTCGTGTCACATTGAGCACTGAGAGTTGTTGAAAAGCTCGGACCGGCTTGTAGAAATGGCTCATGAAAAGCCACCAAATAAAAACCATTCCAAGAATAAAACAGGCCATATTAAAATTAATTAATTGAAACAAGTTATCTGCCAAAACCAGCCAGACGTTCATGGGAACAGAGAAACCACTGCTACAATTGTTACTGGTTTAGCTCTGTGAAGGATTGCTTTCAGCCCTGTCTCATGAGATACTGTAATTCCTTAGAATTCTGGGGTGTTACTGGCTACAGATTTGCACTTGCAATTGTAGCCTATTTCGGAGTGAGAGAACACTGATATGAAGCTGCTGCACTCTGCTGTAGCTCAATGCTCCAATGGACAGGAATTGAGAGAAAACACCTAAAATTTGTATTAATCTGGTATTTCAGGGGAGACTTACAATACAATTCCCTTTACATTTTCACTTTCAGCTTTCCTTAGAAAGATTGACCAACTTATTATGGGTATTATGGCTTTTAAAGCTCGATCCCAGTGCTTTTTCTCTGAAAACCTGTGAGCAGCAGAATTTATCATACACTGGCCTTTCAGAAAGAAACACACCCTTCCCTCCCAGCTCATATTTCTAACATCTGTTTCAGCTAAATCTGTGCAGTTCCTGGGAGGTGACAATATAACCTGTGGAAGAGGTGATGAGAGAAGCCACTGAGCTTTGAAGGGCTGCAGCAATGACTTTTTGTAGTGTCAGGAGTGATGATTCTGTCTCTTTTTTAATCCATGAGAGGTTGTACCATGTGAGGAAAAGTACGTCTTCTCATGGATTCTCTTCAAACATGCTCACAAAACTTGTCAGTGGATGTTGGTACAGTTTTAAATCTGAGGGAGAAAAGGTGTACTCCCTGTACCAATCTTTCCCATTGCTTTGAGTTTTGTCTTGAAAAATACTGTCACTTTATGGGAAAAAAACTGTTGCTGTTTTTATGTCATCAGCCTTGAGGTGCTGCTAGAAGTAGTCTTTCCTGTCAGGGAGAGCTTTTCATGTACAGATAACATTTCTCCTGAAGAAACTTAACTCTAATTTACTATGGTTCGTTTCACCTTCGCTGGTGTTCAGAATTTTGAAAATACTTTCTTTAGTACAACTCAACCCAGAGAAGTTTTAGCAACACTCATTTCATCTTATCCTAGAGAAGCTTAAAGGCCCTTAGTTCCCCCAGAGGCTCTGTGTGGGAGATCCCTGACACAGGGAGTTGCACCAATGTGTCAGACTTTGGAATGGAGCAGTGTGGCTGATGTGCTCAGACACCCCTTATGTAACTGAGCTATGATGTGCATTGTGTAATGAAGGGAAAGGTGGTGAAACTCCATGTTTATGGAGATCCTTCACACCAGTCACCGGTTCCAGATCAGGCCTGTGGCTTTAGTAACAGCTGGTAAGAATGTGCATCAAAGCAGCAGGACTTGATCAGTTTTGCATTAGTTTTTGAAACAGTTCTGCTTTTTGTTTGGTGGCTTTTCCTAAACTTTACAGTTTCCATCCTGTTAGTACAGCCTTGGTTTCTTAGCAAAACGGATGTGTGTCCTTCAAGACAGTGCCCACCCTGGCCACCCTGTCACACACCTGCAGGGCAGTGTCACTACCACCCCAGTAAGTTCCAGCAGCATTTCCTGAGCAATTCTGTCACTTTGGCAGTATCAAACCTGACCACAGTTCTGGCTCTGCTGCCAAGAGATGGTAATGGCAGTGAACCTGCTCCTCCTGATGCTTGAATTGCCATTTCTTGGGACGTTTCTCTGTTCTTCCGCTCTGTGTGCCCCTGCAGGAATCAAGAATTGGGTTCCATGTTGCTATCAGGCCAGGCAGGGTGATTTCTCCAGAGTATCAGGAATAAGATTAATGATTTACTTCCATTATAAAATTAATCTTCAGTTCATACACACAGAACACCCAGATATCTGGAGTGATTGGGATTCAGGCTATCAAGAGAACAAGCTTCCCCTTGATACCAGAGCTGCTTTACACTGCTGAAATGTTTCTTGGTGGTGTTAGGCCCATTGGTGATCATTTGAAGATGGTGAAAAGTGATTGAAAGTGTTTCAGCTAATGGGGTTTTTGTTTCAGCAACGGCCGTATTGCAGCTGTGCCTCTCAGTGCAGCTGTTGATGGATTTAAAGCACACCTGGTCTTCAAAGAGATTGAAAAGAAGCTCCAAGAGGTATCTGACTACTTCTTTTACCTACAGCCGGATTTTAATGGATAGCAGAATGTGTGGGAAACCTGTTGGGAATGTATCAGCATCCACCACTTCTTCAGGACTGCTCATTGAAACAAATGCTATAGATTTGGATTTTGTAGTTTTTACAATTCTTTGTAAAAGAAACCTTTTACATTGTGCCATGATTTTAAGTTACCTTTTTTCCAGATAGTTCTTACCTGCATAAGGATATTTCAGTGGAGGCAAGTTTAGATTGTAGGTGAGGAGCTTGCTAACTAACCAAAGAAACTTTGTGTTTGGTGTTAGGTGCTTAGAAGAAGAAATTGCATTTTGTCAAACTTATGTCAGGACAAGGCTATTAGGACTATTCCTCTTAGTTTAATATATTTCAATATAGATAGTTATAATTTGAGGTTTTTGTTTGTTTAGATTTTTTGGTGGTGGTTTAAATGACGCATAGTGGGAGGAATAGATATTTTTGTATTAGTAGAAATGGTGAAGGTTTTTAAATTACTTTTGTTAAATTAAGACTAACTGAAAATTATATGTTGAAGTAAATTACTTTCTCATTCCGTGGTCCTTACAGGAAGGAGAGCAATTTGTTAAGAAAATTGGTGGAATCTTTGCCTTCAAAGTAAAAGATGGTCCTGGTGGGAAAGAAGCAACTTGGATAGTAGATGTGAAAAATGGCAAAGGCTCTGTGGCAGTTAATTCAGGTCAGTGCTCTTGTATTATGTCATTGCAGAACACACATGAAACTAATGAATACAGACTCATCTTCTGTTCAGGCTGTAGTGACCTTGAGCAAAAATTATGTAGAGCTACCTTAATTTGAAACTTTTCTTATTACTGGCACTTTTATCCATGGTGTTTCAGACCAGGAACTAAACAGCTTCTACTCTGAATCTGTCTAGAGATAGTAGAGTATTTTCTTAGAGGCTGCAGGCAGATCTGTCATATGATTTCACAGGAATCAGAATGGGGAAAAAAAAAGTGAAAATCAAACCTCAGGGATTTTATTGCTCTCACCTCTTAAAATTTGGGCCAAAAATGTAATTTGTAGCTGTTTCTTCAGTTGCTTTGTTGGAGACACTGGTAAGCAGTAAACTGGTCTGCCTTGTCAAGTTACTTCTCCTCTGCAGGTAATTAAGCAACAAAACTTGATTGGTTTCAGTGCTGTACCAGCTGACATAAACTTCAAGTTCCATTTTGAAAAAGGGAGAAATAAGAAACAGACTGGGTGGTGTTGGAGAGCCCCATAAAAATACTGAGAGCACAAGATTTGTACCCTTGCCATGAAAATGTCTTGTCTCGAATCTGAAGTCACACACCTGAGCAATGAAGATGGGAAAAAAAACCAGAACCAAAGGCAAGAGCCAGTCCTCAAAATCTGATATATCCATGAACCTGCATCACAAACTTTTAATGAAAAACATGACAGGGGATTTGATTCAGAAATTCATTGTTATGTTATTACAAAAAGGAGACCACAGTCTTCTGTTGCATGGGCAACAATTTATCAAAGATTTCAATCTAATAAGAAGATGATTGTAGGAAAAGATGTGTGCAGGTTTTAGCTCTTTGGTTCACACATCAGTATTTATATCAGAGTTTATTAAAATAATTTTCCAGCTTACTTTAGAAGGAACGTCTTAGAAACTTCTGTACTTGAATTAATTTAAATGAGTGCTTTCAGAATGTGCATGTTGTTCCCATGGAAGGAGAGGGCAGGAAATGCCTGAAATGTCAGTAATGAATATCTTGAGAGTGTCACAGGGGAAAACTCATCTATTCTAAGCTGATCTTTATACCAGCAAATATAAGCTTGATAAAGCTGAAAAATTATTATCAGTGCTTGCAATGAACATTCTGTCAGGATACAAGGAGATTATTTCTTTTCAAGGTATTAATTTGCTTAGCTTTTCAGGAAGCTTTCTTCACTGTTGGGGTGGTTTGTGCTACAAGATGGCCCAGCTGCCTCTTGGCTTTGGGTGGCCTCTTGCTGATATTTTTTTTAATGGCTCTTGCTTGTACATACTTCAGGTATCATTTGCTGACCTGTGGTCTGAAGGGATTTTCCCCATAGTTGTAGCTCCTGTAAGTGTTTAATTTCTGAGTTTGAATCTCCGTTCTTCTCCTGTCTTGCAGATAAGAAGGCAGATTGTACAATCACAATGGCTGATACTGATCTGCTGGCACTCATGACTGGCAAAATGAACCCTCAGACAGTAAGTACAGCAAAGATGACCTGATCAGGGAACTGGTTCGTTTGTTTTGAATGTGTTTAAGTTGAAATAATTTGAATGTTTTCATCCAAAACTGCCATGGCTGATCTGAAAAATGGCAGTTCTTGGTGTGCTCTGAACTAATCACCCAAAGTGAGATTCACCAAGAAGGACAGGGATGTGTGTCAGATATCCTGCAGGGATGTGTCCTGTGTTATATCCCAGAAAGAGGTATAACAGTGCTTGGTTTGCAGAGAAGAGGGGCAATCCAGTTTTTGCAACATGCCATAAAAAAGAAGGAATATGGGCCTTTCTTTGGAGGGCTTTACCCCCATAGCTGACATTAGTGTAAGGAGTCATCTTGATGCTGAAAAGTAGAAATTGAGGTCAGCATCCACTGAATCCTGTCATTTTTTTGTTGTTGGGTGGGAAGTTTGGGGGGTTTTGTTTGGTTGGTTGGTTTAATTTCCTTTTTTTTATTCCTCTGTACACCAAAAGCAGTCACAGTGTACAAGTAAACCAGATGTTTAAGTTAATTTTAAGTTACTGTTCTGTGCTTCCAAATTTGAAATGCTCTGGGTAACTGTTTCAAGATTTTGGTCTGGTAATCATGGAGTAAATTTTGCAAACTGAAAGGTGTCTAGGAGAAGTTTTAAGATAAAACACATTATAGAAATGTTGTAATATCCCTGTAGAAAATTCAGAAGCAACTCCAGTTTTACATCTGCAGTTTAGATATTTTTGTGCATGCAGTTTATCTCCTTTCAAGGTCTGGAGGAAAAAATCCAAATTTTCTGCACGTCTGCTTCACAAACGAGATTTGTAAAATTGAATTGATCAGGAACAAAGCCAGTTAAGGCTGAGGAGGATTGAGCTAAGAAATCAGTTCTGGCACCTACTGTCACTGTGGCTTTATTGTTTGCAGTTGAAATAATGAGCTTGTCTGCTATGAATAGTCACCACCCAAAGATGGGGTGTTCTTCCTGCTCCAGGTACAGGCCCATGGCTGTGATGGCCTAAGAAACAAGCAAGTTTATTCCTTTTAGGTATCAAAAATATAATAACAATACAACTTCCTCAGTTTGCTATTCTACAGTCAGATAACACATTTGTTGCTGGATGTGAGGTGCCAGAACTGTGGGAAGTACCAAACTGCTCATCCATAATAACCCACAACTGTCTGGAGGGGTGCATTTGGGATAATGTGTTGTCTTGCATTTCACAGAATCTTTCTTTCTTTTCAGGCATTCTTTCAAGGCAAATTGAAGATTTCTGGGAACATGGGCATGGCAATGAAACTTCAGAATCTACAGCTTCAGCCAGGCAAAGCTAAACTTTGAGCTCAGTAGAGTAAATAGTCAGTACTGGATATTCTTGACAAAGAAGTAGAATTAAACTAGACTTTATCAATAATATGGCACAGGCGGGGTTTGATTAGGCCTCTCTCACCTAAATTCTGTGGTTAGAGACCTCAAATCTCTTAACAATTTCCATCGGTTTCTCTATGGCTAAGCTTGAGGCACTAACACTTACAAATGGTACATGGTGGGGCTTTGAGACAGCTTTTGTTCTAATCAGTATGGACAATTTTATAAAAATTAGAGCTGAATTAGGCTGCTTACTGTTGTTGAGGTTAGTTGGGAAGGAAGAGAGGAAAGTTACAAATAATTTGGCATATCAATGAAATGAGTTGCATTTTTTAAAGGCTGTAATAGCAGATCACACAAACGCTTTCAGACTTCCATTCTCTCCAATTTGCTGCTGCTTACATCAAAATGATCTTGTAAAGGGGATCTCTAACAACATTTTTTTAGAATAGGTTTTAGGAATTTGCTATAAAATACTTTTCTTATTACTACTTTGGAATTAAAAAATAAACAAAATATCCAGAAGTAAGCAGGAACTAGAATGCTGCTTTGAGGTTCACAGGATTTGATAATACTTCACCTTGAAAAGAGATTAGATTTGTCAGGAGAGCAGAGAGGGAAGATAACCAATATGTTACCTGTTTTCTCCTGGTAAAATCTGGTGTTGATCATGATGAAATTCTTGTCAGTTATGTAAAAGCTTAAGTTCTGTTTTGGGAAAATGTATTATGGTTGGAAGTTTAATAGAAAATTAAATATACTTTTCCTGTTCTTCTGTGTGTCTCTTTCTCAGATTTATAAACACGGATTTCATATTAATGTACTGAACTGAGTATTTTATTCAGGTTGTCACAAAGGACACCTGCAGGCATCCACTTTTTCCTCCTTGGGCACTGTCAGTACATCATCCATAAACTTCATCTCAGTCCAGGAGACACATCTCACATCCTCACATACTTGGGCTATGGCTGAGGAACTTACACTGAAACTTTCACTTCCCTGGCTTAACTAAAATAATAATAAAAAAGAGCAAATTCAAGCCAATCATTCTGCCTCCTATTAGGAATGGTGACAGAGTGCTGAGCAGTTGGAATGGCTCTGCTGCATCAGACCAAAAATCCCTCTGGCCCTCTGGATTTTCTCCCTGTTGGTACCTTGGAGGGAACAGGAAGATGGCCAGTCATTTCTTTACTCAGAGTACTTTCCTAACTGCCACTGATTGTCTTTTTTTTTTTTCCCAGCTCACCAATTTGAGCCAGAAGTCAATATATCTGGATTGTCTTTCATGAGTTTGTCCACTCCCTTTTGGAATCCTTGGACAGCTTTTTTAGCATGGAGCATGAGTTTCTGTACCTACACATCATATAGAATTAAACTTACTCCTTTTCTATCCTGTACATTGCAGTTTTATACCTCTTAGTTTTTGGGGGCTTTTTTGAGGGGCTTTGTGTTTTACTGGAAGAACAGTGAACAGCTTCAGAACACTCCTGGTGTTTATATTCTTATCCTGTCACCTTCAGGCTTCACAGCTTACAGAGAGATCATTCTGTTTAACTGTGTCACATGGAGAGACCCTTGTAACCTTCTGTCCATCCAGGTATCCTTCCTGTATGCAGCTTTCCAACTGTCCTGTTAAAAAGTTTTCAAGATACAAGAGCATTTTCTGCCTCTTATTTTTCTTTCCCCAGTTGCATTTCTGACCACTCCTTGTTTTGAGGTGGTGTTTTCTTAGATCTCTTAAAACTGGGGGCTCATTCCTTTCATACTAACTCAGTGCTTATTTCTGCACTGGGAAATGGAAATATTTTAAATTATTGTTCTATATGCATCAGTTCATTTGCATTGAATTTCAGCTGTCTTTTACTGTCCAGGAACTCAGTGTTCAGGCCTGGGTTTTCATTTCAGGATAAATCAACATTTGTGACCCCACTGTTCATCATCTTTCCCAAGGCATTAGTTTTCTGTTAATTAGGACAAATATGGCATTGCTCCACTGTAAACTTTTAAAAATACAATCTGGTCATACGAATGGTTTCCTCCTGTGCATTGTTTATTGACATATCTAAAGGATTGGAATAGATAGGAGTCATATCTCTCAAATGAAAGCAGTGTTTAACTCCCTGTAAAATAACACTTGCTGTTGTACTCACTGCTTTTTCCTACGTTCTTGCCATTTGGCTTGTGGGTTAAAAAAGGGGGACTTAGAGGATTGCAGCAGTAATTCTGTCCAGAAAATGATTTGTTCCTCCTCTTGAATTACTGATACTACCAGAAGAACTCTGAGGAGATGTCTGTTATGCAAGCTAAGAACATGTCTTTTTTAAGAATTTTGAGGACACACACAACATACTTTTGGCCACTGTTGGCCAAATTAATTTTGAAATGTAAACAAGATAACATAGATAATAGCAGTCCATCCCAATATTAGTTCAAGTAAGACGTGCTCAGCTGCAGAATGAGCTAAGTTCTTTAAGGGGGGGGAAGCTGCACAGAAATATGAAGGGGAAAAAAGTGACAAAATAACTTTGGAGTTTGTTTGCTACCAGGAGGAATAATGTCCAAGCTAAGGCCCTGATTTCTCCATCAGAGAAATCTGGGTTTGCACAGGCCTGGGGCTTTCAGGCTTGAGCATCTGCAGCTATGATGTTGTTAAAACAGAAAAATCCCAGATTAAACCTTCCATTCCCATCAGCAGTAGGTAGAGGGAGTAGTGCAAGGGTTAGCACAGCCTGCTGCTGACAGGACTGGTCAGGCTGGTGTTTCTCCTGCAGGATTTAAGGAGATGGAGTAAAGGACAAAGTCGAGTATTCACCCCATTTACCTGCTAATGTCTTCTTTCGACATCTGTCCTGTATTGCTTCTTCACTTTCAGCACCTTCTTTGTGTTACAACTTGCTGAGTATTTTTTATACAGTACTTTGATTTTTCTGGGAGTGAGGGGGAAGGTGTCTAGAAAACCCAAATCCTCCATGAACATTCTGCTGTCTTAGAATATGACAACTTTGAATAAATAAATGTTGCAATGGATAGAAATAATTTACTTTCATGAGGAAAAGCTCTGTGATACAAAGCAGTTTTTGACATTATGAAGTTCTGTTACTCGTCTTTGCATAACTCAGAGCATTACCTAAGTCTGTACCATTTTAGAAATCTTGCTACAAAGGTTTTCTTTCTCACTCCCTAATGCTCTGTTGACCAAGCAGCATTAAGTTCTTCTTCTCCAGCTAAAATCCCCTGTAGCTTTAGATCAGCCTTTTAAATGAAGTTTATGTTACTGCAACTGTGTTATGTTACCTGGATTCCTTGGGGGCAGAATTAGAAAGGAAGCTAGAGGTACCAAAAGGTGGCCAGTCACAACATAGCAGTGCTTTAATTTTGGTTTCAAAGGCCTTGTGTAAAGGGAGAAAAATGTAGTAATCTTCTAGGCAGAGGGTTTGGTGTTCTCAGACTCCCAGGTCACATGAGGGGCAATCTCAGCTTTAGACATTGAAATGCTTGGGCTCTTCCTTCAGGAACACTGGTGAGTACCCCTTGCCAGCTCTTGGTTTGGGTTTTTTTCCCAGCTATAATAAGGATGACAGACAGAGGTGTTTTAAGGTTGGCAGGTATATCTTACCCTTATTTTCTTTTGCAAAATACATGTAATTCTTGCTTACTGGAATTTTCACTGTAATGAAAAAAGCAAGAGAAGCATGACATGATTTGTAAGAGTTGGAGCCACTGAGCAGAGTTGATACCTGACTCAGCAGATCTGGCTTGCAAAAATTTGAGTGAATGCTTTGTTTTGGAGCACAGATTTTTTTTTTAAACTTTTACTTGAGTTTTGTCTTTTCAGCCCTGCTGCTTTGCCTAATAAGAAATAGGTTCAGTGCAGAAGAATACACTTACTTTTGAAAATGTATGTGTGTGACACAGTCTGGCAGGTGGCATTGGGGAGGCTCTGCCTGTGTACAGCACATCCTGGTACAGTGTGGGATGCCTCTGGAAAGCAGCAGAGTCAGGAGGCTGTGAACAGCTGAGCACAGTTTGTGGCAGCTGGGTCAAAGAGCTGGATTTTTGGGCAATAGATCATTTCAGGATGCAGGAGAATGGGATAAAGGGCCTTGACTACATCTTCCCTCTTAGGATAGAAAAAAACTGCAGATAGTCACAAGGTTTTGTCCATTTCCCATCTGTCCAATTCATCTGAGGTCAGATTCAACTCTTACCTCCTTGGAACAGGAAATCCATGGCTTCCTGCTCTGCAGAGCACCGAGAGCACTGCCTGTCAGCTCTCGTTAAGCAGAAAAGGGTAAGAATGCAATTAGCCTGGTGGATAAAAGGCAGGGAAAAGTCTCTTAACTATGAAAAATCAACACTTGAGGAAGCAAACCACATGTGGAGAACAAATGCTGGAAAAAGCCCCAACTGTTTGGAACAAATGCCTTTATTACTTAAATAAACAGCAGCGTAATTTGTTGGAGTGACAGTGTGGGCTGTTCTGTACCCTGTATCTCAAAGAAGATTTGTTGCTAACTTGAAAGCAGATGGCTTTGTATGGCCCTGAGTGGGTTTTCTGGGAAATATTAGTTATATGCTGTGATACAGGAACAGAAACATCCTAATAATGCTGCAGCAGGCTAAAAGGAACATGGATAATATAAAACAAGTTCAAAATATGCTGTGTCTGTATCCCATATTTCAGGTAGATTAAAAGCAGTCATGGATTTTTAATTTTTTTTTTTTTTAACTGTATGTGTCCTCTGGGAGAACAGACATCTCAGAGTTCATTTGGATCAAGACACAGATGCCAATAGGCTCACGGTTAGGAATGTTGTGAATTCTTAGGTTTGAAAAATACTTCCTGCTTTGGAGACAAAGCCCCCTTTTATTCCTTGTGTTTTGATTATTCATTTTTTGAAGCAAAATGACTGCAAGTTACTTAGAAGAATTTTAATGATTTTTTTTCTCTCCTTTCATATAAAGGCACAACCAGCACATAGCAGTGAGCACTTCAGGAATGTCAGTATTTCTGTAGAGTCTTAATCAAATAAATAAAGGTGAGAGTAAAGAACATTTTGTTACCTTTTAAGATACAATTAAAACCTCCAGAATGCCTTGTGGCTCACTCCAGGCAGATCACAAGTGAGCTGATGCCTGGAGAACCAATGTTCTTGGAGCTCGTCCTTCAGTAGATCTGCTTATACCTTTTGTTCTGTGCCATGTTGCTGTCTGATTGGTGTGTCTGTTATTTGACTTTATCATATCACAACTAAATTTAGCCTGTTTAGGACTGTGTCAGTAGTTGCAGAGCTAAGCAGGTCTCACATGGAATATACTGCCTGGTGCAGCTTGGCTCTGGACAATGCTAAAGTCTGCAAGAGTTGCATTGAAATCTGAGAGCTCAAGGTTGCTAAGCCTGTCCTTGACCAGCACAGAGGCTTTTTACTGCTGGGCAGGGCAGGAGGCTGTGTCCTGCACGGGGTGCTCCGTGCCAGGCCCATGGCAAAGCACTGCTGTGGCACACAATGTCTGTCACAGCTGCCCCAGCAGCTGTTTGCCCAAGTTTCTCTGCCATCTGTGTGGTCTGAAGAAATAATCACAGCAAAGTTTAAACTGAGTCTTCAGCTTCAGTTTTTAAGCTTGGAAATGTCTCTTCACGCAGGCTGCAGCCACCAGTCAGGCCCAGCAGTGGGAAACAAGAGCACCAAGACTCAAGTTTGACTGGAAATGTCTCCCTCAGCTCTTTCTGTGCTGTGAGTGTTGCAGTGGAAACTCTTTGTTCTGAAAGCTCCAGAAAGCTGCAGTGAACAAAGCCAGTGGCTGCTGAGTCCATGTACCATGGCAGGGCATAGCCTTTGGCTTAGTGGTGTGTCAGAACAGTTTTAGACAGATTTGACTCCAACTCTGGTTTTCCTGAGAACTTGTGTGGATGATGGAAATGCAGCACTGGGCCTGGAGAAGGGAGATTGTGAGTCTGGGGTATGTTGGTGTAGGAGAGTAAGATGTGGGAGAAGTGAAAACTTGGAGAAAAAAAAAACAAACCTGTACAACTAATTTGTAGCACAGTGTGAGGGTGCATTACCTTTGCACATGGGATATCTGGTGTCTGACTCTTGTGTGCCTTGTTTCCCCACTAAAGGAAGCACAATGCCCCTCTTTTTATAATGCCCTGTACTTCCTCTAGATGCTACCTGACAACAAATTACTATACTTCTACAGCAAAAACACAGATAAAAATGCACTTTTGGGGAAGGTTGAATGCTGGTCACTTCCTCTCCCTTGTGGGCTGCTCTGGCCTCCATAGTGAGTGAGGTAATCCCCCTACTCCTCCTCCCTGAAAAAAATGTGCACATTTTGTTGTATGGACTCAGGGTATTGTAATACAGAAAGCGTAGCAGGCGAATGTGTCCTGGATCTCTGAGTCACCAGGAAAAAGCAGCCAGCTTTGTTTTGTTTTTATTTTGGTTTCAGTAAAAACACACTTCCCACTCTAAGTTTTCAAACTTCCACGTGGCACAGTGGAATCAGGGGGATCAGTTCCAGTTGATATAAGCCTGGATGAAAAGAGGGAGGAAATAACTTAATTGCTTTAGCCTTTAGTTCAGCTGGAGTGGAGAGGAAAGAATCAGTGTCCCTTCTTTGGAACTCAGCAAGAAGGTTGTGTTGTTGGTGAGGACAGATCTTCTGCAGGTTTTGTGGAGGTACTGTATGGAGCACTGCGGGGCACTCACAAAACAGGTGGCTTTATATTTAACATAGTAACTGCTGTCAGGAAAAAAAAGCTGTGTTGCTTTCTTGGGAGTATTGCTGCACTTGGAGCATACTGTTATCAAGTATATCTTCTTGTTCTTTCACCAAGAATGGGGAAATAAGAAATGTGAGGCTTCTGGGCTGAGTGTCTGTGTCTCTGTGTGTGTGTGTGGAAGTGGTGGAAAGTTCTGATGTTACTGCTGTAATGCAGGGCATAGAAGGTAAAGAAGAGATTGAGTGGATGGGGTGTCACAGCATCTCTGGGGACTTTGCCTGTAAGACATTTGTAGTTTCAGCCTATTGATCCCTAGTCCCCAAAGATCAGTTAATGTGTTGAAAAGGAGGGAGAGTTAAAGGGGAAGGAGATAAAACGCAGGAAAAACTGCTGATCTATCTGTTCCTAGCTAATTTGAACCAGACCCCCAGCGAATGGGAGGACATTCCCACCTGGAAATCAGATTTGGGTTGAATGCAGCTAAACTCAAAGATGTAGTAACAGTGCAGCTCCAGTGTCCTGCAGTGAAATGCAGAAGCACACACACTGTCTCTGCCGTTCTTCTGCCAATTCCTGCATGCTGGCTCTTGGCTTCGCTCACAGATCTTGCAAACTGTGTTGACAAAAGTAATGGCAGAGTGTTTATTTCCCAAGTCTTTATATTCAGGCCATAGCTGCTTCCTCTTTTCTACTCACTTTTTCCTATATGGTGACTTTGGAAAATTCCTCTCCGATTTCGCTGGGAAGTGCAGGAAGCTCTCACTGGTAGAGGGTTGCCTGTTACTCTCTCCAGTTCTGCTGCTCACATCTGGAAAGGATCTGGCTTGGAAAGGGGAGACTCACTCTGAGCTCAGTGCATGTTACTGACATGGCATGAGCTGAGAGAGCCTGTGGGGGCAAGAGAAATGTTCTTCTCCATTCATCTCATCTCTGACAGCAAAGGTGAGTTTTTCTATTTTTTTTTAAAGCTGGCTTGTCAGACAACCTGCAGCAGCAGCCTGCCTTTCAGCTGCAGCTTTTAGCAAGGATACTCAGTGTAACAAATTCAGTTAGCCTGTTGATTTTGAAGGAGAAACCTCTCCTTCAGTGGATGTTTTTCCTCTGTGTGTGTGTGTCCGGTGAGAATGTGTGTGGGGAATAATAGGTAACACAGATGAGATATTTTGAAAGTGATTTTGTTGTTTATTGGGGGCACTGTAATCACTGAGAAGCATTCAGTAACTCCTGAAACTTCAGTTTACCTCTTGAGACTGTGCCTTTTGTAGCACTCTCGTGCTGTGAGGCACCAAAGTGCAGGCATCACTTGTGTCTGGACTCAGAAAGATGCAGCCACAGAAACCCCTGAGCTGGTTTCAGTGTCACCAGTCTTTGGGTGGCAGGACCTGCTCCAAAGCCCACCTGCAGCAAGGGAAGGGGACTGACTCTTCCTAGTGGGTTTTGAGCTACTCCTTTAGAAGCTTTCTTAACAAGGCTTTGAATCAGGCTCATGGGAATGAATTTGCTGCCTGCACTCCAGATGTACACAGATGTTCCTCTGTCCAAAGAGTCTCCCTGTGCTAGAGCAGCATTCCCTCCAAAGGCATTGTAGCAAACACTTGCATATTGATAAGGGGGTGAGATTGCCCCAAAATCTTAGTATGCAATAGATAGAATATTTCATGTTCATTTTCTAACATCTTTTCAGTAACAGATGTGGAAAGCCAGCATGTTGCAAACGTAGAGAGCCCAAGAAAAACCACGACCTAACTGTGCTATGGGAACAATGTTGATACTGTTACAGCAGAGCTGATTGAGACCTGTATATGCAAGGTTTTCTCTCTATAGTTTCTTTGGCATGTATCTGTAAGGGTGAGCTGTTATATAGGAAAAATACTTTCTTAGAGATCTGAAATACTTTCTGAGATGATTTTCTCTCAGATTTCTGAAATACTTTCTGAGATTAGGTCACCAAATACTAAGGATTTTACTAATCTGCTGTTGGCATATTCATATGGCCAGTTTTGGTCTCAGTGTTAATATCTGCCATACAAGGAAAGTTCTATAAAAGAGATTAATTTCATTCTATTCAGCTATTACAGATATGGAAGCTGTAAAATAGTGGAATAGGGGAAAGAGAGATCAAGCACACAATGATAAATGCTTAAAATCATCCACCCAGCATGTTTGTAGCAAAGACAGGACTAAAGCAAAACCAGCATCCATGTTTTGGGTTGCTCTGCCCTGTAGTCCCACTTGCACCCATTTCTTCAAGTACAAGTCAGTGTTTAAAAAAATTACTTAAGACTTTAATGTCTGTGACTGAGAGCAGGATGTCTCCAATGCTTCCCAGGCACCCAAGCTCTCTGTGAGAGCTGCTGGTGCAAAGATTTGTGAATGGATGTAAATGGAGATGCAGTTCTGACAGCTGCCAGTCTTGCTCTGAACTGGGGTTCTTGTTTCTGATGCAAAGAAGGAATCTGGGTTAGCAGAGGTGAAGAGAGTATTTATTTGATAAGGTCATGAATCCACAGTGCCTTTGCACCTTAAAAGATCAGCCTTTCTCATTGCTGTCAAATCCTTCTGTGAAAAATAGCTGAGAGGATAAATGACAAGCCATAACCAGCCCTGACTGCAACCTTTATGTATGAAATCTGAGAAGGGCAGCAAGTGGGACCCAGGGGGCTGGCTTAGGGCCAGCTGGCTGCTCCAGTAGACACTCAACTTCTGTTTGGATTATTTTAACCTGCTGCCAGAAAGATAAAAGCTGAACATTAGCCAAGTGTCTTAGGTTCAGATCAGCACTGTCCAAAATCCATAGGAAGCCCGTTCTGTTTTCAGTAGCTGCAAGGTTTTGTTATTGTTCGATGCACGTGTAGCAGCCCCTCTGAGAGTCACTCCTGACCAGCCTTTATGTTTAAATAACGAGTTTCTTCCTATGCAAAACTGTGAGGAACGGTACGACAGACAACCACACTGAACTAACACTGCATAACCTCTCCCCTACATCTGTGGGATCGTCTGGCTTTTCTCAATATGAAAAAAGCAATAAATAACTCGGGGAGTCGGGGTCGGTGCGGGGGATGCGGCTGTACCCGGGACCCACTGGTTGGGCAGCGCAGTCCCCACGGTGCCTTGAGGGGCGGCGAAGGCGCTCCGGGAGAGCGGGAGGGCGGCGGCGGGGCTGGCCCGGGCCGGGCCGGGGCTGCGGGGCTCGGCCGGGCCGCGGCAGCGCTGCCCCGGGGGCTGACCCTCTGTCCGGCCCGCAGGGGCGATGCCCGCCGGCGGCCGGGCGCTGCTGGCGCTGCTGGGGCTGCCGGCGCTGCTGGCCCTGGGCTGCGCCGCCGACAGCGAGCTGGGCGAGGGCGGCGCGGAGCGGCGGCGGCCCGGGCCCGGCCCCGCCTGCCCCCGCGACTGCGGCTGCACCCAGGAGGGCGTCGTGGACTGCGGCGGCATCGACCTCAAGGAGTTCCCGCTGCTGCTGCCCGAGCTGACCAACCACCTCTCCCTGCAGGTAAGGGCGCGATCCATCGCCCCCCGTGCCCTCGTTCCGCCCCTCGGAACCCCCATGAACCCCGGCTCCTGCCCTCAGCCCCTCCTCGGCTCCCGGCTGAGCAGCAGGTGCAGCAGGCCCGGCTCCTGAGCGCGACGAATGCACCTGGTTATCGGCGTGCTCTCCCCTCACATCCAGGGAGGGGAAAAAGAGCTCCACATTCTCTCACCGCTCATGAGAAGAATTTTTGTCCAAACCAACAATTTTTTGTTTCTCCTTTGGCCAACCCAAATTTCTGGTGGAGCCCTTCCATTTGGAGATGTCTTTGAAGAAGATGGGCTAAATGACAGAGAATTCTTTGGGCAGCATGGCGTGTTAATTCAGACACAGTGAGCCAGTCCAGAGGCAGGGCCAGCCCATGTCCCCCGCTGTCCCACCTCTCCCCGCAGCACATGGACTCGGCAAGGAGCAGGTGTGACATGGCCAGTGCCACCCATCACCCCGAGTGTCAAGCCTACAGCCAGTGGTCCTGCTCCAGACACCTCATGTCGTGTCATGAAAAGGTCATATAAGATGTGAGATTCCAGCTTCAGGAGGAAGAATCAGAATGTCCTAGACTGTCAGCAGGTTTCTGTGCTCTGCTCTTAGTTAATTGATTTGATTCCTGTGACCAGCATTTGGGCTGGTGTCCTTTCTGTGCTGGTGCTCTGACACCTGAAGGGCCAGAGCATGGCAGCCCTGTGGCTGTGCCTCCTCAGAGCAATGGCAGTGCTTGAGGTTTCCAATGCCTGACCCTTCACCAACTGCTTTTGGTTTATTGCTCCCATCTGTCAATTCTGTCCGATGGATGAAATGCAGATTTTGTTTAGAGCTTTTCAGTTAGAAAAACTGTAATGTAAGCTGGCACCTTCCTCAGCAGATCTGTCCCAGGCGTGTGTTAGCCATGGCTCCGGCCTCTGCTACCAAAAGAAAAGAAGCTTTTTGGAGCTGCAGCTGTAACTTTCTGTGCACTGGCCTGGCTTCCAGGACAGTGGGTCCTTGACTGGTGCCCTGGATGCTAGAGCGAGAACCACTCATTAATGGTCAGAATGTTAGTCAGCACGTTAATGAAAATCTGATGGCAGTCACCCCTGACAGCACAACCGGTGCAAGTGAGCCTGGTTTGACGCTCCCTGCCCGTGACCAGTGGCTTTTAAAACCACCCATGAATAACAGAAGCCATAAGCTTGGAAATCCACCCCGCCAACCTTGTAACAAATGCTTTGCTGCTGCTACAAGGTTTGGCTGTGGCAGATGGACTGTGGGCCCTATCAGGCATAATCACACTCTTTGTGTGCTACTGGTGCATAAGCTGGATATTCCTGGAGATGAGCAGAAGTCAGGCTTTCAAATGCTCCTGGGTTTGGATGTTTTTGGTTTGACATCTGAGTTTGGCTCATTATCAGAGAAGTCTTGACAAGGATTTGACATGGTGGGTTCACTTCCAGATTTTATTGAAGTTCACAGTCTGGGTTTACTGGGATCCTTTTTGGATTACTTTGTTGATGATTAATACTCTCCATTTTCTTAGAATAACCAAATAGAAGAAATCTTTCCAGAAGAGCTTGCTCGTCTTTATAGACTGGAAACTCTCAATTTGCAAAACAACAGGCTGACTTCAAAAGGTGAGCCACGGGGTGGACAGAGCCTGTGCTCCAGAGCACCAGCTTATGCAATGAGGCCAGTGACAGCTGATAAGGAAAGCCAGGGTGATGGATTGCTTGGTTGGAGTGGTTTGCTGTGAGCCTCACTCCTCTGGCCATCACACAGAGCATGGAGACACTTTATCATCCGAAACACAATACTCAGTGTGGAGGAATGCAGCCCTGCTGAAGCAGTGGAGGAGACCTGGCAGCAGCTCGTGTACTGTGGCGTGAGATCTCCTCATCCAGGAAACTCCCTCTGCTCCCACAGGCACTTCCATGCAATGCACTTGAGAACCAGAAACGTCCACATGCTGAATGATTTCCTCCTGAATGACCTCGTTTAGTTCAGTCTAGTCAGTCAGGGCAGTTTGGTCCAGTTTTGTCCTTGTCAAATTTGGTATGAATTTATATGTATATTGCAAATAAGGACATTTCTACCCTTCTCAAACAATTATCATTTCTATAGGCAGGTTTTCTTGTTCAGTCTCATGCTTATTAGAGAAACTTAACAAGTGGTTTAGTGAGGAAAGTAAAAGAAACAGAGGCATTGGAGTAAACAGTAAGAGAGGAGGATATGGGATACAAAAGATGTAATTATTATTAATTTATGTGTCACCCACTTGATCTGAATGCTCTTTTTATCTTTACTGAAATGACAGAGAACAAAATTTATTGAGAATGTGGGCATATTATACATGGGCCCCAAGGCACAGCAGTCTTACATAGCACAAGGAAAGCTTTGCTAATTATATCCAGCCTTTGACACTATTACCTTTGGGCCTTCATGTTTTCTTTCACAAGCTTCAGTGCAGCCCTGAGTTTCCAGCGTGTTTGGACATGGAAAATAGCTTTGTGTTTGACAAGTGTCAGGTGTCAGTGTTTCTTGCAGGCTTTCCACTGTGACAGCAATTGTGCTTGTGTGATCAGCTGGATGTGGAGTGACTCAGCTGAAAATTAATAATTACTGCGGGAGGATAAGCCGTGAGTTGGACCAGCTCTCTGAGCTGGTTACTGTTTGGACACCTGAAATGTGGAGGGGCAGAGCAAGAGAAGGGTTGTGACACGAAGGTACCAGGCTTATTTTGGCAATATAGTCATACATCAGGTTGATCTGATCACTAAGCAACCTCAGATTATATCCTTGCAAGAAAAAGCACTTGCAGAATCTTATGCAAATTACAGGAGAAGGTTCTCAGATAGTGAGGTTGCTGCAAGCACTGACAATCAGCCATAGAGCAGATGTGCACAGCTCCGGACCTGACACCTGCCAGTGGGCTTGGCCACAAGCCCTGTGTGATCAGGATTTTAAATAGTCCTCTGTTGCTCTTAACAAGTGTGTATTGTTTGAATTGGTTTGTGGGCTTGTTTTTTCTTTTTCCAATTAAAAAAAAATATCAATAGCTCTGAATTGGATTGTTTCAGTGGCTATAAAAAGTGTTTAAATCTCACATGGAAGATAATGAGAGGGAGAGCTGCCCGCTGGTATTTTCTCTCAGAAAGGCAGTAAGGTGCTGATGTCACTGATTGGTTATTCCTGTTTTTAAGGGTTGCCAGAGGAAGCATTTGAGCATCTGGAGAACCTGAATTACCTGTACCTGGCAAACAATAAGGTAAGAGGCTCTGAAGCCTTTCAGAGCTCTTTTCTAACTGGATTCTGAAAATTAAGTGAGCAAGTTGTCAATTCTTTTAAAATGTACATACTACATCAGCAAAACTGTGATAAAGTGATATTCTAGTGCAGGTTCATCTAAGGTCAGAACAGTATGTGGAGTTTAGAGGCTACACATGCAGGTATATTTTGAACGCTTGTTTATTTGTGCACCTGGTGAAAAGATTCCCTTGTGTAGGGTGGTACAGAAAGCCCCTGCATACATAAATTACCACTGTCTTCAGCAGGCTTTGGGTCAGCTGCATGCAGTTTTGTTCCTGCCTGTATGTGGGGTAGTTATATGAAATGCTGCCTTACCAGATGAGGCTGGTTGAAAAATTAGTGAACAAATACATCCTAGTGCCTGTGTTTGAACCATCAAGACCTGTAAAAAGCTATCCAGTTTTCCCTGACTCCACTTCTTACTAGGTTGGATATGGGGAGGATAGCCCCACACAGTGAAACTGTGCCAATCATTAATTTATTCTTTTAGCTGCAGTGGTAGGAGCTGAATTTCTTCTTTTGATAGAGAAGATCCCAGGTGCTCTCCTATTTTGACCCAGGCTGGATGTATTGACAGAAGCACATCTTTCCTGCCAAAGCTAGGAAATGAAATAGCTTCTCAAATACCCTTGCATCTGGGTGGTTCCTGTTATGGCTTCCTTTATCCCCAGTGGTTGTCCACAAATATTTGCTGCAGAAGAAATTAGGATCCACAGAAAAATATAAGTTAAAACATCAGAGCTTCTTTGTCTACAAAAATCCTGCCCTTCCATCCCACCCTCTCTCTCTCTGCATGTCTGTATATATATTTTATTATCCTCTTAAAATGTGGGACCATTTGATGTTCTGATTAAATACATGTGGCCACATTCAGGTTTCAGTCAGGCCAAGACACATCCAGAATCACTCCATACATTTCTGTATGGAGTGATTGAGAATAGAACCCATTCCTTAGTACAGTAACATTGTGTTCTTTTCTCTCTTTCAAGCACCATTTCCATGTAACAATCTTGGCAGTTAATAACTCCATAAAAAGGAACAAGCCAGACTGTGACTAATATTCCAGAACCTAGCACTCTGATTTTCCCTGTGTAACAAAACAAAGTGTTTGGTTTTTCTGGCTTTGCTGCAGAGAGAAAAGAATCCCAAAAGAAATTGCAAACATCAGCGAATGTCACAAGTAGTTATAGTGAGAAGTTGTGGACCCGCAAAAATAACACATTTCTTTATAAATCACAAGCCAGGACAAACCAGATTGGCTTCAGACTGCATCTCCTTATAGCAGGAAACACTGGGGATCAAGTTACTGTGGTGTCTGGAGGAGAGCAGGGATTTGCTGGTAGTTTGCTTCTTGTTTTATGGATTATCTTAATGCTGCTTTATCTTCCATTGTGATCCCATCAAATGTAGCTAAATCATCTTTCATTAAACTGGCACAGTTGGTCAGAGAAAAGAAATGTAAGAGACTAAAAGCCTTCTGTGGCCTGTGAGCAACAAGTACTCCAGGTAAAGAGTGGATGCTGTAGTTTCCTTTTTAATTTTTCACCCTACTCTTGTGTTTTTTACGTCTCAAATAGAGTGCATGGTAAACCTTGTTAATGAGAGAAATTGTTCCACCAAATGATAGACCAGATCCTGAGCTGTCATTATTGACTGTAAGCAGGTGATGTTGGTGATGGAAGGTTTACATTTCCCCACATCCTCAAAGTGATGTGGGATTCACCTCAATCCAGCACTTCTGTTGTTATCAAACCTTCATCAAAGCAAGAAAAATCTAAGCAATTCAAATCTGGTAATGACTTTTGTATTTGCCTTCTGAATTCATTAGTTAACAGTGGAGAAACACTCTGCCATATGGAAAGGAAGGTGCAGCAGGAAAGTTGAAAGAAAATTGCAGTAGGAGAAATGGCAGATTGCTTCTTGTTAGGCAATAAAATGGACAAAGCTATTCAAATCAACTTTATTTTTGCTAACACGTAAAACAATCTGGTATAAATCCTTCAAGAAGGTAATCAGTGAAAATCGGTCTCATGACCAAGTGCTGAAATGCCAAAGCAAAATCCTGAACAAGTGAAAACTCTTTTTGGATTAAACTTCTCTTTCTCTTCCCTCTTTCTTGTGGTTCTGATGTCTCTCATTTCACAAGTCTGAGCCATGCCCTTTGCTTTGTACAAAAGTTATGACCTAATTGACTGGAGAAAAGCTTTAATATACCACTGTGTATGAAAATGATTAAGTCTTGTTTCCTGTGTCTGAATTGTCAGTGTTACATCATGGCAGAGACTTATTTCTTTCTGAGGCACTGTCAGACCTTCTTAGTCAGAGATGAGTGCTTTCATCCAGCTCCCTGAAATCATATCTCCCAGATCAGGAGGTGAGAGATTACCACCAAAGCCAAGAGCAACTGCAGGAATATGCAGAATGGCTCATTCCAGGGCTCACAAACCATCTGGAAATGCTGATAGGAGTGTGATTTGTGGGAAAGATCTTTTTGTGTATTTGTGACACACAAATGTTTAAGACAGGCTAAGGATGGAGGTTTTGGGACAGCTGAAAATGAAAACAGGTAAATAATGTATTCATTTTTTTAAAAAAAGACTGTTTTGTGAGTCCAGTAAATTGGAAGGTCATGGATGGAGTTCATCAATGCACTCTTGACATACCAGTAAGAGAGGGGTGTAGGCAGCCTTTAGATAAATACATAGTTTAAGGCTTGGGTTAGGCAGTTCTCCAGTAAAGTGTCTCTTCTTTCACACAGCGTTCATATCTTAGATATTTTTGGTTTTACACTATTATTCATAACCCACTGCAGTTTTATGGTAATAAAAGTTTGAAAAATGTGGTTTCTCATTATGTGAGTCTTGCTGTGCTTTGTAGGCTGAAAGAACCAGGTTCTGTTTCACACAACAGAGCTGTGAGGAAGATTACAGATTCCATGAACTTCAGGCTAGAAGGCAGATCCCTTCCATTGCCCCAGTTTCCCATCCTGATCTCAAAGAATTCAGTATCTCTCTTTGGAGTGCACATAAAACAGAGTGGTCTCGTTAGTACTGCAGTGAACACCTGTAACCAGGGTGGCTGCACCTGCTGACTGCCGTTCATTGGCTTCTCTACTCAAGGATCATCTGATGCAGCATTGTGTTAAAGATTTGTTTCCCAAGGGCTTTATCTTGATGCATAAATCTTTTGGGTTTATGCTTGCCAGAAAACTGTCCCCCATCCAGCCTGGATTGTAACCTGTGTTCTTGGTTTTGCGGGTGAATGAGTCTCTTCTTAACAGCCACTCAGTGAACCTGGCTATTGTGTTACCTGAGCTTTTTTTGATCATTGCTTTTTACTCCACCAGTTTGTTCAGATGCAGGTGTTTCTAGGGTTAGCTTTTAAAGTCATTGATAAAAACAGCAACAAGAGCAACAGATTCAGTCCTATACCTGTTGTCAGCTATAAAGTTTTGCGGACAGGGCCTTTCTGTACTTCCTGATGCACCATTTGTTTATTGAACAAGGTCTCACTGTACCCTTTGCTTTGAAGTGCTGTTCAGTATTCCATCATTTGGCTCAGAAGTATCCTTGTTCTTTGGGAGCCTGAACCCCCCCTGCAGAGATCATCATAACTGGCTGCAGTGGAGCAGAGGTGTGAAGTGACACCTCCCCTCCACAATACACTTTCCTAAGAGAATGAGCAGTAGGTCACTGTGAGGGGGGTTGGAGTTCTTTTGGCACAGCAGACTGAGGAATTAGGAACAATAATAAGCAAAGTGTTTGCTTTCTGAATAACAATTTCTTGATTTCTTCCACCAAAAAGAGACAGGACCCTTCCAACCAAAACAAACATTTTCATATCTTAGAGCAAAAGTCTGTCTCCTTCCTGGAGAGATTAGTGAGTGAGGACAATTTGTTTTTGTTCATGAAATCTACATTCAGTTTAATTTATCTTTGCCTGTTTAGGGAAGATAAATTTGAAAGTGTTTTGCTGCTGCTCTAATACTTGGTTAAACCATTTGCTACATTTCATTGGAACTCCCCTGTATATTTCTTTTACAGCTAACAGTGGCTCCAAAATTCCTACCAAATACCTTGATCAGTGCAGATTTTGCAGCCAATTATCTCACTAAGATATATGGGCTCACATTTGGACAGAAACCAAACTTGAGGTAAGGGACTGGGAAGTGAAACAATACTGGTGTTCTGCCACTGCTTGGATGCAGTTGGTGGGTGATAAGAAAATATCTGGCTAAACCATATTATTGCCTACTCGTGTTTTTGGAAAGAAGCTCTTTATTATTCTCAGCGTGAAAGATCAAACAAACACATTCCAAGGGCTTTTGCTAGCTGCCAGACACTTCTGCAAATATCAAATGAAGTTGTCCCCATTTTATTTGTGTGTTTGAGTTCAAAAGAACAATTAAGTTTCTCAAAATGGAGATTAGCTGTTTAGAAATCTGTAGTTTTATTACAGTCTGTTCATTTTTAAAAGTAAAATCAGGTGGACAGGACAGTTCTCAGTGCAGGATAACTCAGTTCTATTCAAGGTAAGCACTTCAGCACCTTCAGAAGGGGTTCATACTCCAGATCTGCTGCCAAAGGTCTCTGCTAGGTTCAGGCTGTGATTTTCTCAGCTGGACTGACAGCAGCACATCCATGTCAAGCTCAGAGGCACCCAGATCACCTCCTGTGAGGTGTGGGCTTTGCTGAAGGGCTTTTGAGTAATCTGCAGTATCCACACCCTGCACCATCCAGATCCTGCAACGACATCCCAGACTGTTGGGAGCAATTTGTGCAGCCAGGTTTGGAAGCAGTTAATTACAGCTGACCCAGCTGAGCCCCTACAGCCCAGTCTTGTGATGAACTGAAGAACTCTCCATTCCCACTGAGTTCATTGAGAGCTGGAGCTGCTCTGCTCTTCCTGGGCCTTTAGTCTCTCAGGCTCTTGGAAGCTGAAAGGGCTGAGTCACTCACAGATTTCTGGCAACATCTCATGATGAAAGAAGCTAGATTTATCCATGTTTTCTTCCTTAATCTCAGGTGGAGATGCTGCTGTCTTTTGATTCCATATTAAAATTATTGACTCTTCTGAAATGATTTTCACACTCTTCTATATGAACACGAATTTTAATTAGAATAAGAGCTAATTTATTTCCAAGGTTACTTATATAAAATCCCAACACAGTTGATTCAGTTGGTTTTTTTGCCCCCAGTAGAGTTCATGATCTCTGAACTGATTATTTGGAGAGTAAGTTTTTCAGAAAGGCAAATATTTGTGAGTTAAAAGTACAGCTGACCATGCAGGGTAAACAATACTTCCAGTGTAGCTCTGAACTCCCTGGAGTGTGTGATCACACAATTGTATTTCCATACTGAGCCTTTCCTTCCTTCCAGAAGGATGTTGCCAAGTTCTCTGCTACTGGTAGAGAATCCAAGAACAAGTTAAAAAAGCTCACTTTGACACTTTTGCAGTTTTAACTTCTCTCTACAAATTTAGCTGCCTGCTGCATCTGGGAGTAAACATAGGCAAGGAAGAGGTAATCAAAGTCACTAAAAGCCTATAATTTCTTCTGTTAAAAAGAAGTAAAATGAATTCATTTAGCAGTTAAGCCAGTGAAAAGGAGGAATAACTTCATAGAGGTACACTGCTTTGTACAGAATTGAAACCTGTGTAAGAATGAATCAGTTTCTGAAAATCTGTTTGGAGAAACTATTTGGTGAGTAATAAAAGGTTGAAAGTAAGAAGGGCAGAGGAAAAGTAAGAAACTCTGTCTCTTGATCCCAATGGCTCATTAAAAACCAAAGCATAGAAAAGAGAAAAGTCTGCCAGACTGAGTAAATCTCTTGTCTTTCTGTCAGTATCCTATTCTGAATACTAGGAGTAGGAGAGAAACTGTTTCCTGGGGTGTTTCCAGCCTTCATGGGAGCAGAAAGAATGGAGGGTTAAGAGATGGTCCTTTCTTATGAGACCTCCAGGCTGATTTTGTAAGGCCAAGCAGTCCAGACTCAATTCCAAAGAGAAGTTAAAATTGGGACCATATCTGTTGAAAAGAGATTAATTCTAACCCTCTGAGTGAGGCCCCCACACTGACATTCTGTGTCAGTGCACAGTCTGCACAGTCCCAGACTTGCACTCAGTTTCTTGTAAAGAAGTTAAGGCCACTTGTGAAATTTGTATTCATGTGCAGGTTTGGATTTTGAATAGACATAACTTTCAGAGAGTATTGGGGCTGACCATTTGGTTTTGCTTCTGTACCCTTGCTAAATTAAAAAGCACAGTTTAAAAACAAATCTAATTACCTCAAGAAAAGAAGAAAAGATTGAAATAAAGTTTTAAACTAAGCTTTCTCTCAGTAAAGAAAAACTCCAGATCTCCCTATCTGTTGAACTTCATCTTTTGCTTCCTTCCAACAGATCTGTGTATCTTCATAACAACAAACTTTCAGATGCTGGGTTACCAGATAATATGTTCAATGGCTCTAATAATGTGGAGATACTCATCATGTCCAGCAATTTCTTGAAGTATGTTCCAAAGAATCTCCCTCCAGCACTATATAAATTACACTTACAGGTAATGACAACATTTTGTAATACTTTAGGATTGTGACAAAATACTGATATTTGTGTGGATTTCACACCACACGGCCAAGACATCCCAGTGCCCCTGGAAACATCCCCAGGCCCACTTTAAGCCTTGCCTGCTGTATTCTCAACAGTAGCTGTTCCCATCTCCTCCCTTTTCTGTCCATAAGCAATAGTGTGTTTTTGCAAATCACCGGAATGCTCACAGGGGGCAGAAATGGCTTTCTGTGTTTGCAGGGGGATGGATTGCAAACCCCCGTGTGGTTGCATTGCTGGTCTCCTCCCTGCACAAAACAATATTAGTACGTATCAGAACAGGAAGTGCATCGTTCCATGGCCATGTCTCCATGACCTCCCAGTTAAGTTTGCCACTAATGCCACTTGTCCTGACAGCTGCTTACCCACTCTGTACTGGCTTTGCTCACTGACTTACTTCACACAGACCACGGCTTCCCAGCATCAGTGGCTGCTGCCTGCTACTGAACTGGCAATTCAATTTGGATCAGGCATTCTCTGTTACTACAACTCCTCCAGCCATAGTGCAATAGCAGAGTTGTGCTGTTAAGTACTCTCCAGCATTTTTAATTCCATGTCATCTGATTCTGATAAAAACACTTCATCATGTCTGAGCTGGAGATCTGAGCCTCAGCAATGGGAGAGCCACAGCGGTGGGGAGTCCTGGGTCCGCTTGCTCTGAGTGTTGACAGCTCCTTGGACGTGCAGAGACTGGAGTCTGTTATCAGCCCTGGACTGAGGCAGTTCTGTGCTGCCTCCCAGCTCTCTTTTCCCTTGAAGGTTTCACCAGGCTTCTCCGGCTTGAAGAAAAGTAAACGCAACCAGTCCAGTCCTTTAAATTGCTGGAATTTCTCTCCAAAGTATGAACTTATTTGTTCCCTGCATTTTTTCAACACTTAGAGAGATAATCATTATCTCCCAAAGGGGTCTCACACTGTGAGGATTACACTTTGAATTTGTCTCCTTCCCTGCTGTCCCCAGCTGCTTTAAGGACAGAGGAGATGAGCAGAGAAATGAGTGTTTTATTTGCTAGTGCACCATCTGTCAGTAGTAACATTTACCTTGATATTTTGACTGGGAAAAAACAGGACAATGAGAAATAAGATGCAGCCAAAAGTGGACCAGAAATATCTGACGGGTGTACTTTAGATGTCATTTTTTCTTTTACTATTTATTGAGACACTCAGCCAAATTTGTCTGTGTTGGTTTTTACTTTATATAAGTTGATAAATGAATCTGGTCCAGTCTGTCCATCACATTATAATGCTCCCTAAATATTTTATGTCTAGCCTTCTGAAGTTTAATTGCCTGTGGTAGTTGAACAGAGCCCAAATGTTGTGTTGATTCATGCCAATTACTGTGCTTTGTGCTTCTGGTGACTCTAGAGCAACAAGCTGGAGAAGATTCCCAAAGGAGCCTTCAGCGAGCTTGCTGGTCTGCGGGAGCTGTATTTGCAGAATAACTACTTGTCTAATGAGGGAATGGACAACGAAACTTTCTGGTGAGACTGAGATGTGCACTTGGTACCTCTGTGTCTGTCTGCCCCCTCTGGGACAGTCATGCATCTACTCAACAAAGGACACAGTAGAAAGTAAAGTTATTCAAAGCTGGATGATGTTATGCATTTCACTGCTAAGTCTGAGATGCAGATGCTGCTATTCAAGAGCAAAGGTCTGGGTGAGTGGTTGCAGAATTGTTTCATACAAAAGACAGAACACTGAACGTTAGACTGCACCACTCCCTGCCTGTCACAGACCCAGTCACACCAGGTACTAAGTCCCTTCTGGGAACAGCCACCTAGAACAACATTGAAAGCTACTCTCTGCCCTTCCAAAACAGTCAAAAGTGAGGTTACCTGGGACTTTCCAGTCTCTAGGGCACTTCACTGGGCATTAAAGCCAGACCTTCATCTTCACTGGAGCCACTTGTGTGTTTCTGTGAAGATGGCTTGAAAGCAGCCCCCCCCCCCCCACAGCAGTGAATTCCCCATGCCCAGCTGTACCCCAGTGCAGGTGGTTGCTGGAGCAGGCGGGGATGCAGTGGTGCTGCTCAAGAGCCAGATGGCTGCAAAAGCTTTCCTACCAACTGGTGCAACAGAAATAGCCTTTGGCTGTCCTAGATTTAGCCTGGGACTTAGCACTTCAAAAATTTAACATTTTTTTTCTCTGCTTGCACTGAATGCTGTCTTTGTTCTACCTGAAAATCCAGACCACACAATCGGTCCTGCCCATAATTTAGTTCTGTGAACCCTCCTGATCTCCAGACACAAAAATGTAACAAACTGTGCTTTCCTTTTCCATTTCCCATTCCCAGAACCTCCCTTAGTAGTTTACTATAACTATGTTGAGTCCACCTCCAGGTCATGTTGGACATATAATTTCTGTTAAGATATTCCCATCCTGGGAAACCTTACAAATGGCAGCAGTGAAGCATTTTACCTAAAGATTATATTTGTTTATTCAGAGCATGCTTGGATAGCTGGAACAGCAGTGTAGTAACCAGTAAGTAATGTCTGTAACACATTAGTCTTCCTGTTTCCTGAAAACTCTCTGGTCATCTGCAATGGGTTATGTTGTGTCACGTAGATTAAAACTCTAATTTGAGCTGAGAAACTGACTTGAAATACAAGGGAATACAGGGTTCCTCAGTCTTGGCTGTGGAACAACCATTGATCCCTATCCAGTTGGTATAAGTGGCTGGTCTGAGGATTTAATTTAGCTTCAACTGAGACCATGGAATCCAGATTCAGTAGCTTACACAAAGCAGCTCTAGCCCTGACTCACTTCCATAATACTGGAGGGTCATGAGAAGTTCACTACCTTAGCCTAGGACACTAAGTTAGCATTTCTGCTTTTCATAAAAGTAACATTTCATCATCTAGAAAGCAGACCTGCCTTTCACTTTCAGCAAATACTTTGAGAGAGAAAAATTATTCATGCTCCGGCTTTGTTTCTGTGAAACTGAGCTAAACTCTGTGTTCTGGTGGTGGTCCCATGGCATCTTCCTTGTGGTATTTGTTCACTGAAATTGCACATATGTTACTATCTGGGACTGCACAACTGATCTCAGGCCTCAGCTCAGTGCCAGTTTGGGTGTCTGTGGACTCTGGAATGTTCTCTTGCTGGTGTGGCTGGGGAGCAGTGGCAGTGCCAAGTCCTAATCCCTAATGGCAATAAGGGAGCTCCCTGTTTTGGTGTCCACATCACTCATATCACAAGTCAGGGAAGGGGAGTCAGTAGTGGGAGCCGTGCTGGGTAAAAAGGCTCTAAAGCAAAGACTGCAAAATCTTTGAGCAAGTAGGTTATTGTTTCACCTTGCAGAATCAAAATGTTTTCTTTCCTGCTCTCTCAAGGAAATTGTCTAGTCTTGAATATCTGGATCTGTCCAGCAATAACCTCTCACAAATCCCAAGTGGTTTACCTCGAAACATCGTCCTCCTCCACCTGGAGAAGAATGCAATTAAGGTGATTGACAGAGATGTCTTGACCCAAATTAAGAACCTGGAGTACCTTCTGCTCCACAATAACAAATTAAAAGCCCGAGGCATTCACCCCTTAGCCTTCCAGGGCTTAAAGAAGCTGCACACTGTCCACCTGTACAACAACATGCTGGAAAGGATCCCCAGCGGGCTGCCCCGGCGAGTGAAGACACTGATGATCCTTCATAACCAGATCTCGGAGATTAACAGGAATGACTTTGCTACCACTTACTTCCTTGAAGAGCTGAATCTCAGCTACAACAAGCTCACAAGTCCCCAGATCCATCGGGAGGCCTTCCGTAAACTGCGGCAACTGAAGTCCCTGGACCTTTCTGGAAACAATCTCCACACGGTGCCTTTTGGCTTCCCAAAGAACTTGCAGGTTCTGAAGCTCAAGGAGAACGAGATAAGCATCATCCCAAAAGGGACTTTGTCTGGGATGACAAAACTGAGGGAACTGTATTTGAGCAACAATAAACTGAAAGTAAATTCAATTTATTCAAGAGCATGGAGAGAACTCAGCAGTCTTCAGGTAGAAACACCACCTTCTCTAATTGTTTTAGTGATGTTGATATCCTCATCTGTCTGCCTAAATCTCATTATGTAGCACCAATACTAAATGTGCTTGGTCCTCATGTTTTGGGATTGCATTGTAAGTGCTACACACTCTGTTTCTAGAGTAGAAATGATGGGCTATTGTGCCAGAGCTGGGTACCTTCCGCTGCTGGCCAGTCCAGCTTTGTGTCTGAATCCTGACAGTGTCCTATATTTTCAGAAAAACATCAGTGAATATTGTCATTAAAACTGAAATTAGGCCTTTCAAATAGCTCGTCTCCCAAAAGATTTAAAATCACCTCTGACTAGAGACAGCAGGAGGAAGGAATGCATAAACAAAAACACTCTTAATTCTCAAAGTCCCCACATCAGCTTATAGTCAGACAAGCCAAGCTGTAGGATTTAGCAGCTCATCTGGCTAAGGCACCTGGGGAGCAGCTCGGAGTCTGGATTCAATCAGCGGTCTTCTCATTTGCTTAATTGTTGGAGAAAGTTAAACACAAACCATAAGGCAGGCAGGAACAATCACATTTGTGCTGAGCAAAATGACCTTTCAGAATTGTTACGCCGGCTGAAGGATTTGTCTGCATTTCCTTTTAGGCAACGGCCCCTTTCCTGCAGTGAAAGGCATTGCCTGTGTCATACAGCAGCCATGGAGGGGGCATATGGTCAGGTCACTGCACAGGCAAAGTGTGCACATCTCAGAGCAGATCAGGGATAAGGACATGCAGCATATGTCACACTGGCCCCCAGTGTGTTTTCAGACAATCCTGATGTTAATCTATAGGAACGTTTCCCTTTCTGTTGTGTCTGGGAATAACCAATAGCTCGTTTCTCAGTTACTGTCAATCAGCAATGCAGCAACAGTGTCTGCAGAGCTGTTTGCATCAGCTGCAGATTTGGTCCCTGGCTTTAATAATACCTCTTGCATTTGTTTGGTGCCTCACTGATACGTGTGTGAGCAAATATATTTAACATGCAAAGCAGTCTGGAAGGAAGATGCTGTTGAAAATTACAGACGGCTGGGATTGTTTTTCTGCAGTACCTTAATAAAATGTAGGTTGTTTTATTTTCAAAAAAATGGGTCATGATCCCTGCTGGGTAGCTGGAGTTGCTGGTTGGAAGGATGAAGTTTCCTTCTCAAAGGTGGAATTATGTGGAACTTTTGTTCTACTCTCCCTCCCTGGCAGTGTAAAACCCAGAGGTGTTGCTGACTCAATCATTGGCCATTCCCAGAGCAAACCCCACTCCCATTAAACAAGGTTCAGATAATAGCACAGACTTAAAGTTCTGCTGGACTAATGGGGCATTTATGGCTGTTTTTCTTTTGAACAGCATTCATTCTTGTTGAATATTGAATATGAATATTTCCAGCTGAATCTTTTTTATCATTAAGCGTTTGCGCAGTTGGTTTCTGAGTTGTTGCACTGGAGTGAATTTGGCAAATAACCATCCATAAAGATCCTGATCATGCACATACTTAGTAAATGCTTCAGTCCACACTGTTTCCATGGAAATCACTGGAGACTCTGCAACTGCAAAGCAAGACATTTACATAATGGACTTGGCAGTACTGGGTTAACAGTTGGAGTCAATGATCTTAAAGCTTTTTTCCAAGCTAAACAATTCAATGGTTCTATGATAATTGTTTTCCAGACTGGCATTATGTGAGGAATAAAAACACTGGAATGAGGACAATTGTTTGCAGAAGTGTGGCTTTGAGTAGTGGGTAAATAGTGTCAGGTTGGTGCTATGAAAAGACACAGGATAACAAAACATTTCCATTGATCAATTCTCTTGCATAAAATTAATCTGAGAAATGACCATGACCTTTAGTCCTGCTGTCTTCATGCATTCTCCATGTTAGAATATTTCCAGATGGTTTTATGTGTAAATGTACCTATTACCATCCTCAGCCAGTGAAGTGTTTGCAGTAGCAGATGCTAAGGAATTCTCCTGCATATCTGAAACCCAGCCTGGTTTTAATTTACTCAAACAGACATGGGCTAATGCCTGGGGACAGAGATAAAGAAATGTTGGAACTCTGAAACAAACCAGCATGACACATCATGTGAAACCAGGATGCTCCATAGGAGTGTAAGAGACTAGAATTGTCTTGGCCACACTCACCTTGCTGCAAATTAGAGGTAGATTAAATGAGTTTATTCTATAATAAATGTAACTTCAAAATGAAATCTCTTTCTGGTGTGTTTCTAATATTTAAATTCAGTTATTTGACCCCTTGTTGTCTCTTCCTTGCAGTCACTAGACATGGCTGGCAACCAACTGACATCTATTCCAATAGGCCTGCCAGAATCTCTGGAATATCTGTATCTCCAGAACAACAAGATCACAACGATTTCGGAGAATGCTTTTGAATCTACACCCAAAATAAAAGGGATTTACCTCAGGTAAGGTCAACCTTCCACTTCAACACACAAGATTTTTTTCTTCTTCATCTACTTTATAATTGCTTACTTTTTAGAAAGTATATAAAATCCTTGTTTTCTGAACAAGGATATTTGGTTTTTACTAATATGTGACACAACTATATTTATCTGCTCAGAGACTACATGGATACACATAATAAGCTCTTTTTAGAGAGCTTGTCTTTTTCTAGGCTTATTAGAATGGATCGGGCATGCCAGTAATTCTGGGCAATTAATGTTTAACATGATGTCATATTCCAATATTCAGCTGTGAGCCAAAAGTTTACAGTCCCCCTGTAGAAGTGCAGCTTTGCCTGTGTCTGTTGGCCCTGGATTTTGACAAAATCCCCCTCCAGTGAGGTGTGTGTGACTAATCTTGGAGTTGTGTGCATTCCCTTGATAGCTTCGTCAGAAACAAGGGACAAGTTACAACTGTGACAGTTACGTAACCCAGTTGAGGGGTTTTGCTGGGTTTTTCCCCACTGTCAGTTGGATGAGGACTTTGTTTCTGTAGATGACAGATACTGACCATTTTTACTCGTAATGCAAACTGACAGTAACAACTGATTGAAGCAGAGATTTATAGCACAAGAAGGGAAT
This sequence comes from Motacilla alba alba, assembly GCF_015832195.1. NCBI lineage: Eukaryota > Metazoa > Chordata > Aves > Passeriformes > Motacillidae > Motacilla > Motacilla alba. Next base: position 5,504,391 of record NC_052023.1, on the reverse strand, counting down.
CTGTCCCTGTAATATATTCAGTTTTAATCTGATGGAACATTATTGAAAATATTAACTAGAAGTAATTTATTAATTACGATTAAGCTGATCCAGTGGCTGTGTTCAAAAATCCTAGGTTGCAGAAGAGTAAATATGGTCTTATTTTGACTATATGCAGCTAAACTGCCCTGTAGTTCTGAATAGTTCTGGAGCATACCTTTATGGATGAATGATTCCATACCGAGCAAATAAAATTACAAAGTCTGGTGTAAATTAGAGCAGTCTGTCTATTCAGCTGCTCACATTTATGAGATTTTAGTGAATGCTTGGACGTGAACCAGAAACCACATGCCACATTCTATATTTCTATATAAAGAAAAAAGGAATTTGCAAAACAGTTTTGCTAACATATTCAGGAGGCAACTCCACCCAAGTTCAGTCGTATTTTTAATGGGAGGCCATTAATCACTGCAGTGCTGTGAAACAATAATATACATATGGAATATTACACAGAATACAATTCTAAGCACGTTCAAAAGTAACAGACCAGTATATGCGACAGGTTCATAAACTGCAGATTAGTTTATTTGTATTCCTGGAAATGCAAATAAAAGCTGAAAAATGAGTGCTTTGTGTTTAAAGGGTTACTTTGTTTTCAGTTTAGTAGGTGAAGAATTAAACTGTCAAGGAATGACACAGGATTTTATGAAAAATCCGTTATACTTTAAAATATGGGCTGTGAAGCAGATGCTTTTCCTCTCTGGGAAGGAGAAAGGAGAATAGCAAGAGAAAGAATTTGTGGGGGAGGAATTCCAATATTATGATTTTTTTTCTTTCCCCATCCAGAGGAGTCAGCACTTCTAGAGTGCTGTTGTGAGTCAGTGTAAACTTAAGAGTAACTTGGGTCAGTATAGAGTAGCTGCAGACTGGTTTCCTCTTAGTCCCTTAATTTCTGTTTTGTGTATAAAAATGGGTTTATTTTAACATGGGTGCTTTTTTGTTTGTTTAAGGTTTAATAAGATTGCAGTTGGAGCGCTGAAAGAAAGTACCTTCCAAAACCTGAAGCACTTACAGGTACTGGATATTGAAGGGAACCTTGAATTCAGCAACAGTTCAAAGAATAAGGATGACTCAGAAGAGGAAATGGAAGACGAGGAAGAGGAAGAGGAAGAAGAACTGAGATAAAATGTCACCTGACACAGTCCCACCACATGGGAGGTAACAGCTGTAGTTGAGTTAAATTAAGGCCCCAGTTTTCAGACTCTTGTGTAAATAATTCCAATTTACACACACGATTGAAGCGTAACAAGTGAGTGTCTGAACCCTGAACTTAAAGACTTCCATTAAAGCATGACTGGAAATCAAAAATCAAAAAGGGTTGAAAATACAGTATTTTGTGAAATGAAACAGTATATATCTGTTTTATCAGACTTCTTAATGGCCTGTTCTTATTGTCTTCTGTTTATAGCTACAGCAGACACAGTAGTTAAAGATGCAGGTCCTTGTTCACTAACTCTAGTAACAAAAAATGCAAAGGTATTTCATGATACTTTTAAGCAATTACTTCAAAAGGAAAACAAAGAACAAACTGTGAAGCTTGCTGATGCAGAAGACATGAGGTGAAAATAGATGACAAATTAAAGTAAGATTAGACCCACTGGTGTCTGTTAAATGTGTTATTAGACTACCAACTCTGTCTCAAGCAGTATTTACATCACTGACCACTCGGAGGAGAAAAAAAATGTTATAGTTGGTGTATTTCTAATGGAAAGAATAGCATCTCTACTTGAATCTCTTTTCAACTGCAGAAAAAAAACAATACAGGGACAAAGATACTTGAAGAATATCCATTCTTTTCATAAGAATAGTGATCTATTTACTGCATCTCTTAAGCATCTTATGTACAAAGATGATGAGGTTCAGGATTGCTCTTTGCTTCTGGAGACCTAAGAGTGGGGAAAAAATAGTTTTGTCCCTAATCAACATTTTGTCACTGAGAATGACACAAGCAATTGCTAGGAATAGTGCTAATAAGCTTAAAAGATGATGGGGCTTGAAAAGGGCAGAAGGTACTGGGGAAGTCAAACATTAGCCCTCCTGGCTGAGTTAGATGAAAACTTTGTTAAACAATAAATAATTGCTATCTACGGACTTAGGGTACATTCAAAATCAATGCCTCTCTGGTTTAGTTTTGGGGCACGTGTGACATGTCAACAGGTACTATGTTTGTCTTAGTCTGAATTCTGTATTCCATTATGTAACTTATTTTATTTTTTTTTGTTTTTTGTTTTGCAGGAAAACATATGGAAAAATACATATATGTCTATGTGTATATATCTATATAGATATACAGAGAACACTTAGCAAAACGTGCAATGAATTATGCAGAAACTGTCGTGGCACTGGGCCAGGCTCATGGAAGACAGTGTGTTTCAGTGCCTTATTCAGGGAGAGACCCTGAATGCCTTTCCAAAGCTTCCAAATCATCTTATACAAGACCCAGGATCATAAGGGATTGCTCTGGAACTCACAAAAGCTGGCTTTTGTTTCTTCTGTTTCTCTTCCCTCACTGTTTCCATCTGTAATAACAATATGGGACTGTTTTGAACACAGGCCTTCAAATGCCATTTTTGTCACTGCATTTTAAGTGAACCATGTTTATGCCTCTTTTCTTTTCCTCCACCCAAAAGAAGCTGTTCTTGGCCGGGGTAGATGGATATTTGCAGTAGTTTCAAGTGCAGAGCAGTGTATGAGGCATTTTGATCATCAAGCAGCAGTAATAATTCTGGATGCAATTATTTCTGTTATAACAATGTGTATATTTGGATGAGAAAAACAAAGTAAGGCTGGATCCCGTAATATTTTATCTCTACTGCCAAAACCTGCAGTATATTCCTGTTTTAGAAAGGTTTTAAGATAAAAAAATTGCTCTTGTGAATATATATAAAAATACATATATAAAATCTGTATGTCTGCCTTCCAGAGCTTTGGTAAAGTTTCTGTCTTGCTGTTGTTTGCCCACGGGGCAGTTGGGTGAATGTCTCCAAAGGTGTGATCAGAGGATGGAGTGGCAGGATGGAGTTTAATGGATGTGGTAGAATTTTCCACAGTGTATCTCATTCACACCGAGAGGCAGGAGTGAGACTAATGGTGTAGAAGAGATTAGTGAGTGTGGGCTGTCTTAGGAGAAAACCATTAAGTATCAAAAGAAATTTGTTTTGTTCAAGTCTGGAGGCAGTGCTTGCTGTCATACTCTCTTAAAGCTTCCCCTATTTTATGATGCTGAGTGCCCTCAGCTCCTGTTGGAATCAGAAATAAAGAAACCAAGGAAAAGGAGACCTACGGAGGTACAAGCTTCTCAGTTGGTTATAATGTCCTTCTTCTGAGGCAGCTAATCTGCTTGACAAAATGGTCTTTTCTTTTGAGGATTTCTGATTGAACACGTGTTGTTTTGCATACTGCATTCCAGGATTGACTTGGAAACACAGTTGGCTTAATTTTTTACCAGCTGTTCTCCTGCTGGAAATCTAGTTCCACACTCTCCCTTTGGTTTCCCATAGCTCATGACAGTAATTTCAAGCTGTTGTTCCCTACCTTAGACAATTCAACACACTCATTAATCATAGAAGGAAAGACTGCTTCCTGAAAAAGTAAAAGCTTGGCCCCAGAAATTGCAAAACCCACACATTTTTGAATATCAGCTATACAGCTGAGCAATAAAATATCCTTCCAACTGACTGCTGGGATAGATTTCTATGTAAAATATCTACAGAATGTAGCCCGAGTCAATTAGCCATCTCCAGCAAACTTCCAGTGGAAGTTCTGCCAGTTTTCTGTGAAAATGACCAATTTATTAAACTCCTGAACAAGCTGAGAAAATGCAGATTTGTATAGTTCTATGGAGAACTGTCCTATTGTCTTCAAACTTCTGTCCCTTGGGTTAAGATTCTATGAAAAGTCAGATGCCTCAGACTTCTTTGAATTCCTTGAGAGTCTGATGCAGTGAGTGCAGGAGTGAAGGTTCATTTTAGCACTTGTAGAATCAGGCCCAAAATGTCAGCATGCACTGTTAAGCTCCTCGAGCAAGCAGCAGCCTTTGCCAAAGGAGACTCACCCACAGTTTAAGGTGCATATAGTATAAAGGTAAAGTTAGGAAACATTTATCCAAGTTTGTTTCAAGTAGTTGCACACTGAATCTGTCCTTTAAATGGGGCTCTGTTTTCCAGCAGCAACCCCCCCCCCCGCTAAAAACCACCACCACTCTTACCCAGTAAAAGCTTCAAATGCTCCAAGATTCTTTGCTTGTTCTGTAGGAGATTGGTGAGGGAGAACCACAGGCCTTATTCCTCACTTACCTGGTATTCTCAGCACCTATGACGTTGGACATTATGCTGTCAGGCCAAAATGGTAGTTTATTTATTTCTCTGAAAGGAGGAAGAGATGCCATGAGGGACACTGAGGAATCATCAGAAGTTAACAGGACTAAGCCTGCGTATTTTTTGACTGTGGGTGGAACCTATCATCCAAAAGTCCAATCCAGACCTTGTATGGAGCAGGACCCAGGAAAAGGCTCTAATTTTATTATTTCCTTTAGTGAAAATGGGAGTTGGGAAGTTGGCCTTTTCTTAGGCCACAAAGAGGCAACACAAACATCGCTTTCATGTAACTTCCTTCTTATAATTTGCCTGGATTTGGGAAAGAGAAGAATAGAAGGGTTTTAAGGCTGAGATAGGTGTATGAATAGTGAAAACTTGAAGTCTAAAACATTCAGTTGGCAATTTTATCCCTAAATATGCATTTGTGCATGCTTGGTATTCCTGTGCGGTCTGTATGCAGACTGAGGTCTGGGTTTATTTGCTGTTTTTCTTTTAAAAGCCATGTTTCCTCATTACAGAGAATACTGCACAAAATGGGGGGAAATGAGATTTTTCCAAGCTATGATTTTTCACAGCGACAGGAGTACAAATGCAGCTTGAGAGCTATAAAGAATTAATCAGGTGCCAAAAATAGCTGGTGGATAATGAGCTTTTATTTCAGGCGGTGGGCACGCAGCCCATCTGTGTCTGCCATGTGGCCGGGCCGTTCTGTGCCGTTCTGCCCTCACCCCGTTCCTCCAGGCTCCTCGGCCCCCGGCCATCCCCTCACGGGGGCTCCCAGCGCCTCACCCCGTTCCTCCAGGCTGCTCGGCCCCCGGCCATCCCCTCACGGGGGCTCCCAGCGCCTCACCCCGTTCCTCCAGGCTCCTCGGCCCATGGCCGTCCCCTCACGGGGGCTCGTAGCGCCTCACCCCGTTCCTCCAGGCTCCTCGGCCCCCGGCCATCCCCTCACGGGGGCACCCAGCGCCTGCTCCTGCCCGCTGCCGCCCCCTGCCCCACACCGCCCCCTCCAGATACCCCATGGCTTCTTCCTCGGGCATCTCTGAGGGAAAAGGCCTGTGCTGCATCTTCCCCAGGGGTTTTCCCTCCCCACATGGAGTTACTCCCTTTGCCTCCCCGGCGTGCTGTGAGGGGCCGGATGCGGGGAGCCCGCTCCCCTCTGCTCCCCTCACTCACACAGCTGCAGGCTCCTCCTGACCCACGGAGCTCCCACAGCGGAGCGGGCGCCATGCCGCCGGCTGTGCGAGGAGGAGCGGCCGCGGCCATGGCGGCCCCTCTGTGGGGAGGGAGGCGGCACAAGGCCGAGGCTCTCTCGATGCAAGATGGTACCCTGTGATTCCCTTTGCAAGGAGCAGCATGATCCCGATGTCCCCAGCCTCAGCTGGCAGGAGGGGTGAGCTCCAGGGGGCCCTTGTGGGGCGCAGGGAGGGAGGATGAGGGACGGAGCCAAGGCCTCTGTAGGGTGGTGAGGAGTGTCCTGCCCTGCCTCATCGCCTCTCACACCGTGCTGTGGCGTCCGGGGTCTAAGTGTTCTGTTAATGAAAAAGAAGTGCTTTACGCAGTATATAGGTACTCTTCTGAAGAAAAATAATTTAAAAACTATTTTTTTTTTTTAAGTAAAGATGGGATTAGATTATTTACAAGAGCATGAAGTGACAGGACAAGGTGGAATGTGTCCTAATTGAAAGAGAGTAGGTTTATATAAGTTATTAGGGAAAAATTCTTTATTGTGAGGATGGTGAGGCCCTGCCACAGGTTGCCCAGAGAAGCTGTGGCTGCCCCATCCTTGGAGGTGTCCAAGATGAGTTGGATGGGGCTTGGAGCAACCTGGTCTAGTGGAACGTGTCCCTGCTCATGGCAGGGAATTAGTACTAGATCATCTTCAAGGTCCCCTTACAATCCAAAGATTCTATGATTCTATGAAAAAAAGAAAAACCTCTAAAGAAAAACTATGGATGAAATGTGAAGGGGAATGTGGTGGGGGCAGAGGGAGGCTGCCAATGCCTCCCTTGGGGGAGCAGTGACAGCTCCTGAGGAACTGGCTGCAGATCTGGCAGCAGGACAGGGTCTCTGGCAGTGGGACAGAGTCCCTGGCAGTGGGACAGTCTTCCCGGCAGCGGGACAGGGTCCCCGGCAGCGGGACAGGGTGCCCGTCGGGCTGCTCCCCAGGGCTGGCAGCTGCTCCCCTCGCCGGGGGCTCTGGGCCAGGCAGCCCTGCCGGGGCGAAGAGCTGCTGCATCTGCTCAGCAGAAGAATCGCTGCTTTTGGGACTTGGAGATTATTTATCTTAGCTCTCATAAATCCTTCAGGACTACATTAAAAGGGCGGTTGGGGAATGCATCCTCCAGCTCCTGCAGGTGCTGAAGAGCTGGGCTGGCAGGGTTGCTCCTGAGGCATCTGTGGCCAAACGCCCTCCTCCTCTCCCGCTGCTGTGCAAGACAGACTTTTCCTGAGGAGGCGTTTGGTGCATGCAGGAGTGAGGCTGGGGACCCGCATTAGCAAAGTGGATGAGAATGGGAAGTACCCTTCTTCCTGGAACCCCACTGCCATTTCTTCTGCTCCCCAGTGGTCCTCGCAGAGCAGGGAGGTGGGAGGGGTCCCATCAAAACTTCATGATAGTTCTCTCTTGAAAGTGTTTCCTGGTGGTAATTAAGATTTTAACTTATGATGCCCCTTCTCACCATGTTGACTGAGCCCACTAGCATTTTTGCAAATTTTGCTTGAAAAAAACCTAAGCAAATTTATTCTTATTTAACAAGAATAAAGACATATTTTACAAATAGAATTTTTGATGGGAAGCAGTCTCTTGGGAAGCTTCTATGATATAGTCCAACGTCCTGTTAATTGATTTCATTGTGCAGTGTAATGTTGGTGATTCCTGGGTTTGGGTTAGGTATCCTAAAAACTTAAACATATATACAGTCTTACATAATATAAGCTTAGTTTTTTTTTTTTTTAATATTTCCTTCTTTAATGGATTTATTTATGGAGGTCATTGTAATTGGTTTATTATGTTGCTAATGCAAGAACAGTGAGTAAATCCCTAAAGATCTCCATTGCCTTTACTGAGGAAAATATTGGTGTGCCCTGTGGCTGTGATTCATGCTGCTATTGTGAAGTCAGCCAGCTGTGAGATATATGTGCAGGCAGTGGATGATAAATGTGTTCTAATAATCCAGTATACAAAGTATTTCCATAAAAATTCTTCAGTAGTATCCAAGGACATTAAAAAGTCCATCAAGAAAGTCTTTCTTTAAATGGTTTTGAATCAGGCAAAGAGTGTTTTAATGCACAGTTGTACAGGCTACTCAGATTTTCCCCATGATAGTTCCAGAATCTGTTTTTAGCATATGATTATGATACTGCTGAGAACTTTGCTTCTGATAAAAAATTGTATTGATTTTCAGTGTTTTCAGCTCCAGTTGCATACAAGAAATTAATGAGACTCATTTTGTTACTTGGGATAGAATTATGTGTTTGTTGACAGTCATCACAGGAATTAGCTTTGAAAAGATCTTAAAATCCATCTTTCATGCAGGATTAAAATTCACTTTGATTACTTACATAACACTCTAGATGTCTCCCCTTCTTTCTGGTGGAGCTCTGGTTTGGGTCTGTGTCTTAATTCCTATTGTGAAATTTACTCTGGAGAGCTTGTGCAGAAAGTGAGGTGTGGAGCTGTACATCAGTCCTGTGCCAGTGTGGAGACCACAGCTGAGAAGGAGCTGTGGAAATTCTCCCAATTGCAGAGCTTTTAAACTTCCTTTCAAAACTCCCTGCTAGAGCTAGATCCAGCCACAGTGCTGGACTGACACCCTCCTGTTCATCTCGATTCCTCCCTCCCCAAATATGTGATTAGGAAGGATTAATGTCAGAGAAATTATTTATTTTATTGAAAAAAGTGGATTATTTATTCTAAAACAAAGATTATACTGATTAACTATCAATATAGGCTACCCAAATCTCTGCACTTTGTTTTCAGGAAAATTCATTAAAGAACTATGAAAGTATTTAAATGGAAAAGAAGAAGGGTTGAAAATACTCAGTTTGACTTAGTTCTGTATACTTTGCACATGTTTTTAATAGCCTAGTGGTAAAACCCAATCCAACCACTAGAAGCAATGAAATCATAATGAAACATCTCAAGGTCAGTCTCATTTTTCTTTTGGTTTTGCCATTGAGCCCATGCAGTTTTGTAGCAGATGTAATATGAGATATCTGTGAACATAAAACACTTCTTGTTTTGCTTCCTCTGCTTTTTCCATCTTATTAAAATACTTCTTTTTGGTGGGGGGGTGGCGAGTGGTGGGCTAGAGATATCAGATCCTTTTTAGGAAAGTTCAAAAGCAATGATTAACTACGGTGAGTTTCATGTGGTGGGTCAGAGCCTGGCTTTCAGCTGCTGTGGTGTGCAGAAACACAGAAGCAGACGTTTAATTCCTAAATGAAGTGCAGATATCTCTCTGTGATGAAAGAGGGCTGATTTTAAAGCAACAGATGTAGAACTCTTTGTACCTTGCAGAACAAAACTTCTGAGATGGAACCTGAAAAGCACATCTGTGACCTTCCTGAGCACATCCCAGTGCAATTCCCAGTGGAATAGGAAATCTAGAGTTTTATAATGATTTAGTTGCAAACTCTTCAGGAGCAACATTTGCTGGTTCTCGTGCTGGACTGAGTGCTCTCTGCTGGTTTGGAGGGAAGGACAGCTGTGAAGGGAGTCACAGGGGCCTGTGGGTACCTGCAGACTTGCCTTCAGTGGCCGCGTGGGGACAGGAGCTTTGTGAGGAGAAGGGATGCCTTGCTCCTCCCCTACATCTCCAGCTGTTGGTATCATCTCATCAAGGAGCCAGCAGGGAAAGAAGGTTTGATTCTATTGCAGGAGAAGTGATTGACCATTTTCCTTCTTCACCCACCATACTCCCCATCTTGTCTTTCTGAAGCCTTCTGTACTGGTTCCCCAAAATACCACTGTCTCAGTAAGAGACTGCTACGATTTTGACAGCCTGCAAAATTTCTAAAATACCCTGTGACACAAATCTGCCAAAAAGTCTGTGCTGTGCCAAATCTATTCCCATATAAAATCTTCTAGGCAGCTGAGATGTAACTGTTGCTGCTTTATAAATGATGGCATCTGAGGTTCTGTTGCTTAAAATGGAAGCCTGGCAATTCCTGTGACTATTGTGAGTAGTGCTTCCAGAGAGACAGAAGTGGCTAATCCAAGGTAATCGTGAGCCCCCTTTACTGTGTTATGTAACTGTCTCAGTCTTCAGCTCATTTATCCTTACCATGCATCACCCTGTTGATTTAGAAAGGACCTTTTCTCTGTTTACAGAGGGGAAGCAAACCCTGCATTCTTGTGGTCACTTGGGAAGTCTGAGTGAATAATGAACCTGACCTTAAGTAGTGACCACCCTTCCTGCTCTATTGATCTAATCCATTTAGGGTATTGTGGGACAAACCCTCTGACAAATTCCAGGAATATCAATCAGTATGCTCCAGAGTAGTTAGTAAGGAATGTAATTTTCAGTGTCTCTCATCTCAGTTGTAGGTGAAATCACAGGCTAAACTGAGAATTTTAATACATGTGTGTCATTTTCAGCTGAGCCCTCAGCCAATGGGTTCATTAAATTTGTCTCTTCTGGGGCCTCTTTTCCAAATGCAGCAAAGCCAGAGATACTTATTACTGCAGAGAGCTGTGCTCTCCCACTGCAAGGTAGCAACAGTAGCGTCCCTGTAGAAAAACCTTCATTACTTTCTCCTCTCTGTACTTAGTCCTCAGGTGGGGGGCTGTGACCTCAGTCAGCTTACTGCCTGCAGGGGAAAGCCCCCAATTGCTCATTGCCTCTGTGGCTGGAGTGACAGAGCTGCTCTTGCTGGAAAAGCACACCGGGGTGCTCAGCAGAGGCACAGACACGGGAGTGCTTAGCGCTGGGCAAGATCAAAGGCAGCCTGACCCTTCCACATTCTCTTCATCGCCCACGTGACATATTTTGCTCGCACACATCAACCACCTTCTGCTAATAGTTACCTCATTTTTTATGGAAAGCACAGAAAGGACTGACGTCATTTCCAAGACTATCCATCTGGCTTGAAGATGAAGCTTTCTGTCTGCTTTGAAAGTATTATAAATCAGTTTGCTGTTGTTAAAAAGGGACTAAAATTGATGTTTGTTGTAGGATTGAAAGCGAGACCTCATCAAATGGGGGTGTTACAGAGCTTCTGTCTTTTCTGAGTGCCACAGAATAGCTAGAGTAGCCGAGTGGGCAACTCCAATTTAATGTTTTGACTATTTAGGTAATCTTATTTGCATGTTAGGATTCGTATTAAGCTGGCGCAAATAAACTTAGGTGCAATTAAATAATTTAAGTGGAATCAATTAAGACTAGCAGAGTAACTGTATTAGTTCCATAAACTTCTGTATTTGGGTTGGCAGCCAAAAGCTCTTGGGAATTAGTGGGATGTGTCAGTGCTCTGGTTGTATCTCTTTCTCTCAGTTCTGATTCTTGCACAAGGGTTTATTACAGCAAATTAACACTGCAGAACTTTCTTGGCATTGGCAAAGTCCTCAAGAACCTGTTTTAATGTGTCTTTAATGATGTTTTATGCCACAACAATCTGCAGCAGTTTCTTTCCTCTCAGTAGTATCATCAGAGCAAAGGAGTTGCAAATTTACAAGCATAAAACCACTGCCTCTGATAAATATGTGCTGATTTGGGTTACTTTCCAAATTCTTTCTTCTATAGCTGAATGCGGTGCACCACCCTTCTTAATTATCTTCTTTCCCTCCTCAAGACTCTTCCCCAGTGTGCCTTTAGAAGACTTTAATTGGCCACATTCCCTTTCTGTTTAGCAGGGGGAGGCAGCTTCAAAATAGGATTGAATGTTGCCAGTTAAGAAATATGTTCTTTCCACATATGCTTGAAATTATACCATGCAAACTGTTGTAATAAGTGATTGACTGGTTGATTGATTGATTTTTTTTAAATATAAATTTTTTGAGACTGTAAAGGTCACATGTTTGTTTTTATGCTCTGAAAGTAGGAGGAACATATTTACCAACACAAAGCTTGCACTCTAACTTGATAATCAACAGCTTTGTTGTTTTTGTTGGAAGGAAGTGTGATTATGACTGGAAAATGTGAACAGACCCGTGCATACAAATATCTTATGGGACCTACTGCTAGTCTAATTGCGCTGTGCATCAAGCTGCTTGACAACAAACACCACGAGACACAAAAAATAGCTAAATGGAGGAAAACTTACCATAGAAAGGATCAGAAGTTATCATAGCATCAGTGTTCACCTCTCCCAGCTGACAGGGGTGTCTTGTGTTCAGTACAGAGTGACTGCAGTAGCAGTCAGGTGCTCCAGTCAAGGACACAATACACGAAGCAACACATGTTTACCAGAACCAAGACCCAAAGTGCCTCTGCTTACAGCATTTCATACCACAAATGGAAAAGGCCAGGTGAGAAACAGGACCATTGCCTTCCTCCTAGCTGAATGGGAGGCACAGATTGCTGTAAACCCCAAGATTTAAAAATCAAAACAGTAAAATGTTAAAAATATAATGCACTTCCAATTTGCAAAGCAGAACTGGACACTCTTTGAGTAGGGTTTGAATGCAGAAAGCTGATTTTAAACCAGCCTGTTGCTTCCATAAAAATATGCATTCACACATGAGACTCCCATATTACCTACATGTGACAGCATAATGGACAAAATTTTTGAAAACCCATAATGGGTTTTCTTTGTTGTGCAGGACTTGAGCAGCACAACTGACTGCTGGTATTTGGTGCTTTATCTCATTTGAAGTTCTCCTTCTAGGAGCTGCTTAAGCACTAGAGTTGACTTAGCCCTTTTGAGCCGTGACTGCGCCGAAAAGTGTCACACCAAGTAAGCTGTGTCAGGCAAGGGGGGAAAGGATTTGCACTTGTAGTTAGTCTAAGGTTGTAGGTGGCTGGGCTGGAGGGTGGTGGTAAGGCTGGGAGCACTTTCTGCTTGGCACAGTGGCACGGTGTGTGGGCAGACGCTGCAAAACCTCTCAGTCCAGAACGACTTCTTCCAAATCTTGGATCCACTTGGCCTCTTGCTTCGTAATTTTTATCTATGCAAGGTGCTTGTAAACTGATAGATGACTGGCAGGATCATACTGTCACTTCATGTAGCTGTAATTGACTGGGTGAAGTTGAAACTTTCGGTCGTGTTTTCTTTGTGGGCACAGTTGGCACACAAAGACCCTGCTCTATCCACGTGCCCTTACCCTGTTTCATCCCTGGCTGCTTGATCTTGTCCCTGCATCACCCCTTCACTTGTGTTGACACAACCGTCTGTTAGGACTGTGCTAAAAACATATGTGAACTGGTTTGAATTAAAAATACTTCTCATCTGGTTCTTTGTCTGGCCTCATAAATAACTGGTCTGTACAGCTGGGAGAGGAGGGGAGGCAGTGCAAGCAGGAATGGACAGCTGGGGATGGGTGAGGGGGACCTCCAGGAGCTGCCAGTGCTGCTGAGATGAAAAGTATCAGATGTGTTTGTCAGTCAGTGCTTCTGCCCATTCAGAGGGGCACAGACCAGCCTCAGCTCTCCCCAGTCACTCATTCTTACAACACTGCAGAGCAGGTCCTTTACTGGACTTGTTCTGGAGCAAACTGCTCTGAATCATTTCAGTTGTCCCCTATTCTTTGTATTCTGAGTTTGTTGTTTTCACTCTAGGGTCAAATCAACAAAACAGTTACCCACTGTAGATATTTTCAAAATAATACATAATTTCCGAGGAACTATGGACAAAGAAGACCTATGTGTGTTCTTTCTGGCGTTACTGCTTGGTAATTA